>NC_090246.1:21454566-21459566 GCF_037325665.1 Littorina saxatilis
GTGTGTGTGTGTGTGTGTGTGATGTATGTTTGTGTATGTGTTTAGGTGTGTGTGTGTGTATAGGTGTGTATGTGTGTGTGTGTGTGTGTGTGTGTGTGTGTGTGTGTGTGTGTGTGTTTGTTTGTTTGTGTCTGTGTATGTGTTTGTTAGTTTGTGTCTGAGTGTGCGTTTATTCCTGCGTGTGTGTGTGTGTGTGTGTGTGTGCGCGCGCGCACGCGAGCATATGTGTGTGTGTGTGTGTGTGTGTGTGTGTCTATCTGTCTGTGGCTATGTCTGTGGCTATGTCTGTGACTGTGTGTCTCCGTGCCTCAGAGATACAGACGCAGAGATAGACACAGACACAAAGACATGACATCAGCATGGTGGAAACAAGGTTCCGCTTAAGAACAGGGTCCTCGTGCCAACAGACATTATTTCCAAGAATTGGCTCATCTGGGTCTGGTCTAAATCAAGGCAGGACGGGGACAAAAGGGGTTATAATTCGCGTGTGATAGGTACCGATGCTGGCGAATGGGATGATGTGTATGCACGTGTGTCTTTGGATTACGCATGTCTTTTTTTCTCAAATGAGCTTATAGACGACCGGAGGTTGCAGGAAAGACTAAAACTGTCTTGTTTGGCAGTTTTACATCATCAACAACAACAACAACAACAACAACAACAACAACAACAACAACAACAACAACAACAACAACAACAACAACCGATTCGGACGTTCCATCCTTTGGGGAAACGATCATTATTATTTTTTGTATTGTTTTATCAGTAATTTGAAATGGAAAACACATAAGAAATAAAGAAGGCGACTGATTCCAAAGCGTAAGAAATCGCGAGCAATGGGCCGTAAGATGGATTGCATATCGTTTCATCCAGTAATCCCCAACAGTTTCCTTTTTTTCTGACCAGTACATGTACATTTCGAACTGCACTTTTGCCTGACAATTAATCTGAACAAGAAAAGAAACAAAAAATGCACAAAAGAGTTATCGAACACGTTGTCTATAGGCATACCCCTTTTCCAAAACATTCGGAAATAAGACAGTGAAAAGTGTCACTACCACTCCAACGAGTGCGCAGCCAGGCAAAAGTTGTATATTATTGTAGCACAAAACACGCTCACTTTTCACAATGCTAAATATGTTACAGTTAATCTGTGAAACCAGAGAATACGTCAATTAACTAGGTAATTAATACATGAATTAACTGACGGAAAAACAGTTAATTCATGTATTACCTAAAATAGTTTAGTTAATACACGTATTTCCTGGTTTCACAGATTAACTGTAACATATATATACCTATCCGGTGCAAGACAGGTCCACTCTGTATGACTTATGTTCCATGGGGAGAAGACTCCGAATCGAGAAATGTGAATAAAACAAAATGTCAACGACAGACACAACAACATCATCTTTTTGTACACACCTATCACAAGCTAACCTGTCCACTCCTATGAAATCAATGTCATTCTGTGCACTTCACTGTTAGAATATCGATGCTACCTTTACCTTTAAAACGGGACATTGTAATGCTTTACTCCAGTTCATTGTCTGTGCGTGAGTTACTTCTGTTCATAGCTTGTTTCATTGACAAATACATGCATACAAGGTGGTGAGGATGGGTAGATGGATGCAGCACAGATGAAAGGTTGGATAGACTTTGAAGACTTTGAATTTTCTTGTCTTAAGGCCAAAATACACGATCGGTTTCGCACGTACGTTTGAAGCGGACGGGTCAGACCTGATCGTCTCAGAGGAACGGAACGCTTGCCACACCATGCTTCTGAGACGTACGAGTTGAGGGTCGTTTTACCCCACATTTGACGTGGAAGTCTGCTGCATGGACAGCAGGAACATGTCTCGATGTTACTGGTTTTTGTAGTTTTTACTTCCATGGTTTCATAGATTCCAAAATTATGCGCACTAAAAAAGAAAAAAAATGAATAAAACAACGTTAACGTTTACCATCTTCAGACATCACAAAGATGCCGCGGTGCGTTCCACAGCCCCTTTAAACAGGATGCCCGCATCCCTGTGGACAATCAATGAAGACGCATGCAAGTCTTGTTTGCCAACAGGAAGAGGAACGTATTACACCGGAGGTGCGAACCTCAATCTCACCCGATTCGGCCAAGACGCCAAATACGCGCCTCGGTTTGCCAGAGAGCGAGAAACTCCTGCTCTGTTTCTGACTCACGAACGGTGAGACTAATTCCTAATTAGTGGCATGAAAGTCTAGCTGCACGCTGGAATGACAGAATAGGATCAGACAGCTCTGGGAATCCAGGCGAAAAAAAGGGTGGAATCGATGGATGAATACGAACGTAACAGCTTTTACGTCATGATAGGGGAGAGAGGGACTAGGTTCGGTGCACCGAGTTATTTAACGTAGAAACGTACGTCACGATAGGGGAGAGAGGGACTAGGTCTGGTGCAAGTATTGTTATCTAACCCACAGATGTACATCACGATAGGGGAAAGAGGGGCCTGATCTGAACCGTTTGTCTATTTGGACAGCTGTAATTTTTTGATTTGGCTGAAGATTCCCTTTTGAATTTTTCCGCAAATGTGCTAACACTACAGTACACGTCAGCATCGTGACACAGGGAACAAAGCTTCAAATAGTCGTCCAATGGGATTGTTTAAGTTTTAAAGTGCCTCAAATTGAGATGTACGTTCGAACGAAATAGTTGGGTTTGTTTTTTCAAATGTCTCATAAGATTAGTACTCGCGTAGACTACTTCAAATTGATGTTCAGTTGCGTTAAGAAAACCCCGTAGCGTTGAGTTCTAGCTATTTAAAGGAGTTGGAAAAAAATATGATTTTTTTTCTCAAGTGTATTATACGTTATTTGTATTTTTGACCAAAATATGACATATTTCAGCGATCGAGACAGCCAGAGTTCTTCCGAGATCGCGCCGGCAGTCGAAGTGAACTGTCGAGTTCTCTTTATAATATGTTATATCCATAACACAAATAACATTTTGTATCTATCGATTTTTGTTAGAATTCCTTTTTTTATGATTTAACGCTCACAAACATGCACTATTTCGTAGCCTCGGCTTACCGCCTAAATACGAGTGTTTAATCGGACTCTGACATCACATGGCTCAGGGGAGGCGATGTTAAATCGATACATACACCATTTATTTTATGGCACAGAACAAATCCGCACAACAAATTAAGATGGTTGTGACACCGTGGATTCTCCTAAGATCAAATATCCGCCAGTCAAACTCTTATAGTCCCGAAAATGGACTGCAAAAACTTGCACGCTCCTTATAAAATTACGTTTTTTTGATTTTGTCTTGTTATCAATAGTTATATGTGTAACCTATTCTTCTTCTTCTTCTGCGTTCGTGGGCTGAAACTCCCACGTGCACTCGTGGTTTGCACGAGTGGAATTGTACGTGTATGACCGTTTTTACCCCGCCATTTAGGCAGCCATACGCCGCTTTCGGAGGAAGCATGCTGGGTATTTTCGTGTTTCTATAACCCACCGAACTCTGACATGGATTACAGGATCGTTTTCGTGCGCACTTGGTCTTGTGCTTGCGTGTACACACGGGGGTGTTTGGACACCGAGGAGAGTCTGCACACAAAGTTGACTCTGAGAAATAAATCTCTCGCCGAACGTGGGGACGAACTCACGCTGACAGCGGCCAACTGGATACAAATCCAGCGCGCTACCGACTGAGCTACATCCCCGCCCGAGTGTAACCTATAATAACCAACATGTCGCAATGAGACACAACAAACTCAGAACACAATCTTTATTGACATGTTTGATATGCCGGGCGCCATTAACTTGCCATCTAATAAAGAACTACGACCCCCTAAACTTCAGCTCCCTCCAAGCATAAACTATCAAGCTTGTCATCACGGGTGTGTGTGTGTGTGTGTGTGTGTGTGTGTGTGTGTGTGTGTGTGTGCGTCTGTGTAAGTGTGTGTGTGCGTGAATGTGTTTGTGTATGTTTGTGTGTGTGTGTGTGTGTGTGTGTGTCTGAGCCGGAGGGTCGCCAGGAGCAAGTTGTTTATTGTTTATTTGCTAGAGGCGGAGGGAAAGGAAGGTATCCGGGGGCCGGAGGGGGGGGGGGTGGGGTGAAGGTGGGGTGGGGGGGGGCAGTACTGTACTTTTATCATTAAAACTTTACGCCGCGCATTTTTCTTCCAGCCGTTGCTCACTCGATAAGGGGGAGGTTTACCCCAGCCAGTGTTCCTCCCATGACAGACTCAGACCCATCAGTGATCCAATCTTCCATCTTTTTGTTCCCCCTGCCCTAGAGACCGAGCAGTCCCGCAGCAAATCAATATTAATGACAGTCTTGAACAAACTGTTCGCAACCAACCTCGTTGACTTACAATTTGACATGGGCGAGATTTGATAGCGAACTTGTGTAGGCTTCTGTCTCACCCACTTTTCGTATCAGATGTTAGTTTCGTAAGAGGTGAAATGGGTTTTGTCTGCTTTGATTTTCTGTTCACGACATTTTAAAGCCATTTATCATGTTTTGAAGTTGATGAAGGTGACCGATGACCTACTGATGACAAGCATGTCTATATATTCCTTGTTTAAAAACACTTCTCTGATACTGTCAAGATGCCAACACATCATGTGATGAACATTTCCCCCGACTTTGGTGCTTCATAGCTAAAATTCCTATAGAGCTACATCCCTAAACTTTTCGGATCCCATAGACAATATTATATTAAGCATATCTGCAACATTTCAGAAGATTAAAGACATAATTCTTTGATTTATGAATGGCCAAAGTTGGGGAAAAAAACATTAACAAATGAAAATGGCCGCCGGGCCTCCCTAACACATGTCCAAGGTCTCATAAATGGTCAGTTAACTGCGGAATACACAATTTCTGTGTGATACTTAAGATGAGGACATTTTCTCCCGCTTCAAGGCTGCATTTATGGACAAGCAGAAATATCTACTCATTATCTTTGGACTATCTGAGTTGCAATGTGGTAGCTGAATTTTGTTTTTAT
>NC_090246.1:21462066-21467066 GCF_037325665.1 Littorina saxatilis
CTCATGCATCTCTCTCTCTCTCTCTCTCTCTCTCTCTCTCTCTCTCTCTCTCTCCTCTCTCTCTCTCTCTCTCTGTAAAATATGTATATTGTAATCTAAATGCTTAGTGTTTTTTTCAGGCATACTGCATTGTTTTCTACGTCGGTTACTGAATGTGGCCGTTGCCCCCAGACTCCTGCCCCATTTCAGGGCAAACCTCTTATATCTGAGGAAAATAATGAAACAGAGAGAGAGAGAGAGAGAGAGAGAGAGAGAGAGAGAGAGAGAGAGAGAGAGAGAGAGAGAGAGAGAGTAAATAAGCAGCTTACCTCATGCTGTAGTAAGGACGTTGGAAGTCCAGGCACGATCGTTGAGGGTGCAGCCTCTGGAGATCCCAGCACGATTGTTGAGGATGCAGCCTCTGGAGATCCCAGCACGGTCGTTGAGGGTGCAGCCTCTGGAGATCCCAGCATGAGCGTTGAGGATCCAGCCTCTGGAGATCCCAGAGCAGCCTGCAGGTCATCCTCACTTTGCAGTCGTTGAAGAACTTCATTTGGGATGCTGCTTGAAGTAAGCCCGATTTTGGCATCAGCACCGAACAATGCAGCAAATGGTGTTTGCTTTATACCTGAGTGATAGCTATTGTTCTTTTGAAATTGTACAAACTTCAAACCCACTGTCCAGTTTGTTGTGCTGTTGTCGGCCATCCAAGTTGTCATCATGTCCTTAATGTCGGAATTTGCTCTTTCAACAGACCCCTGTGACTGGGGATGTCGGGGCTTCCCGTGGACAAGAACCAAATCAGGCCACAATTCTTTTAGCTCAGTGATGACTTTGGCACAAAACTCAGCACCGTTGTCACTTTGAAGAATTTGCGGGGCTCCGAAGAGAAGGAAAATGTCTAAAAGTTGGTATGCCACCTCTGCTGCTCGTTTTGTTGTAAGGGCTCTAAGCACGCAAAACTTGGTAAGATGTTCCTGGTAGACCATAACCCATGAGTATCCTCCCTGTTTAAGTGACTGATAGTCAATTAAATCCACTTGAGATCTTGATCCAAACGACTTTGACAGGAGAGGCTTTACAACAATGCCTTTAATCGTAGGTCTTCTTTTTATATTTAGTCAAGTTTTGATTTTTTCCTGACACTGAACGCACAAAGACTTGAACAAAGTGACACTGGCCTCTGTTATGTTTGCATACTTTTTCCCAGCCTCTTTCAACATTTTATCACGGCCACCATGGCCAGTGACAACATGGATGCGCTTTAAAACATCGTACATTTCCTCAACAAATATGAAGTGTTTAGGTTGCTCAGTTTCGTCCTTTCGCTTTAGAACGAGTTTGGATACTTGCCCACAGGTAAGAATTTCATACCTTCTTAGAAGGTGCCTTTGATGTTGGGTTTTAGTAGCTGTTGTCGCTGCTGCTTCCTTCACTTCATCTAAAATTCTGTGGTACTCATCTCTGGTCATAAGTAATCTATTTGCTTTGTCCTTATTTTTTAGCACTTCCTCAAGAAATACTTGTTCTTTCGCGTCCATGTTGCTTGATATGAATCACAGACTCGACTGACTTTTTCAATTGAACTGAATCTGCCCGAGGAAAAATCAAAACACAAACACCGACAACAGTTCACGAAATCATTCTGTATTTATCAAGAGAGTGAGTAAAAGTCAAGAAAGAACTCATTTCCAAGCAAAAGATGGTTTTAAAGAGTGATCAAAGCTCACTGATATCGAATTTATTTATGATAAAATGTACACGTCTTTCTGTTTGTGTGTTTCAAACTAATCAGGGAATAAGTCAAAAAAATGACCTCCCATTTCAGGGTACAAGCTAAATCCCTGATTTTTTTAGGGAATAAGCTTACTCCCCAGTTGAAACAGGGAAGAGGCCTATTCCCTTAAAATTTCAGTGATTAAGCTTATTCCCTAAATGTTCTTATTCCCTGTAACATACACACAGACAACGACAAACGAACAGGCACAAACATGAGCAGAGCCACAGAGTGACTGTCCTTGTCAGAACACGCAAACTATTCCAGACACGTTACTGGTAGACGGGACTTAAAACGTTTTGAGTACAATCAAAGCTGTGACTATCTTAACGGGTTGCGTGCAAAGGGCTTGTGGTTAGCGTGCCATGTCAGTGCTGATGTTGACTAAAGTCTTGATGACGGCGACCTCAGGTTCACCATTGCCCTTTGTTCTGTTACTGTTCATCTCTGTTAAAGCGATGATGACACAGTCACAGAAGCCTGGTCCTTCCAAAAGTTGCTAACAATAGTCTTCGATCTTTGGCTCTTCTCTTTCTTTATTCGCTTCTCTTGCTTTAAAGGTCTGTTTTTGCTCTGATTTGTTGGACTCTCTGCCACCTCTCCCTCTTTCTTTCTTTGCTAGCTCTAAATCTGTTCTCTTCTTGTAAGGTCTGACATCTATCTATCTATCTATCTATCTATCTATCCCTCCTATGTATCTATCTCTATCAATATCTATCCATCTATCTATACATTTCTATTTCTATCTTTCTTTATCTCTATCTATCTTTTTCCGTCTGTCTGTCTGTCTGTCTGTCTGTCTGTCTGTGTCTGTCTGTCTGTCTGTATGTATGTATGTCTGTGTATGTGTGTGTGTGTGTGCGTGTGTGTGCGTGCATTCGCGCGCGTGTGTGTGTGTGTGTGTGTGTGTGTGTCTGTCTGTCTGTCTGCGTCACTCTCTCCCTCTTTCTCTCACTATCTCTCTCTCTGTCTGTCTCTCTGCCTCTCTCTGCCTCTCTCTCTCTCTCTCTCTCTCTCTCTCTCTCTCTCTCTCTCTCTCTCTCTCCATCTCACTCGTCCGAGGCTACTCTCTCGTCCTCTACCTTTGGTATTAAGTTAGTCATAGAAAGCTACGATTTCAAGTTGCAGGAAGTTAGGAACAAGGCAATCAGTAACCGAATACCGGACATGTTTGTTTTTTCTCAAGCAGAATCAGATTCCAGTTGAAATAATCAGAAATCCACCCGCGTTGCCAGCTTTATCCGAAGCTTCTGAATGGGTGGTTAAAATGACGAGTGTCTCAGCTCAAAATTTAATTTACTTTTTCTACTAGCCTTAGTCTACCTGTCTTTTGTTGAAGAAATAGTGCTTCATTCATAGCTCTACGTGATACAAACTTAGGACAACGAAATCCAAAATGGCAAATGATCACCGAGAATAGTCCATTCACACAAACTGATTACATTCATGTACAAACGCGTAGCTGCTTGCGTGGTACAAATTGACTCCGCTGTAGTATCTGTCGCCCTATATTTTCTGAATAAAAAATAAAGTGCAAGCCAACAGCGGTTATTTTCGAAAGAACCAAAAATAAAGCACATAACTAAAGGTCACATAAAACACTGCTGTATTTGGTGAAGGATGGTGCTACAGAGAATACACTGGGTTACCTTGAACAAGTGCGTTACTTCAGATAAGTACCTGCCATTCCCATCTTTCGCTTATTACCTTTTAGCTGTGTCATGAAAGCAATTTTGGTTGGCGACCTTCCAGGTTTTGATGATATTTTTGCGTACCTCTCAATTGCAAATCCGCTTTTAAAGTTAAGTACTTTCAGATAAAAGCAAAACGTTTTAAAGGAGGAACCACTTGATAAAGATGGTTCCTGTAGAAACAACACGCCACTCTCATTCCAACACAAAAAATCAAACATGCAGATATCTTACGCCTACCGTGAGTCTGATTAGACACTTTCTTTTGAAACGGTTGGCTCCGGGCAAAAAGAACAAAGATTAATTTTATTCTAATTGAGCTTTTGTCAACACTTGCTGTGTGAGCAAGATATGGATGCATTTCTATTTTTGCTTGCCCGTTCTGGTTCAAATATAAGCAACAGCCTATCATCATTTGTCCGTTTTGTGTTTGTATTTTACAGGAAATCTAGGAATGTAAGCATGAGTACGTCCAAACCTGACTAAGGAAATCAACATAAGGGGTTTCTGTGCATGTCAAGGTGCATTAACTCGTGACAATTACTTCAGGAAAGTAGAAAGGCGGGGTGGGGGGGGGGGGGTGTATTGTCTGGTGGTGTTGTACTAAGGCATCGATCGCACACCTGATAGGATGACGGCTCAGTTTTTATAATAGTATTAGTGCCACGAACATGAAAACCTCAAAGGAAGAGGGGGGGGGGGGGAAGTCAGGGAAAATACCGTTGCTAAATTAAACCGTCCTTATCACACTCTCTGTACGTTTTTTTGCTAAACTTTCTCTCTGCCTGCCTTTTGCGTGTCTGTCTGCATATCGCTGTGCGTGTGTGTGTGTGTGTGTGTGTGTGTGTGTGTGTGCGTGTGTGTGTATGTGTGTGTGTGTGTCTGTGTCTGTGTCTGTGTGTGAATGTGTGTGTGTGTGTGTGTGACACTCTGGCAAACAGCCTATTGGTGCACTGCTCTTGCAGTCAGAATGAAGCGTACTATTTCCCCAATTTTTTGGAGACAACCCAAAGAATAGCGCAGATAATTACTAATTAGCTCGATAGCGGAGGCTCTCACAAAGAATAACGTGGGTCCACGCGTGCAATACATTCCATCTTATTACTGACAGAAGGTCGTTTTTAAGCGATATGTACGCGATGTGTTCGCGTACTCAAAGAGGTCAATGCTCAGCCGTCAAATCAAATACAGCGGGCTCCCACCCACCCACCCCCATTTCCTCTCCTTCTTACAAGAAAAAGAAGGAAAGCGAGAAAATAAGTACGAACAAAAGAAGGAAAAAGAAGTAAGAAACGATATCAAAGGTTTCCTTTTATCTTGAATTAACATTAAGAACAAAAACACGGCGGATTCCCACCTTTCACTATTTCCTCTTCTTCTTACACAGAAAAGTGGAAAGCGAGAAACAAAAGTACACACACAAAAAGAAGAATACACGTAAGAAACGATATGAAGGTTGTCTTAAGTGAAGAGAACTCATTGGTGCGTTAATAATGTGAAGAGGTAACAGAGTACAAGGAGATAAGAGAGGGAGGAGGGAAGGAGGTACCACA
>NC_090246.1:21469566-21472066 GCF_037325665.1 Littorina saxatilis
GAAATGTTAAAAGGCTGGCTTCCCCAGGGTTACTTTTTCTATAAAAGAAGTTCTGCATTCCATCCGGCCTATCACCCAAAGTTATGAATAAACACTCTCTTGCTTTGTGTTCTCTCTCTCTCTGTCTGTCTCTCTAATTCTGCTTTCCCTCCCTTTTTTCGATTTTCACCCTCTATCTCCCTCTCTCGCTCTCTCTCGCTCTCTCTCTTGTTCTCTTTCTCTCGCTCTCTATCTCTCTCTCTCTCTCTCTCTCTCTCTCTCTCTTCCTGTCTCTCTCTCTCTCTCTCTCTCTCTCTTATCCCTTTTTGTCTCGACTTGTCTACCTAAAGTTGTATACTCTCATGCTCTCTGCCTCTGTCTCTTCCCTCTATTGGTCTCTATCTCTGTCTCACCCCCGCCCCCCCCCCCCCCCCATCATGTATTTCTTGTTGTTTCGCTGTCTCTCCCTGTCTTTCTCTGTTTCAGTACCCCTACTATCATGTCTGTCTCTCTGTATCTCATTTTTCTCTCTACCTCACTTTCCCCTTCTCCCTTGGGACACAGTTTCTATCATGTTTACAGCCAAACTGAATATTGCTTTTTGCGTGGGAGTCGTTCCTCTTTCCTGAAGTTATTGTGACAGCTAGAAAATGTCAAAAAGCAATTGAGTTCCGAGAATTATTTGCATTTAATTTTTTTTAATTTTTTTTTTACGAACACTCTCTCTCTCTCTCTCTCTCTCTCTCTCTCTCTCTCTCTCTCTCTCTCTCTCTCTCTCTCTCTCTCTCTCTCTCTCTCTCTCTCTCTCTCTTTCTCTCTGAATCTCTCTCTTACTCTCTCTCTCTCTCTCTTTCTCTCTCTCTTAATCTCTCTCTTAATCTCTCTCTCTCTTTCTCACTCTCTCTCTGAATCTCTCTCTTTCACTCTCACTCTCTCTCTCTCTCTTCTCTCTCTCTCTCTCTCTCTCTCTCTCTCTCTCTCTCTCTCTCTCTCTCCCTCTCTCTCTCTCTCTCCTATTTCTCCCCCGAGTCTACTGTATCTGCTCTCAATGGATACTCAAACGATCGCGTGGTATTGATGCGGACTTTTGCTATACCCCTTGGCACGGGTGCACCCTTGTGTTGCCTTTTCACATATAGGATGTACATAGATCAGATCCTTTCCTTGGCGGACATGCTGAGCCGGTTTTTGGAGCTGCTATAAAAGGGATCAGCCCCATTCCCGGTGAGAAAACTTTAGTGTGAGTTTGTTAATGTTTTGTTTTTCTCTCCGTCTCTTCTAGTATTGTTCTTTGGTGTAATGTCTGTCTGTCTGCGACCCCCCCCCCCCCCTCCCCACACACACACACACACCGCCCCCCCCCCCCCCGCACCGTCCGCCCTTCTAGCGCTCTCGCTGCCTCTGTGTCTCTGTCTCACTCTGTTTTTCTGTCACTGACTTTTTCTGTCTGGCTCTCTGTCTCTCTCTTTGTATTGCTTGGCGATTTTAACATTAACCTACTCAGGCCTCAAACAACATGGTGCTCAACCACAGCTCTGTTTGGTCTTCATCAGCTGGTAAAAACCCCTACAAGAGAAACAAATACTTCATCAACCCTGATTGATCATATTTATACTGATAATAAGAATATCGTTGCAAATGCGCAAGTAGTGCATTCCAGTTTTAGTGACCATCATTCTGTGTTTTGCTCGATTTCGCTTATATTGCCAAAATCATGTCATAAAGGCCACACAACAATCGAATACAGAAGTTTCAAGTATTTTGTTGAATCTGCCTTCTTCTTTGACCTTAACCAAGCCCCATTTTATAGCGTATTCAATTGTAGTGACGCAGAGAGCGCCTGCAAGATTTTTCACGATATTTTGTGCTCTATAATTGATAAACACGCACCACTACGTCAGCATAGAGTGAAACATCCCCAGCTCCCCCCTTGGTTAACCTCAGACATTATCGAGGCTATGGCGATGCGTGATCATTTCAAAGAGCGCAACATGAAAACAGAATATAAACTACAAAAAAATAAAGTGTTGGACACAGTGAGACAAGCAAAGACTGAATATTTTAATAAACTAATTTCTGGAAAAAAGGATACAGCTACAATCTGGCGAGCAGTGAATGAAATTCTTGATAAATCTAGGAAGGGATCAACCAATTCTCATTCACAAATATCTCCAAATGACTTCAACAAACACTTCATTTCGCTAGCAGACAACCTAAAATCTTGTCTCAAGCAAAATGATTCCCTTGATACGGATGATTGTCTTGAAAAATTAAAAACATTCTGTGAACAAAAGTTGACTCAAACTGACACATTTTCTATTCCTCCAATCTCAGTGCACGAGGTAGGAAAACTGGTAGAACAAATGGCGAATAAGAAGTCAATGGGTCCAGACAAGATTCCAGTCAAGTTGCTAAAACTTGCTTTACCTTACATTGTCGATTCCCTAACTTATGTTTATAACCTAAGCATACAACAAAATGTGTTCCCTTCTATTTTAAAGTGTGCAAAGGTATTACCACT
>NC_090246.1:21477066-21489566 GCF_037325665.1 Littorina saxatilis
TAAGTGATTAAAACATCTACAAAAGAAGCTCATTTGCATAAACTACTTTACAAATATTCGTTATCAGACAGAAATCTGACGATGTCGTTTCCCTGTATTTACAAAATGCTGGCATTCACCATTTTGTTTTGATTGTGTGTGTGTGTGTGTGTGTGTGTGTGTGTGTGTGTGTGTGTGTGTGTGTGTGTGTGTGTGTGTGCGTGCGTGTGTGTGTGTGTGTGTGTGTTAGTGTGTGTGTGTGTTAGTGTGTGTGTGTGTGTGGGTGGATTTATGGAGACTAAGAAGACTGTTTAGTTGACCTCACACGCACTACCTGCCACAAATCAATAGCGTCGACAGTCGAGCTGGGTTTTTTTTCTCAGAAAGTGGCATACTTCAAATTTGCTATTTAATGGGCAACAAATAAGTGTCTGCGGAAAAAACAACTTGACCATGATGCGTCACTTCCACCTTTACCTACTCTTATTTTATGGGTAACACACCAGCATGTTAAGTATCATACATCTATAAATAAACGACTCTTGTAAAGAAAAACTAAAAACCAAAGACACGCCGCTGGAGGGCCGTCTCGGCTCAAACCAGCGGAAGAGACACAACTTCACGCTAATCACTTCCTGTTTTCGTTTAACGCGGAAAGATACCAGTCTCGGCGAGTGGTCCGTGTGAAAGCCACTAACTTAAAGGGATAATACCTAAGAGAAAAGGTCCTGAGAACGCTTCTTTAGCTAAACAGCAAGATTCTGCGTTGCGAATAATGGTACCGCCGCAAAGGAGAAATGTATTCTGTGTCCATTCTATTGTCGTGTCCTGTCTCCATTATGCCTTTGCTTTTTGTCAAATATGTATATATATATGTATGTTTGCACATTTTCTTTGTTTCTCGTTTGTTTTGGTTTAAAAAGTACTTGTCAAAGTCTCGTCGCAAGTTATCGTAATCCATATGTTAAATTCTCCCGTTAGGGTCACCACCATAAGCTTGAGCTTGTTGTTGATCCGTAACATGTATCATGTTCAAATACATATGAATTGTTGAATAAACACTGTTTAAGCCAAAGGAGAACCGCCTTTTCTGTGCAAAAGCAAATAATTATTTTAACATATTAATTAAATGTCGTACAAAAGACAAAGACAGAGCCTTCTTCGTGAAGGTTGGGCTGAGTTACTGTTCTTGTTTGTGTACTTGATGCTGCTTGCACTGAATTGGCCGCTGCGTCATAGACAGCGCTTTGCGTCTTCCGACAGTCGGCGCCTCGTCACTTGTACTTAGAAAAATAATAAAAGTGTTCCTAAGCAAATAGTTAAAGAAAGGCGACGAACCGTGTTAATTCATATTATGCTTGCAACCGTTTTTTTTTGGAAACTACGCAAACGAGGCTCAGTAACCATAGAATACGTTCCGGGTAACCATGGAAAAAGCAGCGTATTCACCTTCTCGTGATAGCAGAGACAAAGAAGCAGGTCATGAATGAAGTTCCTGTAAACAGCAATACGAATCGCCACGTCAACACTCAGTCTTCCCACTGACAGTAGTAACAAAGCGAGCATTGGACCCATATGTCCCGTGAGGCGATAACGGCAGCAAAGTCTCCCATTCCAATATGTATAATTAAGGAAAAATTCGACCTATTTGTCCTCAGCGCTTTGTAAAGTGCAACGCCATGATGCAGGCTCCAGTCTCTCAAAAACTTGACTCTGGTTCCTCGCGATCGAGTCCTGGGGAATTTGTTGGCCAACCTTGGATGCCTCTCTGTCTTTGCGGGGCGCGATTGCCACTGGGGAGCGAGAAAAAAGCCTTGTCTTTTGTTTTGCTGCACGTGTATGGAGACACGCCCGTTAATCTTCAGGGCACTCACTGTCTCCCCACAGGGCGAAGCTTCGTGTTAGAAGGGCAATAGAGTTCCCGATTCGGGCCTTGCTCGGCGATTTTGAGGGCTTTTGCTTTCCATACGATTTTTTTTGAGAGAGGGGGTTGGGCTAGGGGAGGAATGGTGTGGGCAGGTGCGTGTTGTTGAGGGTGCTTGGGCCAAGGGATATGGTGAGAATGGTGTGGGCAGGTACGTGTTGTTGAGGGTGCTTGGGCCAAGGGATATGGTGAGAATGGTGTGGGCAGGTGCGTGTTGTTGAGGGTTCTTGGGCCAAGGGATATGGTGAGAATGGTGTGGGCAGGTGCGTGTTGTTGAGGGTGCTTGGGCCAAGGCATATGGTGAGAATGGTGTGGGCAGGTGCGTGTTGTTGAGGGTTCTGGGGCCAAGGGATATGGTGAGAATGGTGTGGGCAGGTGCGTGTTGTTGAGGGTTCTTGGGCCAAGGGATATGGTGAGAATGGTGTGGGCAGGTGCGTGTTGTTGAGGGTGCTTGGGCCAAGGCATATGGTGAGAATGGTGTGGGCAGGTGCGTGTTGTTGAGGGTTCTGGGGCCAAGGGATATGGTGAGAATGGTGTGGGCAGGTGCGTGTTGTTGAGGGTGCTTGGGCCAAGGGATATGGTGAGAATGGTGCATGCATGAGAGGTTATGCTAGGTGTTTTTTTTCTGCCTGACTGTTTTGTTTTTATTTTCCAATAACCTGACTTAGTGAATGCATGCTCTGCAATTTCTTTCTGCTTAAGTTGCTTGTATTGTTTCACATAAATCACTTGTTATCTTTCCCATTTCCATGTAAATGCATTTTGTATTCGTCCATCCTTGTGTGTGCTATTTTCGTTTACTATGCTCAACCTCTTTTTTGTACATTATCAATCAATCAATCAATATGAGGCTTATTTCGCGCGTTTTTATTTTTATTTTTTTATTTTTTTTATTTTTTTTTTTATACATTATAGCCCTTACAACCTCTTACTCAATCGCTCGAGTGACATTATATTAATTGGGTTTGGCAGTATTTCCATTGAAATAATAATGTTTGATTTTTCTTCAGATGATGTCTTCCATACTACAGGGTTGCTGTTTAAATTTACCTTTTTTTTCTTTCTTTTTTTCCCAACAAGAACAACACAAGCAATCAATGTGGACATTATGAACGTTCTACCTGCTTAATAATAATACATTAAAAAAACACCAGAAAAACAAAAACAAACAAAGACATATATATAGACACAAATCATCACATCTCTGCACAACCTAGCTTATTACCTAACCAACTCTTCATATGAGGACCATAATTCTAAAAATTGGTTAATGCTACCAGCCTTCAAACTGGAATTATTTTCTATTTCAAATCTGTATTTCAAATTCCTTAAAAATATTTCTAACAGTGGCCTTGTCTCTTGTAACTTACTCTTATAATATAAAACTTTGCTAACAAAATATTAAAATCCAAAACCACATCTTCGTTAACATTGTTCATACAACCAAACAAAATAGATTCTTCTGTAAAAAGAGAGAAGCAGTGATACTGTTTTGGTTTTTATTTTTCCCGGAATTAGCATGATTGTTGGCGTGGTATTTCTGTCCGTATTAGTTGTTTTGTTTGATTTGGGATTGATCTGGTGCCCTTGGTCATGATCGTTTAACCATGTATTTGAATCTTGCACATCACCCCAGCTCTGCTTCTCGCTCAGTCGTTTTAGCGACATTCAATTGATAGGGTTTGTTACTTCCCATTGGTTTGTTAATCGGGTTTTTTTCCCCATCATGCAGACGTACCAATTTTGTTTAGAGCGAAGAATAAACCTCGTGTTTTGTTTTGCTGCACGTGTATAGAGACACGCCCAATAATCTTCACTGGACGCGAACGGTCTCCCCACGGCCACAGGGTGGAAGCTTCGTGGTAGAAGAGCAGTGGTCGGAGTTTCCATTCGGAACTGTCTTGCTCAACGGTTTTCAGGGCTTTTGCTTGCCATACGATTTTTTTGTAGGGGGGGGGGGGGTGCAAAAGGGTAGGAGGGGTGTTTTTAGTGGTTAGGCGAGTGAACGGGAGTGTAGTGAGAATGTGTGCTTTTTCCTGCAGTATTTTGAGGGATTTTTTTCTCTCTCAATGAGGATATTTGAGCGTATGGGAGGGGTGGGGGTGTTGGTGAATGGATGGTATATAGAGAGGGTGTGAGAAAGAAAAGAATAGGGTGAGGATGAGGTGAGGATGGGATGTGCACTCCTTGCTTGACTGCTCTTCTTTTTGTTACTTTTCTTGTTGATCCTGATGCTCCCCTTCAAGTTGTGTCCTCTGCACTTGCAGGCCCCCCGCTACCCCCCTGACACCTCAGCTGGTATTTGTCTCAGTCTGAATATTGATCGCTTTTCGAGTGCAAGAGTGTTTGTGTGTGTTTATGTGTTTGTGTGTGTGTGTGTGGGGGGGGGGGGGTGTGAGTGTATGTGTGCGTGTGTGTGTGTATGTGTGTGTGTGTGTGTGTGAGAGAGAGAGCCTGAGAGAGAGAGAGAGAGAGAGCATGAGAGAGAGAGAGAGAGAGAGAGTGTGTGTGTGAGTGTGTGTGTGCGTGTACGTGCAAAGGTACGCGTGTGCGTGAGTGTTTATATTTCTATGCAGTGTTGTTGCAAAACTGATCGGCTGCTGTCTGCTATGTGTGTACACGTCTTTTTACACGTCTGTGTACACATTCTGTCAGATTTGTCCGGCCGACCGTGCTGCAAACAATAACTTAATGGGAATATATATGTCAGTTTGTGTACATTCTTTTAAAATCACCGCGAAAACACCGCAAAACAAATACTAATGTTGTAATGCAATCACTTTTCAAGTCAGTGTCTTTTCACTATCTAGCCTTTGTTATTTGTGACCCTCCACCACGAAATGAGTCGCATGTCACCTCGCGCGGTTCTGCGCTAAGTCCGGGGAGTGTATGGTAACAGTGGGAGGATCACCTTAGTCATAGCCTTATAACTCAAACAGTTTTTGCTCTTTTCTAAAACGGTTTTCACCACTGGATAGAGCATAAAAATCTCGTTAGGAAAATGTAAAAATATGAAAATCATGCAAAGGTGACATGCGACTCATTTCGTGGTGGAGGGTCACATTTCTTGTTATGTTGAGAAACAAGAACATTAGTACAACTAATTAATGCGCACCATGCACCACCACGCTTTCGTTTTGGTACAATCATGACATGTGCTGCACGATATCACAACTGCAGCAGAAAGCGAAAAGTAGGCAGTGAACATCATTCCGGGAGGGGGCGGCACAAGGCTTCCGGAATCAGTTTTCGCGCGTTTGTTATGCCAAAGAGCGTGGCAGTGGAAGATCTTTGCAGGGTGTACTCTACAGTCTCTGAGAAAGCTGCACAGGCCTCGTGGTCATACATATCCTTAGTTCGTTTTCTGCCATCAAAACAAGCGCGCAGCCCGTCCTTTCCAATTCCCCTTGCTCATTAGAGAAGCGTTGTATGAGCAGAGAAAGCTATTTGTTAAAGCCATATGTACTCGATGACTATACACGCTAATTGCTTTACCAACAACTGGAGACATGCTAAATTAAGTTCCCTGCAAAATATTGTGGTCTAGGACCCCTTCAATGTTGAGATATGTTAATTTTCATTTTGATCTGGATCGTCCTATTTATAGATTTGGCAACACATGCGCTGTTGACGCAAGGGAGAGAACTCCGTGTCGTTGTTGACATCCTCACTTTTTCAGAGGCTAGAACAAGCTGAAATGCACGTATATGGTCCGCGCATGACGACATATCGTCATTATATGGTCTTATGGTGCGTTTGACATCGATTGTGGGCAAACTATACTTTGTAAACACGGGAGTAAGTTAGTAAGCCTTTAAAGGGTGTTTTCTGCGCGTGCTATGCGTGGCTGTAAAAATCTCCAAACAAACTCGACATGCCGCGTGCTATTTAGCCGCAACAGCGGAATGTTTTCGTCGGGCATGTATCCAGCAAATTAGTGTCTTCTTGGAGTCAAGATTAAATTAGTATGGATTGCGTGAAAGCAAGTGTGTTTTGACACTTTGCAGTTGACGTGTCGGTGATCTGAAGTACCCTTGGCGCAGAAATGAGCGGCTTCTCAGTTTGGTGTTTTGGGTGCTTATGGTATTATTGGCGTGATCAACAGTGGTTAAGGGCAGAATATACCTGCGCAGTTTCAGCGGCACAGACGACGCACTGCATATAGTATTGATGCTGCGATAGGGATTATGACGAGTACTTGGCCTGTTTTCCTTTCACGCAACGTGTAGGGGGCTGGGATAATCTGCATTGCGTCGTCTGTCCTGCTGAAGTTACATTATGTGAGCGCCAGGCCTTACGCGCTTGTTCTGTTGTGGAAAGCTAAAGGCCTTGTCACACTTGACCGGATAGAGCCTCCGAACTTTTCTTTTCGTACTTTATTTGGTGTTTAACGTCGTTTTCAAACACGAAAGTTATATCGCGACGGGGAAAGGGGGGGGGGGGGGGGGAGAGATGGGATAGAGCCACTTGTCAATTGTTTCTTGTTCACAAAAGCACAAATCAAAAATTTGCTCCAGGGGCTTGCAACGTAGTACAATATATGACCTTACTGGGAGAATGCAAGTTTCCAGTATAAAGGACTTAACATTTCTTACATACTGCTTGAGTAAAATCTTTACAAAAGTTGACTATATTCTGTACAAGAAACACTTAACAAGAGTACTAAAAGAGAAACAGAATCCGTTAGTCGCCTCTTACGACAGACATGCTGGGGAGCATCGGGTAAATTCTTCCCCCGAACCCGCGGGGGGAAGCCTCCGAACGTGTAACGGATGACATATTTGTTTATCCGGTGATGTTCGTTTTATGTTCGTTTTATGTTCGTTTTATGTCCGTTTTATGTTCGGAACATTCGTTTCATGTCAGGTGATGTGCGGTGTGTCCGCCTGCATCCGTTAGAAAGTTTTGTGCATGCACAAAACTTGAAACGGACAGTGACGAACAAGACTATTCGTTGGCTGTCCTGTGCATGTCCGTTCTGTCCTGTGTATCTCCTGTCAGTGTTCGTAATTCCTTCGTTTATATGCTGTAGGTGTACGGGGGGTATACGTTATCCAGTCCGTAGATGGAACTTGAACGCATACGATTTTTTTAATGTGCCGACACCGCACCTTGTAGACATTCTACATTTATTCCAACTGCATCAGATTGTGAACATGCCAACCAGAATTACGAACAACAGTAGCACCTGTCTGGACCTGATTTTAACTCAAACACTCCATTTAGTAAAGAGCGTCGCCGTACTGGCACCCATATGCAGTGACCATAGCGTACCATGTATTATTATTCATAATACAGCAAAGACCCAGCAGCCATTTAAAAGAACTATATATAATTATGACAGATTAAACGTACAACATTTTTGTGCAGATTTATCAGATGTAAATTGGAATGAAATTATCGGAAGCAACTCTATCGATGATTGCGCCGATATTTTTTCAGTTACTCTTATGAACATCGCCAAACAGCATATGCCTGTCCGAACGATAACAGTTAGCCCTAAAGACGCGCCGTGGATAAACGCTGACACATTGTCACTCATAAATACACGAAAGCGGATTCATGCCAAAGCAAAGAGAACAAACTTACCAGAAGATTGGCAATTATTTCGCGAGGTACGAAATTACGTAACCGACAAGAAAAGAGAACGGATAACAGACTATTACAATGAAATGGATTCGAAAATATGTAACTCAGACAATATAAATAAAAAAGATTGGTGGAAAATTGTGAAAAGGTTTATGGACAAGAAAGGAATTGGTTCTGATGAAATACCACCTATTGAGCATAACGGTAACATTTATTATGACAACGAAGGAAAGGCAAACGTTTTTAACGACTTTTTGTACAGCAAGCCACTCTGGATAATGTAAATGATGTCCTGCCGATTGTTCCTTTCCTTGATTGTGAATTGAGCGAGCTAAATCTGTCCGTCGAAGAGGTGATTAACATTATAAAAAGTCTTGATATTAGTAAAGCATGCGGCCCAGATCACGTACATAATAGGCTACTTAAAGCAGCAATCAGTATTTTTTCACAACCGCTTACAGCGCTGTTTAATCGTTGCCTGAACGAAGGACAACACCCTATGTTATGGAAATATGCACATGTTACTCCGATATTTAAAAAAAAGATCCAAAATGTTTGAATTATAGACCTATATCATTGTAAAGCTGTGTGGGGAAAGTGTTTGAAAACTGTGTCCACAACCATATCTTTAATTTTGTGAAGTTGAATAACATAATAACGCCTGTGCAATCTGATTTTATACCAGGTGACTCGACTGTAAACCAGTTACTCTGCACCTACAATGATCTATGTACAGCTGCTGATAAGGGACTCCCAACACAAGCCATTTTTTGTTATATGTCAAAAGCCTTTGACCGTGTGTGGCACAAAGGCCTATTGTACAAATTAGAGCCCATTGGCATAAGAGGACGCTTATTACGTTGGATTAGAAGTTATTTAAATGATCGATTACAGAGCGTTGTTGTAAAAGGACACATGTCGGCCCCACAGACTGTACCAGCTGGAGTTCCCCAGGGATCTGTGCTGGGGCCACTACTGTTTTTGATATATATAAACGATATTGTCTTAAATGTTCAATCCACTGTTAAATTGTTCGCAGATGACACAAGCATGTACCTATCAATGAACGATTCCCAATTGCGTAAAGACATTTTGAACTCGGATTTACAGGAATTAAGTAGATGGGCCAACGACTGGAAGGTAAAATTTAATAATGAAAAAACTGAGCTGCTAAACTTTAAACGACGTGATTGCGACTTTGATTGTTTGACATTTAATGACATTGATGTTCAGGACACTGCCAACCACAAACACTTGGGCGTTTTTTTACAAAATGATTGTAAGTGGAATGTTCATATTAACAGTATTGCAAGTAAAGTAATGTTATTGACTAATTGTTTGAAATTTTATAAGCACAGGTTTAGTAGAAAATCTTTAGAAACTATGTATAAATCCTACGTATTACCACACTTTAACTACGCCGATGTCGTCTGGGACAGTTGTACAGACGTTTTATCTAACATTTTGGAACAGCTCCACCTCGAGGCCTTAAGGGTAATTGTCGGAGCAGTTAAAGGAACAAGCCACCAAAAATTATATGACGAATCAGGCTTCAGTACTAGTAGTTTAAAACTACGACGGGAATAACATAAATTAATTTTGTATCATAAAATGGTACATGGGAAATGTTCTCAGAACGTGGCTGATTTATCGCCTCTTCTTGTCTCGACTGTGAACCCCTAGTTATTATATCAAGTGGGTTTTGTCTATGATAGGGGTTCACAGTCGAGACAAGAAGAGGCGATAAATCAGCCAATTCAGTTCTGTGTGGAGGTATAATAAGTCATTTGTTCCCAGCACTACCCGAACATGGAATTCTCTACCAGATAATATCAAATTAACAAAATCAATTAGCCAGTTTAAACAGTTTTTATGTCGTTCAGATAGTAAAGTTCCTCCTCAATATTATTATGGCAAGAGAAAAGACGGAATTATACACTGCAGACTAAGATTAGAAATGAGCGATTTAAATGATGATATGGTGAAACGCCACTTAAGTGATAACCCGACTTGTCAGTGCGGATATCGAAATGAAAATCTTGAACATTATTTATTATTTTGTAGTAATTACGATGATGTCCGAAGACTAACTATACACACATTACCGAATGATCTTCAAAATGTACAATGTTTATTGTTTTGTCTGCCAAACCTACGTCTTACCGAAAACATTGAAATATTCGAAAAGGTACATAGCTTTATAAGGTTAAGTGATAGATTTTGATTACCCTGTGGTCACCATGTCAATGATCCAGTATTTGATTATTGGCAGGTCATGCTGTTTTACGTTTTTACTGGTCGAATTTTGAGTGAATCTTTTTATTAAAGGTTTTCCTGTGTATTCACATGACTAACCTCAGCTTAATTAGTTTGTACGACAATGTAAATGAAATTTTTGCTGCTGCAGAAACATTGATCTAGCAAGTCTGTGAAAGTCTCTCATCGTCTCTCTGACCCCCCCTCTCTTCCCCGGGATCTCCCCGATATTGCAGTCCTTCCCGTCCTCTGTCACATCCTTTAATTCTTTTGCTGCATTTTTCCTCTTTTGTGTGTGTGTGTGTAAAAATTGTATCTTGTCTGTCTTGCGTTCTCATAAGGGTAGTATAAGTGATTCTATGACCTTGACATAACGTGAAATAACAATTCCTATCTAGATGTACATATTTATAACCACACTTAATATAAGCTTAGCTTGTGTGGCCACAAATGGTTATATCGTATATACATGCCACCCTGTATTTCATTAATACAATCTTGTTTAAACCAACGCATACGCCACGCATTAATCGGACCTAAAACGAACACCTGACGGACAAACACAGGATGCCTGCAGGATAAACACCGGACACGACGAATAGACAAACGAATTGAACAACGGATAAAACGTACAGAACTGATGAATACAGCGCTGCATACCTGCAGAATACCTGCAGGACAACTACAGGGGGAGGAAATGACTACCGGAAGAACCTGATCATTCCAGGGCATATAAAAAGGTTCTTGGAAGCTTCCAAATCTGATGTCCGTTATGTGTTCGGTTTGTCCGGAATGAATCCTGTGCGCGTTCTGATTGGCCGGTTCATGTTCGTTTGTTGTTCGTCAATCATTCGGAGACACTTGGCTGGTTGAACTGTAGCCGTGCGTTACATGTTCGTTACCGGTACGTTTGAACCGTTCCATGTTCGGTGCAAATACGGCCGTGGTTTGGATTTTTCTACCGGACTGACCACTTTGCCAACGAATAAACAAATATTCCATCCGTTTCACGTTCGGAGGCTCTATCCGGTCAAGTGTGACAGGGGCATTATGTCTGTGTGTTAGTGAGTAACTATAGACACCTTCAGTGTTGTCTTTGATGTTTGTGTGTTTTAAGTGTTTGATTGGCATCATCCATGACATCTATTGGCCCGTTTTGTTTTTGCCTGTGACGTTTACCTCTTTTTGGAAACAAGACCAAGTTTTATTCATTTGTATTTCTGTTTTTTCTTTTTTCTTTCAGGTTTTGCTGTTTTTTCAATTCGTTTCGTAACGTCACAGTAGACTCACAAGATAAATATTAAATTTCAGTTTGCCAACCCCCAAACATAAACACTCCAATATGTGCGGTTTATGATATATTTACTACCATAGGGGGAAATAAAACAAGCAATAGTATCCCCTTGCTTGAGATCAAGTGTACACCAGGCAATTGCAAAACTCGATTATATGATCGACCAAGTCATTCCAGCTGTGAAAATAAAGAACACTGTACGGCTGGATTAGTTTTACAAATTGAAATGGGCGTTACAAGCCAAACATATTCAACAACAAAATCCAACTCTGGACAAGAAGCAGCCAGGCAGTTGATTCCTTGTATATGTTTATGTTGAAGGATGGTACTTAGTTTCAATATATCTAGGTCAAAAACATGTGCTAAATAATTGTAAGTAAATTAAGGAAGCGTTTAAAAAAATATAAAAAAAGCGTAAAAAGACGTTAACAAAACGTAAGAAAAAGGTTTAAAAAAATATATTAAAATTAAAAAACCGACCGACCGACCGTCCGACCCTATTTTTTTTCGGCGATGTTACCGGAAACAGACATATTTTTCTTTTTGGCCTTACCCGTCGGAAATCCTGGAGAAATCTGTGATGGTTGATATGATCACTTCACGAGAAGGGTGAAAGGAGCTTTAAAATGCTACTCTAGCTGTGCTTTCTGGGACATTGAATAGATGGCGGTGTTCCTCCCGCGTTATGCGCATTACTAATCGTAGTCTCTGGTGCTTGTAAATAGATTTTTCCAGTCTAGTGCATCTTTCAATTTCTATTTGATCATGGCAAAAAGCAAATGACAGCCGTGGGGCTAAATGTTCGGTTCATAGAGCAATTTGAGGTTTCCGCAAGCCGTTAAAAAAAGTGACATTCGACCGATTTTGATTTCATCCAAGACAGCAGACTCAACTTTTTGTTTTGATGATGGCGGATGCCGGTAGCAACTTATAAAAAAAAACCAATCTTTTAGGTTGGTACGTCAAACAACACACGAACAACTGAGAGAGAGAGAGAGAGAGAGAGAGAGAGAGAGAGAGAGAGAGAGAGAGAGAGAGAGAGAGAGAGAGAGAGAGAGAGGGAGAGAGAGAAAGAAAGAAAGAGAGAGAGACAGACAGACAGACAGACAGACAGACAGACAGACAGACAGACAGACAGACAGACAGACAGACAGACAGACAGACAGAAAGATTCAGATCTTGGAAGAGGAGTAGTGACATACACAAAGACAGAGACGGAACCAGAGCTAGACCGTGCAGAGGAACAGTGAGAGGCAGAAGCAAAGAGAGAAAGAAGGACAGAGAGGTAAAGACAGAGACGGAACCAGAGCTAGACCGTGCAGAGGAACAGTGAGAGGCAGAAGCAAAGACAGAAAGAAGGACAGAGAGGTAAAGACAGAGACGGAACCAGAGCTAGACCGTGCAGAGGAACAGTGAGAGGCAGAAGCAAAGACAGAAAGAAGGACAGAGAGGTAAAGA
>NC_090246.1:21494566-21517066 GCF_037325665.1 Littorina saxatilis
ACGAAGGATGTTGAACTTTTGTTTTAATTATGTACATGTACGTGTACTTTGATCATTTGCTGAAACCATCTGAGAAGACCCTCCTCAACTTCTTTTTCTTTACCCAACCGCTGTCGTTTTTTCATTGGAGAATCTTTTTCGGCGCTTTCGTGATTTCTCTGAGAAAACTGGCTTTAATAAGCGGCGGGTTGGGTTTATTAACCGGCTTTTTCTAATACATAAGATATAGTGATAAATCCGGACCGTCTGAAATCGGCTTTTATAAGCGGCTGGCTCTATTAACCGCGGTTTTATTAAGCGGCGTCCACTGTATGTTTAATCAGTTTGTGCGAATGGACTATTTTCGGTGATCACTTGCCGTTGTGAATTTCGTTGTCCTTTGTATGACGTGGAGCTATGAATGCAGCACTATTTCTTCAACAAAAGACAGAGAAAAAGACGATGAGGCAAAAAAAAAAATAGGTCTGTTTACGGTAACCCGACCGACCCTATTTTTTTCGCGCGAGCCTAGACTTTTTTTTGGCATTTGGGGGAAAAAAAACCACGTAAAAATATGGTTTTTTGGAGAAAAAAAACACACAAAAAAAACCCGACCTACCGACCCTATTTTGTTGGCCTATGTTACCGTAAACAGACCCTTTTTTTTGGCCTAAGGGGAACAAGTAAAATAAGTTTTGAGCTCAGACCATTCTTGATTTTAACCAGCCATTCAGAAGCTTCAGATCAAGCTGGGATCGCGGGTGGATGTCCTAGTGTTTCTGATTTTAACCAGCCATTCGGAAGCTTCAGATCAAGCTGGGATCGCGGGTGGATGTCCTTGTGTTTCTGATTTTAACCAGCCATTCAGAAGCTTCAGATCAAGCTGGGATCGCGGGTGGATGTCCTAGTGTTTCTGATTTTAACCAGCCATTCAGAAGCTTCAGATCAAGCTGGGATCGCGGGTGGATGTCCTAGTGTTTCTGATTTTAACCAGCCATTCAGAAGCTTCAGATCAAGCTGGGATCGCGGGTGGATGTCCTAGTGTTTCTGATTTTAACCAGCCATTCAGAAGCTTCAGATCAAGCTGGGATCGCGGGTGGATTTCTTATTCTTCTTCTTCTGCGTTCGTGGGCTGAAACTCCCACGTACACTCGTGTTTTTTGCACGAGTGGAATTTTACGTGTATGACCGTTTTTTACCCGCCATTTAGGCAGCCATACGCCGTTTTCGGAGGAAGCATGGTGGGTATTATCGTGTTTCTATAATCCACCGAAATCTGACATGGATTACAGGATCTTGTTCGTGCGCACTTGGTCTTGTGCTTGCGTGTACACACGGGGGGATGTTCGGACACCGAGGAGAGTCTGCACACAAAGTTGACTCTGAGAAATAAATATCTCGCCGAACGTAGGGTCGAACTCACGCTGACAGCGGCCGACTGGATACAATCATATCCAGCGCGCTACCGACTGAGCTACATCCCCTGAGCTCAGACCATTCTTGATTTTAGCCAGCCATTCAGAAGCTTCAGATCAAGCTGGGATCGCGGGTGGATGTCCTAGTGTTTCTGATTTTGCTTGAGAAAAACAACAACCCACGGTATTCGGTTACTGGGTGCCTTTTTTGTGTGTTTTCTCCCATTTTGAAATCGAAGCTATTTTTGACTAACTAGATAACAACGTTAGACAAAAGAGAGAGAAGCATAAGAGGAGAGAGTGAAAGTGAAAGAGCGAGAGACAGACCTAACCAGAAGAGAACATATTTAAAGCTAGCAAAGAAAGAAAGATGGAAAAATTGGCAGAGAGTTTCGCAAATCAGAGCAAAAACAGACCGTTGAAAAAAAAATTCAACAAATTCAAGGGAACGACGAAAGGCAAAAGAACGAAGTTTATCGTTTGCAACTTTTGGAAGGTCCAGTCTTCTGTCTCATCACCGCATTAACAGAGAAGAACAGTGACAGAACACAGGGCAATGGTGAACCTCAGGTCGCCGTCATCAAGACTTTAGTCAACATCAGCACTGACATGGCACGCTAACCACAAGCCCTTTGCACGCAACCCGCTAAAATAGTCACAGCTTTGATCGTACTCAAAACGTTTGAAGTCCCGTCTACCAGTAACGTGTCTGGAATAGTTTGCGTGTTCTGACAAGGATAGTCACTCTGTAGCATTGCCCACAGGAGCTTGTATCAAGGCGCCGGTCGATCTACTCCTGTATCTGTCCTGTACTATTACATATTACTACTACTAGTATTCATCAGTAGATAAAGTACATGGAGGATAAAGGAGTAAATGGACCGGCGATTTGATACAAAAGTTCCTGCTGTGCTCTGCCTATGCTTGTGCCTGTCAGTCTGACTGTGTCTGTGTCTGTTTATATCTGACTCTGTCTGTTTGTCTCTTTATTTGTCTCTCTTTGTTTTTCTCTGTCTGTTTGACTGGATGTCTGTCTCTCTGTCTGTCTCTGTTTCTCTTTCTGTTTCTCTTGCTGTCTGTTCTGTCTCTCTGTCTCTCTGACTCTCTGTCTCTGTCTTTGTCTGTTTGTCTTTGTCTCTCTGTCTCTGTCTCTGTCTCTGTCTCTGTCTCTCTCTCTCTCTCTCTCTCTCTCTCTCTCTCTCTCTCTCTCTCTCTCTCTCTCTCTCTCTCTCTCTTAGTCTGGTGGCTCGTGGCAAACTACTTATATTGTCTATGTTTCCGTCTGTCTGTCCGTCTGCCTGTCTGTCTGTCTGTTTGTCGCTGTCTCTCTCTCTCTCTCTCTCTCTCTCTCCCATTCTTCCGAGCTGTCACCATCTCGCGTGTATTTCTTCCCACGTAATTTCCCCCATACTTCAATCTCAATTTGCTTTATTTAGTCTTGACATTTCAGTATTGAGTATTGAGCAACGTGGTTATCTTCCTGAATGTATTTAGATCAGAAACCTTTTTACGCTTAGCTTTAAACACAAGGGCCAGTTCTCTTTATGCCCAGTAATGCCTGTTCAAAAAACCGCTTCTAATTGCCCACGATATGCGATAGGCAACCTATTCCTAAATTCTTTGGACAGCAGTTATTATAGGCATTACAGAGAAGCATTCGACAGTAGTAATTCTTGCTGTAAAAATGATAGAAACTTTGTCCTAAGGGAAAAGGGGCAAGTGAGGTGGAGCGAAACAAGTGCCACAGAGATGAGGTGGTTTACTGAGAAAGAGAGAGAGACAGAGAGAGACAGAGAGACAGAGACAGAGAGACAGACAGAGACAGACAGACAGACAGACAGACAGAGACAGAGAGACAGACAGAGACAGACAGACAGACAGACAGACAGACAGACAGACAGAGACAGAGACAGAGGGCCAGGCAAACAAACAGAGACAGAGCGAGACATGCAGACAGACAAACAGAAAGAAAAACAAAGACAGACAGATTATAACCTCCTGAGAGGCGGATGTGGTGGTATTAGTGATAATAATGGTGAGGACCGACGACGACGACGACGATGAGAGGAGGAGGGGAGGAGGAGGACGAGGACGAGGAGGAGGAGGAAATATTCTTGTTCACATTTCTGAAACAACTTTTCTAAGACAGACGTCAAACGACTTGGCGATGCAAGCCAATGGCGAATTGCAAGTTTGAAAGCAAACTCATTAGATCTCACCACGCTATATAAAAACAACATCCCTCTCAAATCTCGTTTGGTTTATCTCAAAATTGTTTGTACGTAAAGAAAAAGATTGATGACAAAGTCCTGCTAGAGAGACAACATCTTAGGTGAATAGACTGGCGCCGACTTGCGTAAACTAAATGGTGCTTCTTGAAAACATTCCACCAGATATCTTAATGACACTGATAACATATTTGGTGGATTTTTTGTTCATGGCGTAGTGTGGTGCAATTCATGGGAGAGAAACTGAGTTGCATCAGGGAGATAAGTGATAGCTTTTCAAGTGTATTCGTCATCCCTATACCAATCCCCCCCCCCCCCAGACCATCCCCATATTCTATACTGCCATGACATTATGAAGGTGAAAAACGCGAGTGTTTATTCTCACTATGAGCGACCTACCATTGCTTGTTTTCTTTCGTTCTTTCTTTTTACATTTAGTCAAGTTTTGACTAAATGTTTTAACATAAAGGGGGAATCGAGACGAGGGTCGTGGTGTATGTGTGTGTTTGTGTGTGTGTGTGTGTGTGTGTATGTGTGTGTGTGTGTGGTGTGTGTGTGTGGGTGTGTGTGTGTGTTTGTGTGTGTGTGTGTGTGTGTGTGTGTGTGTGTGTGTGTGTGTGTGTAGAGCGATTTAGAGTAAACTACTGGACCGATCTTTATGAAACTTTACATGAGAGTTTCTGGGAATTATATCCCCAGACGTTTTTTGTCATTTTTTCGATAAATGTCTTTGGTGACGTCATATCCGGTTTTTTGTAAAAGTTGAGGCGGCACTGTCACACCCTTATTTTTCAATGAAATTGATTGAAATTTTGGCCAAGCAATCTTCGAAGAAGGCCGGACTTTGGTATTGCATTTCAGCTTGGAGGCTTAGAAATTGGTTAATGAATTTGTCATTAAAATTCTGAAAATTGTAATTAAAATTTTTTAATTTTTTATAAAACGATCCTCAAATGATTTCATCTTATTCTTCATCATTTTCTGATTCAAAAACATCTAAATATGTTATATTCCGATTAAAAACGAGCTTTGAAAATTTAAATATGAAAATTATGATTAACATTTAATATCCAAAATCGATTTAAAAACAATTTTATCTTATTCCTTGTTGGTTCCTGATTTCAAAAACATATAGATATGATATGTTTGGATTAAAAACAAGCTCAGAAATTTAAAAAGAATAGAGATACAGGAAAGCGTGCTATCCTGCTCAGCGCAACCACTACCGCGCTATTCTTGCTCGTCAATTTCACTGCCACTGCCACGAGCGGTGCACTGACGATGCTACGAGGTCTTGGTGAAAAATGCAGTGCGTTCAGTTTCATTCTGTGAGTTCGACAGCTACTTGACTAAATATTGTATGTCTGCCTTACGCGACTTGTTTTTTTCTTTCTTGTCTTTGTCTGATGTGGTACCTCCTTCCCTCCTCCCTAGCTTATCTCCTTGTTCTCTGTTACCTCGTACTTTCTTTCTCGAGAGGACATGGGGGAGGGTGGGGGGGGGGGTGCAGCCGGTGTTTTGTATGTGAATTACAAAAACAGAGTTGTTGTTCCGAAGGGGGGGGGGGGGGGGCAAATAGCTTGGAACCAGACTATTGTTCTCCATGACGGCTTGAAATGTGCAGTTTGTGCCACTGCCGCTCTGCCCCTTGCACCTTGCATCTGCACAACCTCCTGACCTAAATATCATCTGATTTTACCCACAACTCCATGGCAGTCGACATTTGGTTTAAACAAAACGTTATTCAATTTTAGTTTTGTGACATACAATTTATGACATAGCTAGGGGATCCGAACTCAAGCACACTCACACACACACACACACACACACACACACACACACACACACACACACACACACACACACACACACACACACACACACACACACAAGCACAGACACGTTAGTACACATACGCACGCACGAACGCACACACACATATACATAACTTAAATACACACACACACACTGACACACACACACACACACACACACACACACACACACACACACACACACACACACACACTGTGACACACACGGATTAATACAAGCAATCTGCAGTATTTCTCATCTAGCTTATCTACAGGTGGCGCCACTGAGAGACTGAATGCGACCTTCTTCCGTCATTTTACTAATAACACACGATGCCACAAACAGACATCAGAGACGGGACATTTTCTTGTCTCGTTGGATTTAGTCTGTCAGCAAAAAATGCAAATGATTAGACAAGGATGATCAAATAAAATTTTGAAAAGCATCACGATAAAGGTAAAGGAAATTACAACACAACGCACTTAACCCAGTGGCCGAAAAAACGAGTGCAATCTTGCTTTCGAAAATACACGAGTGAGCCATTTTTTCAGCGTGATGGATTATTTCTGACAGGCCTATTCGCTTCCAAGCAACAACAGAAGACAAACATACCACGGAACAAACCGCATGTCATGAGTGCAGCACCAGCAAAGGCAGGCTTCGGCTTACTGTTTAGACTCTGATCAAAACAAATATGCTTGCTAATTGTATTTTTTCCTTGCATGTTGAAATGAGACAACCGGCAAAAAAAGAGCGCCATCAGGCTGGAGATGTTGTTTTTGAAGGAGGCTAAAATTCATTCAGCGTACGAGTATAAGCCTTGTTCGTTGACATAATCGCTAACACGGGAAGGAAGGTATCTTTAACTCGTCCTCCCCATCTGATTGAGTGCTTCTGACAAGGCTAACAGTCTCAACGCATCAACAGCAGACACAAATACACCTGCAGTAAAAGCAGGTTTCGGTTTACTGTTTCGACTCTGATCAAAAGAAACATGCCGCTGTATTTTATACGTTCCCCCGATACTCTCTGGTCAGTCAGTTTCTCGCCAGCTTCCTTCTTACCCTCTCCCAATGACAATCAGTCGCGGGTCTGGTGCCCTTGCTGTGGGGGTGACCTGGGGGCCCCCGATCAGCAGGTGATAATCAGAGAACCCTAAGATGAAGGTGTATGTTCACTGGAGCATGTAAACACTTGGCATGCATCAACAAAACATCGTGATTAGAAGCCAGGGCTGTGCGATGCTGTGTGCGATACATGCTCATCTGTGGCACGTGGTACCCATTATCCATCATCGGCTTTCTTTATATAAATGGATGCACCTGATTCCCTGCCCACCCAATACACACGACGTGCATGGAGAATGATGATATGGAGAGAATGCCTGGGGTATTGTGCACGAGTAAATGCCCAACTGGGTGGGACCCAGTTTCTGGGTTGAAATTGGAGTCTTCCACTCCACAGGCGACACTGTTGTGGAACTGTTGAAAACATGCATCGCAACAGTCGAACGCTGAAGTAAAAGACGAAATTGAGATACATTTTGTTTGAGATTCCAACCAATCTGACTTTGCCTTTGGTTCCTACCTAGTTGGGCGCTTTCTCGTGCATATACCAATCCTAAAGGCAAAATGCATTTGCTTTATTTCCCAGAGCATCGGAACGTTTCCTTTTAATCTCACGAGCTCTCATTATACACAGACATTGTCTTTTGCCAGAGGGTTTCTATACAATGTGGACGTGTGCATGATGCTATCAAAGACTCAGTTATAATAAAGCCCCCAGCCTCATGCTAGCTTCTGTTGAGGTCAAACCCTGGGTCATGAATGACGTGCGAGTTTATCTTTTTGACGGGTGAATGCACTTACTGATGAAACATCACACTCACATTATGGTTTCGTTTTTAAACAGCAACGTTTTTATTATGTGAAGAAGTGGGCCTACAAAGTGTTTTCTCTTGAAAGGACCTCTGTTGGCGAAAGACGGCTCTTGGTTTCAAGCTAGATCGTCGGTTTCCTTCAAAATCACGTTAAGGATATTCTCTACATCCACTCAGTGCCAGTTTCAGCATTTAAGTTTAGTAGCAAAACAAAGCAAAAACTAAAAAGCACGAGAAACAAGAAATTCCTCCGAGGTAGGAAAAACACCCCCGTTGGTCAAAGGGAAATAACCATTCTCACTGCCACCAACTAAGAAGGTTATTTCCCTTTGACCATTAATATGTCCCTCTATAAGTCCTTGTAGAATCTTAATCCACCAATAACTCCCTAACCGTGTGTTTGACTGGTCCCAATTTTTGTAAGGACCGTCTCAGGAATGTATAGAACCTGTTCACCAAGTTTGGTGACGATCGGTCCGTTCATTCTTGAGATCTATATGCGAACACAAACAAACAAACAAACACATGGAGCGAATCCTATACACACCCCTATACCGGGGGTGTAAAAAGGTTTTGTATCCTTGGCACAAAGGGTCAAAAATCCAAAAAATAAGCCCTTAAAAAAATATGCCCATATTTTTGAAAATATGCCCATATTTTTGAAAATAAGCCCTTATTTCTATAAATAAGGCCTTATTTTAGAAATAAGGCCTTAAATATTCACAGCCATAAGGAAATAAGGGCAAAATGAAATAAGGCCTTATTTCTGTTAAGGCCTTACTGATGTGGTGAGTGAGAGAAATCTGTATTGACATTGTGTGACTGTGTCAATAGAATTATAATTTTTAGCGCCTGTATTGCGTCGTAGGCTGTTATCGTAGGTATGACGTCGGTATGACGTAGGTTTCAGGGTTTCGTCATTTCACAGACAGGGGTGTCAGCTTGTGTCTATCGGTTACGTCTGCGTGTTCGGTTTGAATGAAAACACACAGACTATGCATTTGTTTGAATATTCCTGAATGGGGAATGCTTAGTTTTGTTCTTAATAAGTTAAATTAGTTTAGATCGTATTGATAAAAGAATGTTTGGGGTGGCGACGCATAATCAAGCAGCGTCATGTAGGACCCTCTCCCCCCTTCCCCTTTTCCCGACTAAAATGAGTAAAAGTTGTAATGAACTCGGCCAAAGTTGAAACAAACGCGCACTTGTGGCCTGGACTGGCAGAGAAAGAACATGTCAAGCCTTGCCGGCCTTTGGATGAATTATGCATTTGTGATGCATTTGTGAAGTGAAAAAGTGTGTGTTGGTGTGTACCAATTGGAGTGATGGAGTGTGTGTTGGCTGTATGTCCTGGAACCGAATGCTGTTGTGAACCAGGGAGTGTTTCGTGTCCAGAGATGATGTAGACCAGGTGAGAATAGACCTTTTGTTATCGGTACATCTTCTTTGGAATTGGCACAATAATTTGATTGTTCTTTAGTCATGTGAATGTGTGGAATTAGATCTCAGCAAGCACAGACAGTTGGTCCCCTCTCGGACCAATATTGGATTTGGCTAAATGGTCTGTTGTTTTGTCTGGAAATTGACAGCTGTAATAAAATGATGTGTAATTAACAACAGAAGAGAAGGCCAACGATAAGATTGAGAAAACCAAACATGCATGATGTAATACTGGAACTTGAAATTGTAACTGTGGTTCCGGTTATGATGACTGTGTGAGATGATACTTTGATATGAATTGTCGCTTCGGTAATTACTGACTTTGTTTTTACTTTTTGTTTTCCCAGCCGAGCGGACTCTTGGTGGGATAGCGTGTATACGTATGTTTAGCATAGCGTGTTTATGATAGCGTGTATGTTTTACTACAGCGTTTCTGATAGCGTGTATGTTTAGCAAAGTGTATGTTTAGTACTACCGTGTAGGTATAGCATAGCGTGTTTTACTACCGTGTAGGTATAGCATAGCGTGTTTTACTACCGTGCATGTATACCATAGCGTGTTTTACCACCGTGTATGTATAGCATAGCGTGTTTTACTACCGTGTATGTTTAGCATAGCGTGTTAGTTCTAGGTAGTGTTTTACTACCGTGTTTACTACCGTGTTTAGAGCACACACCAGTGACTTTATAGTGTTGTGGCAACAGAACTTTTTCGTTGTAGAACTGTGCCTCACCCCACTTCTGACACCACATTTTGGCGTCGCCGACAGTACAGATAAGTGGACACATATTTTGAGAATAGAAAGTAGTACGGTAGTACACGAGTAGTTTAGGTATACACGCTATCCCACCCGTCACCAACCTGGAACCACCCGTCACCAACCTGGAACCACCCGTCACCAACCTGGAACCACCCGTCACCAACCTGGAACCACCGTCACCAACCTGGAACGACCCGGTGATGGACGGACTTTGGAGGAGAGACTCCAGCTCGACTATCGACCAACCCCAGGGAGTGGACGACTTTAACACCGTCAATTTCCGAGGATCTGTGGTGACTGTGTTTGTTTCTGCACGTGCCAGTAATGTGAAAGGACATTTAGTGGAACGTATCGACGGCCAACGGTGAGTGGAATTTTTAAATATCTTCCACAGAGGAACAGTGGCTGATGCGGAACAGGCGTCCTGATACCGTGTGCGTTCTGTATATCTTGTGCTTTATCATGTCTTGCTACTGACCCGGTAGTGACATTTTGATGAATTCGTGGACTTGTGGGTCTAGTGAGCATTACTGCATATTTGCCTCATTTGTGTGCTGTGTTTATGTTCAAGCATTTTGTATACATTTGAGCAGAATAGTGTCACTTGTGTGATAATGTTGTTTTATTGTTCACCATGAGCGACGGTGAGATGGAAGATGCAGTGGGGGGTAGTTCCATGAGCAACCCCACAGTGTCTTCTCACCGGGATCGCCCTGAGCGACGGTGAGATGGAAGATGCAGTGGGGGGTAGTCCCATGAGCAACCCCACAGTGTCTTCTCACCGGGATCGCCCTGAAACGTTAACCATGCGAAGTCTGGGGCTTGGGTTATGCGTTGCTAGTTAATTTGTTTTAAGCAAACATGGTGAGCAACATTTAATTGTTGAAATACCGAATATTAAAAATATCAAACATATTGGGAGAGAAGGATGGTGAAGGATATATCTACATATTATTACATTTTATATACTAACTTGTACAAGGAACCCCGCACAGTGCATTCGCGTGCAGTTGACGTACTCCCTCGGTTCCTTCGGATCATGGAAACATTATTGGATTCTTAGGGAGTGGGTTCAAGTAAAGTTGGGGAGCAGCTGTTCTGTGTTGCCTATTGTTTAGAGCAGGTTAGGCATGTAAATATGTTCTAAGGTTACTTTGTTGTGGGAAAAAAAATTTGGCGTCCTTGACAGTACGTTGTTCTCTGTCCTCTGGATCATTTCCTTTTATTATTCAATGAGAATTCCCCCCCCCCCCCCCACCTCCTGATCTGTATCATCAACATGTTGAGGTCTGTGTTAGCATTGTTAAGGTAATAGTTTCGGTACAGTCAATGCATCTTTAATTAGTGGTTGACATGTAGGTTCGAAATGTGTTAATAGTTTCGGTACAGTCAATGCATCTTTAAATAGTGGTTGACATGTAGGTTCGAAATGTGGTAATAGTTTCGGTACAGTCAATGCATCTTTAAATAGTGGTTGACATGTAGGTTCGAAATGTGTTACTCAGGATTAGCTTTTGTGACTGAGACTTGCGACGGCTGAAGATATAGGTTAGCCCAATTTGAGTTTTAATTGGTTGTTGAAACTTCTTTGATGGTTAGGTTTTAACATCATGTTTTTGTTTCCAAGACATGCCTTCAGGAGAAGTCATGCTAAGTTGGGGAGAATGTGGTGAGTGAGAGAAATCTGTATTGACATTGTGTGACTGTGTCAATAGAATTATAATTTTTAGCGCCTGTATTGCGTCGTAGGCTGTTATCGTAGGTATGACGTCGGTATGACGTAGGTTTCAGGGTTTCGTCATTTCACAGACAGGGGTGTCAGCTTGTGTCTATCGGTTACGTCTGCGTGTTCGGTTTGAATGAAAACACACAGACTATGCATTTGTTTGAATATTCCTGAATGGGGAATGCTTAGTTTTGTTCTTAATAAGTTAAATTAGTTTAGATCGTATTGATAAAAGAATGTTTGGGGTGGCGACGCATAATCAAGCAGCGTCATGTAGGACCCTCTCCCCCCTTCCCCTTTTCCCGACTAAAATGAGTAAAAGTTGTAATGAACTCGGCCAAAGTTGAAACAAACGCGCACTTGTGGCCTGGACTGGCAGAGAAAGAACATGTCAAGCCTTGCCGGCCTTTGGATGAATTATGCATTTGTGATGCATTTGTGAAGTGAAAAAGTGTGTGTTGGTGTGTACCAATTGGAGTGATGGAGTGTGTGTTGGCTGTATGTCCTGGAACCGAATGCTGTTGTGAACCAGGGAGTGTTTCGTGTCCAGAGATGATGTAGACCAGGTGAGAATAGACCTTTTGTTATCGGTACATCTTCTTTGGAATTGGCACAATAATTTGATTGTTCTTTAGTCATGTGAATGTGTGGAATTAGATCTCAGCAAGCACAGAAAGTTGGTCCCCTCTCGGACCAATATTGGATTTGGCTAAATGGTCTGTTGTTTTGTCTGGAAATTGACAGCTGTAATAAAATGATGTGTAATTAACAACAGAAGAGAAGGCCAATGATTAGATTGAGAAAACCAAACATGCATGATGTAACACTGGAACTTGAAATTGTAACTGTGGTTCCGGTTATGATGACTGTGTGAGATGATACTTTGATATGAATTGTCGCTTCGGTGATTACTGACTTTGCTTTTACTTTTTGTTTTCCCAGCCGAGCGGACTCTTGGTGGGATAGCGTGTATACGTATGTTTAGCATAGCGTGTTTATGATAGCGTGTATGTTTTACTACAGCGTTTCTGATAGCGTGTATGTTTAGCAAAGTGTATGTTTAGTACTACCGTGTAGGTATAGCATAGCGTGTTTTACTACCGTGTAGGTATAGCATAGCGTGTTTTACTACCGTGCATGTATACCATAGCGTGTTTTACCACCGTGTATGTATAGCATAGCGTGTTTTACTACCGTGTATGTTTAGCATAGCGTGTTAGTTCTAGGTAGTGTTTTACTACCGTGTTTAATAGCGTGTTTTAGAGCACACGTACACCAGTGACTTTATAGTGTTGTGGCAACAGAACTTTTTCGTTGTAGAGATTTGCCTCAAGCTACTTCTGAGTTGAGTGCGGAGTATGTGTTTCCACCTTTTTCAGACTAAGTGTTGAAAATGTTTATTGAAAAGTAGCATTAGTCTGACGAACCTATTTTTAACTTTTATTTTAAATGCTTGGTGATTGCGTGCGTGAGTGTTATGCAATAAAGAGGACAGAGAACATCATTCAATGTATTCATCAAACTTTTTATTGTTTGTGTACTCTCTCCCTCTATCGCTTTTTTGTAATTGCAACACCCGCTTGCGCTCCACCACACTGAAATAAGGCCTTATTTCTGTTATGACCTTAAAAAAATAAGCCCTTAAAAAAAATATGCCCATAAAAAAATAAGCCCTTAAAAAAAATATGCCCATATTTTTCTGCGCATCGCTACTGCGCATCCGGACATTCGAAAGCGCGCACAAACTCGCCTCTCGTTCAAAACATCCGTCATAACATCGAGCGGATACAGCATGGCTTCACGCATTCGAAAGCGCGCACAAACTCGCCAAAACCCCAATTCTCTCGCAATTTGCAATTTCAGCACAAATTCTTCTCAAAAATTCATCACGATCTCTGAACCCCCCCATTCGCCATGTTTCTTATGAGATCTCTGCGCATGAGCGGCGCAGCCGAATTCTATTCAGCTTCATGATTGGTCAAAAAAATAAGGCCTTATTTTTTTATGCCCTTATTTTTTTATGCCCATATTTTTTTATGCCCTTATTTTTTATGCCCTTATTTTTATTAAGGCCTTACAGAAATAAGGCCTTATTTCTCGTAAGGCCTTATTTTCAAATAAGGGCTTATTTTTTTATGCCCATATTTTTTTAAGGGCTTAAAGATTTAAGGCCTTAATAATGGAAAATAAGGCCTTATTTTAGAAATAAGGGCTTATTTTCAAAAATATGGGCATATTTTCAAAAAAAAGGCCTTATTTTATTAAGGGCTTATTTTTTGGATTTTTGACCCTTTGTGCCAAGGATATTTTCATCCCTGGCAAAAAGGCAGCCAACCTACGTGTTCGGGGATGGTGCACCTCCAGGAAATGGGATAATTTATTTTTCAGGTACACGCACTATTAAGTCTATAATGCTACTCATGTGCTAATTCACGATGAATAGACCCAAAGCTATATTCCGCTGGGCGTAGGAGTGAAATACCGTGGTCGGACCTAGTAACCTACAACTGACTGATCAGGTGCAAGAATCTAAACAATAGGCTACAGAACGAGCAGTAACGTTAGGTTCGCGGAATGACACGCCCTGCCTGTTAACTAATTGTCCGAGGTGTTTGATCACAGGAGAGTAAACAAACAAGGAATGTGTTACTCCCGGGGTCTTGGTGTTATCAAGTTGTCACGACAAGTAACACTGCCAAAGAGCAGCATAATGGCGTCAAATGTCGAGCAAATACCGTCTGCACAGTGGCCAAATAGCACGTGCGGGTTCGTGTTTTACAACAATTAACCCCTCCTCTTTCTGTGCATATGCATTGTGTTGCGCTCATTATGTCTTTGGTCCTGTGGCAGTCGGTGTGTTTCTTCAGGTGCAGGTGTGTTCGTCAGGTGTAAATCTCTTGCTTCCACTGATCCGACATTGGCCACGTGTATTTGCCTCTCTACGTCCATGCAAATCTATCCTTGGCACAAAGGGTCAAAAATCCAAAAAATAAGCCCTTAAAAAAATATGCCCTTATTTTTGAAAATATGCCCATATTTTTGAAAATAAGCCCTTATTTCTAAAATAAGGCCTTATTTTCCATTATTAAGGCCTTAAATCTTTAAGCCCTTAAAAAAATATGGGCATAAAAAAATAAGCCCTTATTTGAAAATAAGGCCTTACGAGAAATAAGGCCTTATTTCTGTAAGGCCTTAATAAAAATAAGGGCATAAAAAATAAGGGCATAAAAAAATATGGGCATAAAAAAATAAGGGCATAAAAAAATAAGGCCTTATTTTTTTGACCAATCATGAAGCTGAATAGAATTCGGCTGCGCCGCTCATGCGCAGAGATCTCATAAGAAACATGGCGAATGGGGGGGTTCAGAGATCGTGATGAATTTTTGAGAAGAATTTGTGCTGAAATTGCAAATTGCGAGAGAATTGGGGTTTTGGCGAGTTTGTGCGCGCTTTCGAATGCGTGAAGCCATGCTGTATCCGCTCGATGTTATGACGGATGTTTTGAACGAGAGGCGAGTTTGTGCGCGCTTTCGAATGTCCGGATGCGCAGTAGCGATGCGCAGAAAAATATGGGCATATTTTTTTTAAGGGCTTATTTTTTTATGGGCATATTTTTTTTAAGGGCTTATTTTTTTAAGGTCATAACAGAAATAAGGCCTTATTTCAGTAAGGCCTTAACAGAAATAAGGCCTTATTTCATTATGCCCTTATTTCCTTATGGCTGTAAATATTTAAGGCCTTATTTCTAAAATAAGGCCTTATTTATAGAAATAAGGGCTTATTTTCAAAAATATGGGCATATTTTCAAAAATATGGGCATATTTTTTTAAGGGCTTATTTTTTGGATTTTTGACCCTTTGTGCCAAGGATATGAAAACGCCCATGCACGTTTAAAGTGTACTCTTTAGATATCCGTGTGTACCTGCGAATAGAAAAAGGAAGAGGAGGAGGCGGGGGGTTCCCATAAAGAAGTACTTGCCTTTCTGTTTTCAGAATTTCGGGTTTGCTATTTCATTTGATTTCTAAAGTAGTCGTCCATTCGCCCTGTTATCACCTCATAAACGAGTTGTCATTATGGGGGCGAGGACGCCCCCATTCTATACGGATAGTTTCGAGGTTGACCATGGGCAGCGCCATTTTGTTGTGAAATACGTCATCAGTTTGTGTACACAGGAAGTTGTGACATCCGTCACCCTATGGGAGGGGTGACGTCAAAATTGTTCATCTGTAGAAAGTTGTGAAATCCGTCACCCTATGGGAGGGGTGACGTCAAAATTGGTCATCACAGAGTTTGTGTAACACAGGAAGTTGTGAAATACGTCACCCTATGGGAGGGGTGACGTCAAAATTGTTCAACAAAAACATGATATGTCGCATTGTGCAGGGTCAACTGCAACAAACTCAAACCGAGCCATTCATACCTAGCTGTATTTGAGTGACTTATATACCCGACATTTTTATTTCTTATTTTTAGCACAGGTGTAGGAAAAATCATGAACCAAAATGTTATTTATTTTCTAATTTAACATTTTTTTTACAAATATGACCATGGTCTTTTAAACATACAGTGACATTAAACATTGTTATGTTAAAAAAAAGAAAAAAGAAAAAAAGCTTTTGTGCACAAATCAGAAAATACATTGTACATTTTACCTACAGGCCAAACCGTGAGTGTCTGTGGCAAAGCCCGACCCAGGAAATTGCACTGATTTTATATTTAGATTAGAGGGAAATTGTCAAGAACAGGCGCTTGCATTTGGATGTGTCCAATGATAGTAGGTTTGGTTGTGATCAATCACAATAATGTAGGAATAAAAATGTATGACAGTTTAGTATGATGACATGTAATTCACATATGCTGAAATATGATATTATACATCATGTAATATTATTATGGCTGTTGCCATGACCATGAAACCCAACAAAGGTTTAATGTAATGTAATTCAAAATACCAAAACCGAGCACCTATTAATCTCGTCTTTGCGCGTGAAGATTGAGGCCGTCTGCCAGTAGCGGTTAGGTCATACAGTGGAACCCCTCTCTAGCGACCTTTAAAATGTTGACAAAAATCGGTCCTTGTGGAGGGGGGTCCTTACAGAGGGAGGGGGGCGGAGTCAGGGGGCCACAAAGACAGTCAGATTTAAAAAAAAAAGAAAACAGAGAAGTTTGAGTTGCTGACGACCGTTCTCTCTGAAAGCAAACTGCTTCGATTTCATGTTTGTCCTTGGTGTCCACCAGTTCTGGTGCATGTACTACCCTGGCCAAGTTTCCTCTCAAGACATCAAAGAGACCGCCCCAGTATACTCTACAGCCTCTGGGCGAACCACCTCTCATAGCTAAAACTGGGTCAATGACCCCTGGGAAGAAGGTCAGTGTCTATAAAATTTTACTCCTAGGCTTGCGGCCAGGGGGGGGGGGGGGGGGGAGTATACCGGTACCATTTGAGAATCAGACCAAATGAGAATTGAACCATTTGAGAACATCCTTTTTTTCAATCACTACATCGAAGGCCTGCGGCCCGGGGTTCACATGGGTTGGTTTGTTTGTTTGTTTCAAACCCACACCCATATACACACATTTCCCATTTAAACCATTTGTCGGCCCCCTGTCGATATTTATCGACTAAGTTCCTTGTTGGTCATAACAATGAGAAAACGGAGTGCGAGATAAATGTTAAAAGAATGCTGCTGGTTATGATGGTAAAGATGAGGATGATAATGATGATGATGATGTTGCAGATGACGATGATAATGATGACGTTGATGATGATGAAGACAAACACTGTTCAGCGTATGCAGAGCTAAAACAACAATAGCAGAAGAAAAAGTCTTTCTTAAACACACACACACACACACACACACACACACACACACACACACACACACACACACACACACACACACACACACACACACACGCTGGCAGGCACTCACCCCACACCCAACCCACACACACACACACACACAAACACACACACACACAAACACACACACACACACATTCACGTACGCACGCACACACGTACGCACACACGCACGGACGCACTGGCAGGCACCCGTACCCACCCCACACCCACCCCACCACGTTCTGCTTGGTTTGCCCCCGTCAGTTTTGAGCTCAATTTGAACTCTGTGTGAAGCCCCTCAGAAAATCTGACGCATCAATGGAAGTCTGTTAATGAGATGCTTAGCAAATGCCGGCATTCGGAGCAAGTATGGTCAGCCACCTGTCTGAATCGGCAAGGCGTACGAGTATTTTCCACCGATAATTAAATACCTATATCTGTGAGGTATTTCGGTTGACCTTCCCCCTCAGAATCACTGACGAATAGAATGTTGACTCAAAGGCTTTACTGGAAGTCCACTAATGAGATGCTTAGCGATGCATTCATAGCAAGTATGGTCGGCTAGCGCTACACCTGTCAGAACCGGACAGATGTATGACTATTTTCTCTTGACCTTTGCTCCGCGGAGAATTCACCGAATTTGTCCGCCTCTGGACATCACGATAATAGCTCTGGGAGTGGACATAGTTAATATATTACCCGATGGGTTTAAAATTAAAAGCCTTAATGGTTGGAAGAAGCTCTCGGTAAATGGTCACACATATTACAGTATGATACAGGCAGAAATGTGGGGCTATATTCGGAGAATTTCTATGTATGCCCATGTGGTAACCGTATGGCTATCTGAATGATTTGATGCTTTTCAATTAAACAGATACGGTACTTTGAGGTGGCTATGTTGTGAAACGAACATGTACAGCTCTGTATTCAAGATCAGTGGCTCTGTTCATAAGAGGCTCTGCGCGTGCGTGCTGTATTAAACAAGATAGGTAAAAACCCACTTAAAAGGCACCAACACACCGAGAGAGAGAGAGAGAGAGAGAGAGAGAGAGAGAGAGAGAGAGAGAGAGAGAGAGAGAGACGTCACAGAGAGAGAGAGACAGAGACAGACAGACAAAGAGAGAGAGAGAGAGAGAGAGAGAGAAAGAGATAGAGAGAGAGAGAGAGGGAGAGAGGGAGAGAGGCAGAGGCAGAGACAGAGAGAGAGAAAGGGAGAGAGAGAGAGAGGGAGAGAGAGATATAGACAGGCAGACAGACAGACAAACAGGCAGACAGACAGACAGACAGACAGACAGACAGACATGTCTGTGTATCTCTGTCTTACATTATCCGTCTGTATGTTTTGGGAATGCGCGTCTATATGCAGGGCCGGACCCAGGGGGGGGGGGTTCCAGGGGTTCCGGAACCCCACCCCTAGAAAAAGCGTGTACCTTGCTTTGAGTGTGTGGTTTTTTTTACTAGTTTTAGCACCAAAACAATGCTGCTCTTAACCCTCAAAACAAGGCCCAGAATGCACCAGATTGCACAGATTTTAACCGTTTTTCAAACATTTTCCGGGGGAGCATGCCCCCGGACCCCCCTAGTTCGCGCGCCTGCTTTGCAGGCGCGCGCTTGTGGCTTCGCCACTTCGCTGATTTGCCCCCCCCCAAAAAAAAGGAGGAACCCCCCCCCCCCCCTTACAACTAATTTGGTCCGGCCCTGATATGTCTTTCTGGTTCTGTGACAATATGTGTATGTCTGAGTCTCCCTGCCCAAGAAACAGTTCTGATGTATAGTGCTCTACTTTAATGACGAAATGCTCTATCGGTACTGACACTAATGTTTGAACACTATTTACTTAGATCTTTAGTGAAAAGGGAAGTGTTTGGCCTTGCTCTCAAACGCCATGTAGATGTGTAATTAACAACAAGAAATATGTACCGTACGCGATAGCGACACAAGTCAGACTGGGTGGAATTCGGTGGAAGCGCAGTTCCTTTCAGACTATGGTAAGCCGCTAATGAGACGGCAATAAAATAAGGCAAGTATCTTTTAAATCCACCCCCGATAAACATTTCTTTTTTTTTACCTCTCCAACAATAATTACATAAACCGATGCAGAGTCTGAATGCACATCTTGGTTACTGGCTAGGAGCACGTATAGATTCAAACTGACGCTCAGCACCTACACACTAACACGCACACACACACACACACACACACACACACACACACACACACACACACACACAGAAAAAATATAGACTGAACCAGAACACCATGCAAGAATGTCTAAAATAATTCAATTCATAAGGAATTAATTATCTGTGCGAGTCCTTGAAATCCACCGCAGAGGAATTTTAACAATCTCTCCAAAACTCGACATTTGCACACACACACACAAAAATGAGAAGGAGTACGTGATGCGCGACATTAATTTTCTTTATTTTTATTTAATGTATTTTCAATTAAGTTTGAAACGAATGGCGAGCAGCAGCTGTTGAAAAAAGTGTGCACATGCTTTTCAGTTTTTAGCAAAGAAATACATGTTTTAAAATTAGAGGGAAAAAACAACAACTACAACAACACTGGTATCGAGACTAGTGTCGAGGAAATTTACTTGTCTACTTTGCAAAAATATTTGATTTGGAAAGGCTCAGCAGCATATTAAATACGCATGTTCACGGTTCTGTCCGAAACAATATCATCTCCCTGCCTGCATTTTTAGAAAGCATAGAATTGTATCCATCAGCTAATTAGCAAGCACATGTTGTATAGACAAACTCAGGTCAGCTCATCACAGTCAACAATGTTCATACCTGGTGGCTAGTTATACCTGTGTCCTCCTGGTTATCCTTACTGTGACGTCAACAGGTGCAAGGGGGAATCATCCAGACGGAAGTTCCTGCAGATGTTTACGTGTGCGCATGATGGCGTCAGTGGGGGGCCCTATAAGTCATTCGTTATCTAATTACTTCAGTAGGTCGCTGGCAAAGAGGTTAAGTTGTTCCCCGTGAAGATAATTCCACGCAAGATCAACAGTAATGGTATCTATGTCCTTGATTTGCACGTTTTGGTGTTCCTTTGTTTGCCCTTGTGCAGTGTGTGGTCCATTTTTAAGCGTGTGTGCGTGTGTGTGTGTGTGTGTGTGTGTGCGCGTGTGTGTGTGTCAGTGCGTGCGCGCGCGAGCGTGTGTGAGTGTATGTGTAGGCTTTCGTGTGTTTGTGCGTGCGTGCGTGTGCGTGTCTGGGTGTTTAGCCTTGAAGTTGGGACGGTGATCTTATAACCCCCGGTTTATGAGAAGCCTGAATAGTTATGACGTCATGTCATCGTACCCTCACCCGTTCTGCTTGTTTTAGTTTCCGGAATTTCTTTCTGCACTTCATTCATTAAACTTGGGGGGTGGGAGGGGGCTAGATTTTGGGAGAGTTAACTTTAAAACTGCACGATTTTGTAAGAGTGAATGTATTTTTTAAAGTGGGGATGAACTCTTGCACATTCTAAGCCGACACTCTTTGTCGTGGGTCTTGTCTTCTACAGTCTATGACACTAACGCAGATGAATGAGCTGTGCAGGTTGCCCGTAATTTCATTCATTGCTTCCGCATGTTGTATTTTCCTTGTTCTCGTTAAAGATACCTTTCCTTCTTGAGTAAACCATAAATCTGTCTAAGCTTGCCATATGAAACTCGTAAGCTTGTAGGAGCATTCTACCACCAGGGCACACATCAAGTATCTACAGCGTATAGCTGCGCTCTGAGTAGATTGGCATTTGTTCCCGTATGAAATTCGTAAACTTGCAAGAGCATCCTTCCAGTCCGACACATACCAAGCATCTACAGCGTAGCTACGCTGTGAGTAGAGTGGTATTTCTTTCCGTATGAATTCTTTAGTGTGTATATAGAAGCATCCACCCACTCGGATATAGACCGAGCATCTATAAAGCGTGTCCACGCCCTGAGAAGAGTGGTATTTCTTGCCGTTTAAAACTCGTGAGCTTGTAGGAGAATCATTCCATTCGGACACACAGCAAATATCTACAGCGTAGCTACGTTCTGAGTAGAGTGGAAATTTCCCCAGTAAGAAATTCGTGAGCTTGTAGGAGCATCCTTCCACTCGGACACATAGCAATCATCTACAGCGTAGCTACGCTCTGAGTAGAGTGTGATTTCTTGTAATATGACATTCGTAAACTTGTAACTGAGAGCATCCTTCCATTCGAACAGATACCGAGCATCTATACAGCGTAGCCACGCCCCGAGAAGAGTGGTATTTCTTGCCGTTTAAAACTCGTGAGCTGGTAGGAGCATCCTTCCAGTCCGACACATACCAAGCATCTACAGCGTAGCTACGCTCTGAGAAGAGTGGTATTTCTTGCCGTTTAAAACTCGTGAGCTGGTAGGAGCATCCTTCCATTCGGACACATAGCAACATCTACAGCGCAGCTACGCTCTGAGTAGAGGGGGATTTCTTGTAATAGGAAATTCGTAAACTTGTAAGAGCATCCTTCCATTCGAACATATACCGAGCATCTATACAGCGTAGCCACACCCCGAGAAGAGTGGTATTTCTTGCCGCTCAAAACTCGTAAACTTGTAGGAGCATCCTTCCGTTCGGACACATTGTAAGCATCTACCGCGTAGCTACGCTCTGAGTATAGAGTGGGATTTCTTGCCGTATGAAACTGATTCGTAAGCTTGTAGGAGCATCCTTCCACTCGGACACAAACCAAGCTTCTACAGCGTAGCTACGATGTGAATAGAGTGACAGAGCATGTAATTGACAAGTACTTCAGGACTGACCCAGAAGCCCTGGCAATTAGTCTGTAAAATCAAAGTATCTATTCCGGCAGATAGTGCACGAAAATACTTTTCTCTCCCCTCTTAAAATGAAGATTTAGTTGACATGGACAAGAATTATGCGTACTCTGGTTCTTCCATGAACATCGTTTTCTAATCCCTCTAAATGTTGGAGTAAATCTGCTTACGCTGGTGCATTCCTTACTCCTCTTCCCTTTCCAAAGGAAGAGTAACTTCCATCTGCTGAACTCTTTATAATTAATTTCTTCTAAACACACACACACACACACATATATATACACAAACATACACACACACACACACACCTAAAGTGTGGATGGTTACCTAAGAGGCGGCACTGGGTGTAGTGCCTTTCTAGTGCACTTGCACTACAACAGCACTGGGTGCAGTACTCGCTCCGGCATCGAAGAATTTTGCACTAAAAAATGCACAAAATTTGACCTATTTCGTCGCCTATAGAGGACGGAAAGAATGTCATTTTGAACATTGTTATGACATTCTTTCCGTCAAAAAAGTCAATTTAACGGTGTTAAATGAAGCGACCATCCACACAATTAGGTTGCCATCCAGAGTTTAACATTGTTATGACATTCTTTCCGTCAAAAAAGTCAATT
>NC_090246.1:21524566-21567066 GCF_037325665.1 Littorina saxatilis
GAGAAGACATTAAAATGGTCGGTCCTGTTTTCTTTCTCAGTCACGTTTTCTGAAACCGCCCCCTCAGATGTTTCTACTTTATTTCTAACTCTGTAATGTACTTTGTTTCTGTCGCTAGCTGTGTTTCTGCCTGTCTGTATGTCCATGAGTTTGCCTATCGTATACTGGTGTAGTCTGTGTGTCTGTCTTTCTGTCTCTATCTTTCTCTCTCTCTCTCTCTCTCGCCCTCTCTCTCTCTCTCTCTCTCTCTCTCTCTCTCTCTCTCTCTGTCTCTCTCTGTCTCTCTCTCTCCCTGTCTCTCTCTCTGTCTCTCTGTCTTTTATCACGTTTTCCGACCTCCTTTTGTTGGTGAACTTTTTAACTTTTTAATTTTAATTTTTTTATTTTTTTTATTTTTTTTATTTTTTTAATTTTTTTCTTTCTTTTTTATATATAATTGTGTGTCTATGCGTCCCAAGGACAGATTGTAAGAAAAGGCGTAGCCTTAAATCTAAATCCTTGTAAAATAAAGTTCAATTCAATTCAATTCTCTCTCTCTCTCAGCCAATCATCTGCCTTGTCTAGGCGGCTCAGTATTTATCAGTCACAACTGTCCTAATAAAAGGAAATACGAGCATGTGTCTGCGACTCGTCAATTTTACTTTTAATTTGTCTGCATTCATGACTTTCAAGACCTGATGATATAAATTATAGTAAGGCGTCTGGAGCCACGATAGCATCGTATTCTTTCGCCTTCAAACTTCCAGGTTTGTGAATCCACAACAAATCCGCGATTTCAATTTTCCCCTTTCCCTGAGAAAGAAAACAATGAAGAGACAGTGGGCGAATTTGGCTTGACAGTGAGAAGCTATGGATTACCAGAAAGACAGCTGTTAATGCAGAGGAGCAAATCAGAGGGGATTCATTGTATTAAAGGCTTAGATACAGAACTAACTGGTTTATTTTTCTGTTCTTTTATCCCTGTGTGTCCTTTATTATTCGGTTTCTTCAGTAATTCGTCCTCGTAGGTTTAGTGGTGTCACTACTTCCAAAAAGGTTGCTCTTTATAACCTGAGAGTAAAGCACAGACAAGCGCTGTGTTCCGCAGTTTGAATGCACGTCCAACTCATAAAAAGACAAATTGCATATCTCACAAGCTGAAGAGGGCCTTGTCAAGGGAAGACACTCCTAACCTCAAGGGAGAGAAGTGGAGTCTTTTAAGCAGGAAATTAGTTCCCTCTTCTAGATTCGCCTGGACACCTGCATTCTAAGAAAGCCACCGCCTCCAGAGAAGTCATGCTCTTTGTAACCATTACTTTAAAGAGGTCGCTGCCTCAGCTTGTTTTATATCTGCATCAGCGCAGCGTGTACCAAAGAGCTTCTCTGTAGGGGGGGGGGGGGGGGGGGCTATTTCCATGTAACTACTCTGCTGTTGAAGATTCGAAAGCGTGGCCGTAAGGGGTCGCCTGAAGTGCTGTTCACATGGCCTTAATTCACGTTAACCTGCGTTTGGTTCATAGATGAAACGTAAACAAAAGTAGGCCTACTGTTCAGATGAATGAGTTTCACCTGGTGGTTGTTGTTTTTTGCATGAAGTCGTTGTCCTTTTAGAAGTGAAATATATTTGTGATTACCGTTTTGACCCAACGGCCAATATTTACCAAACATATCCAGATGTTTTATTGTTTCTTGATTTGTGTGTGTGTGCGTGTGTGTGTGTGTGTGTGTGTGTGTGTGTGTGTGTGTGTGTGTGTGTGTGTGTGTGTGTGTGTGTGTGTGAGGCGGGGGGGGGGGGGGGGCGTGTCCGTCTGAAGTACATTAGATGTTTTTACTTCGTATGTTTTTATGTTTTGGTTGTTTCCATATTTGGTTTGGTTGTTTAAGAGCAGACGATCCACACTTTTCCATCCATTATTTAATTGTATGGACAAGAAATAACTTATGTTTTTAGTCGCTCCGAAGTTGGCAAGGCATCATCTGACGAGAATGTAAGTAGGCAAAGTGAAAAGGCCCCATTCCACCACTTCGATTTTCAACTGACTCTCGTCCGACTCTCATCCGACTTGAAACCCCAGTGGAGGACTGCTCAACTTTCTAGACGAGTTTGAAGTGACATAATTATTCTGACGCGCTCAACGGTTGGAGGCTATTTTTAGCTGTGCGCGTTCTTCTGTTTTCCCGCTTGGTTTATTATTCCTCTTGGTGGGAGAAGTCTGATGAAAACCGACAAGCAATTTACACTGTACCCACTGCCATAATGTTTCCACAGATGTTGTCATGACAAACAACGTTCCGAATTTTGATCAAAGTTAAATCGGGACTAAATGATTACCACTTACGGCGTCGTCAGCTAAAGGAGAAAAGGAAAGCGAGAATGCTTTATGTCCTACAGGCTAAATATTTCGCCTCTTAAGGACAAGATATGGGTTATATGATTCGAGTTTTACGCCCTCACGGCTTTTGACGAGATACACAAGTGCCGTATGCGTGTTTAGGTGGTATCAGCCATCTGCACTTATGGCAGAATGACCAAGATCTTTTACGTGCCATTGTGATGACACGGGGGTGGGACATGGCTTCCGTCTCTGGGTCTGCACACAAAGTTGACCCGTGTCCGCCCCGGCCCGAATTCGAACCTGCGACCTTCTGATCATAAGTCCAGTGCTCTACCAACAGAGCTACCGGGCCCCCGTCAGCTAAAGATTTACCTGCGCCCGCTTTAATAAAGGGAGGCTCCTCTTACCATAACAGTCCTGCAGCAGATTCAGGTTCACGGCGCATGTCTGTTTCTATGTCGAATTTCCGGCGCACACGGGTACGGCCGTTGGTAAAGTAGTAAAGTGTTACGAGGGTATAACCGCGAGTGCTAGTTTATCTTGTCTGGACCATCGAAGCTGGCGATGAAAGCAATCGGAGTTAAGCTTTTCCTAGTTAGCAAATACTGAGAAAATCAGGGACTGATTCTCCAAAGATCTGCTAAGTACTGCTACGCTCGCGTAGCGTAGAAGATCTTTGATTCGACAACAGAGATTTGTGGAACGCGTTTCCGTGCCGTGTTCTGTACTTGCCAATGGGAAAACTGGTGTGAAGATGGCTTAGCTGGGTATATTTTTGTAAAAGGTGCTGACCAAAAAGCGTGACTTAGACGTGATGAGGAAAAAATATACCACTGAATTTATTCAAGATACTTGCTGTTTCGCGAAAGGAAAAACTGACACACACCCATACGTACACACAGAAGCGCACACAAGCGGGAGCACACACACACACACACACACACACACACACACATATATACACACACATATATATACACACACACACACACACACATATATATATATTTACACACACACACACACACACACACACACACACACTCACACACTGGCGCCAGCATATGCTATATCCATAGGTGTTAAATGAGGAAAGACAGAGAGAGGGAGGGAGGGAGGTAGAAGGGGGCGAGAGATAGACAGACTAGACAGTTACGGAGACAAAAGGACAGAGACAGAGAGCGAGTCCTAAGGACTCGGAAACATTTTGCTAAGCCTTTATTTCTAGTTGATTTAGTACAACGGAGGTCGTTCACACATGACCTGCTCTGAACTCCACGAGCTATAATCAACATCTCCATGGGACTGTGACGAAAGAAAAACTAATAATCAACAGCTCGTAAAAGACACTGACATTAAAAGTTTCCCGTACAATTTTGCCAGCTCCAACAAATTCCCGCTGTGCAACAGACAGCAAACAATACTTCTAAATTGGATACAAGCTATGCGCTGTCAAAAGCATTTAGCGTTGCCCACTTGCGTACGCAATCAACAAAACTGTTTCTGCAAAATAGGGTGCTGGTTTTGATCATCTTTGATAACAAAAAACCAAAAAACACCATGAGACTTTTTTTGCTGTGCAAGTTAGCTTCTTTTTTCAGCGAGGCGAATAATTCGTTCACTGGTATATGAGCTGATGCAAATTACTGATCGGAAATGACATTAGTTTCCTTTGCGAAACAAGGGAGAGGGGTGCGAGGGCCATGGGGGGGGGTGGAGATGGGGGGGGAGGGGTTCGGCGATGGGCGGGGTCCACTTAATAATGTTATTGCTGATTGTGATTAGGCAAAAAAAAAAAATTGTCTGTTTAGGGTAACATGACCAAAAAAAGTAGGGTCGGTAGGTAGGTAGTTTTTTTGTTTTTTTGTTTTTTTGTTGGTGTAAATGCTATGTTGGCTGAACATTCACTTCTTATATTTGATGAATACATGTTTCAAAACTAACGTATAAATAAAACAGAGAGAAAGGGAGAGAAAGAAACGCCAAATGTCTCTTTTTAGCATTTTTACCTCTTTTTTTTTTCTTCTTTTTTTTTGAAATCAAAAAAAAGTTTTTGGGTCGGCGCCAAATCGATAGGGTCGGCCGGGTTACCCTAAACAGACAATTTTTTTTTTTGGCCTTAGCTATTCTCAACGCAAGGTTGTCTGTAAGTATTGTTCAGTAAATGGAGGTTCACGCGATTGCAAACTAACTGAAGTCAGTTACCACAATAGTAGTCAAGTTTGGTGACTTGTTTCTTGACACAGACCCCGCCATCTAAGCACTGCGCGCGGTGCCAGAGTAGTGCTTAAACAATGATATTATCACTCTTGACACAGACCCCGCCATCTAAGCATTGCGGTGCCAGAGTAGTGCTTAAACAATGATATTATCCCTCTCAAAGACCCCGTCATCTAAGCATTGCGGTGCCAGAGTAGTGCTTAAACAATGATATTATCACTCTTGACACAGACCCCGCCATCTAAGCATTGCGGTGCCAGAGTAGTACTTAAACAATGATATCATCACTCTTGACACAGACCCCGCCATCTAAGCATTGCGGTGCCAGAGTAGTGCTTAAACAATGATATTATCACTCTTGACACAGACCCCGCCATCTAAGCACTGCGCGCGGTGCCAGAGTAGTGCTTAAACAATGATATTATCACTCTTGACACAGACCCCGCCATCTAAGCATTGCGGTGCCAGAGTAGTGCTTAAACAATGATATTATCCCTCTCAAAGACCCCGTCATGTGTGTCTGGGGCAACAAAAAAAGCCTGTCGTGTGTGTACATCAAGTGTGTTGATGTTCAAGAAATTCTTGACAAACATTATAATGTAGCGCCGCTGTCGGTATTGTTGATTGACGTCTATCTCTCACCCCCACAATCCCACATCCATCGAAGTGGTAAGCTTTCTGCAAGAGGTCAGAATTGTTGAAAATATTCAGAGGTTTGACTGGTGAAGGATGTTTGTTCTATGAAACCTTTTTGTCTGAAATCGCATGACTGAATTGTTGTTGTTGTTGTTGTTGTTGTTGTTGTTGTTGTTGTTGTTGTTGTTGTTGTTTTGATTTGTTGTATATAAATAGGCGGATACAGACTTAAACAAAACAAAAATTAAATTGACTTTAAATAAACCTCCCGAGTTTAAAGGGCAAGAACAGGTCAAGAATCACTCAACCAAAAACGGAATTATGTCAGGCCGGCCATTATAGCGCGTGATTAGTATTACATGTACAAGTCCTCCAACGGCCCAGAAAGACGCGCACAAGCCAAGCGTCATCATCGATAACGAATCAAACCAGTGGCCGGGGCAGTGGCTGTCACTTGTAGTCTCAGTCACGGAAACCAGCACAGCGCACTAACCTCTGGTCCAGGCAAATGCAGTCGGATTGCAGTAAACGCAGCACGATCCACCCTCACCCCCAATCCCCCACCCCCTAAAAAAAACCACGACAAAACACACACACACACAAAAACACACACACAAATTTCCCACCCTTTTTCACACACACACTGGTTTCGTGCTTTTACCCAAGTCCTGAAAACCAGCACACACTCTTATTCGGGAAAATACAATCACCTGCAACATCAGCATTGCGGTCTCACAGTTCCTCCCTATCCAACTCCACCCCCCCCCCCCCTCCCCACCCCAACCCACCCATCCACCCCACCCCCACCCCCCACCGAAAGTAACTGGCCACAAATGCGACGGGCAAGGATCAATAAAGATTTAGGGACGAGGAATTAGTTTCTCATTCTGGAACCACACGAAGTACTGAAAATGACACCAGGGGCACACATTTCGGGCAGGGGAGGGCGAAACACAGGGGATTCTGTGAAATCATATAGTAAGGGTTTGTTTTGAAAATTCCGAACAGAAGTTAAACAGTTTTCTTAAGATTGTATTCTCCAAGAAGAAAAATAACTACTCAGGAAAAAGTCGTACATTAATAAGATAATAATAAAGCATAATAGTCTTAGGGTTGTTACATATAGCTCCTTACAGCGTATGTACGGTAGAAATATAGTAACGACTCTAACGTGAGATGTACCTATATTATTTGTCTTACTAATTTAGTTTGACGCTTTTATGGTCAGAAAGTTTCTGGCGCACACAAATGTAAAGGTACATGCACTGTGTATATTAAGAGGTATGATAATTGGCACAGGTAGACGCAGATGTCCCACTTATCGGCCTGTGACGAAAACATGACTGTTTTATGTAGAATAGACATTGAATTTTCAGTAAAACATTGCCAGAGGGTAATAAGCGTTGTCACTGAATGTTCAAATCTTGTGTTGTTTGCGGAGGTGTTCACATGGGCCGCAAGACAAGTTTTATTTAATTAAGTGTGAAACTATTTTAGTGTATCAACTGTTGATAGTCAGGAAGTTATAGCCAAGGTTTAAGAAGTCCCTGATCGTCACTATCAATTAAGAGCTGATATTAGAACAATGTCTTTCTGTTGGCCCGGGCTATAGGGACGTTTGTTTGCCAAGAAGATGGAGGAGATGGACCTCAGAGAGACCAGAAACTTGACCGGTAGCCAAGTGTAGAGATTGCTGATTTAGGCTGTAAGTCACGTTGCCAGCTTTGTGTGGCCATGTTTTGCCTGCATAATCATATAGCCTGTCTACTGGAACTAAGAATATAAACCCACACCAATCCGTATCTCAACGTTGTTGTTCCCAATGTACATACACGTTGAATGAGGTCTGTGTAAGAGCGAAACAGAGTAATTCAATGTTAACCTTATATTCCGTCACTCAACAATAGTTGAACGAACGTGAGAAAGCTCTCCGTTGACCTCCAAGAATAGCCAATTACTTTGTCTAACAATCAATCAAACATAATCAATCCATCAGTCATTCGATCAATCAATTTATCGACTGTTAAGTTCCCCAAACCTCCATTTATAAGAAAACAATCAAACAGTAAATCATGTAATCAATCGGGTAATCAATGAAATACTCAACCAATGAATCAATGAATCAATCAAATAGTCAATCAACCAGTCAGTAATAATCGATTGACTTCATCACGTTTTCAGTCAAACAAAGTAAACGCCACGAGATTAGAAAGTGTCTGCCACACAAAGCATCAAAGAAAACATACCCAAGGTCTTTTACAATTTAGTTAAGTTCAGTACCGAGACCAGGGGACACTCAGGATGAAGCAGATGCGACATGTTGTTTCTTTCTGTCTTTAATGTTCTATCTCCAGGAGAGTTGCCATGTTGAGACCCGTCCCCTCTTTCACGTTAGTCATCACGTTCTTTATCTGCGCACGACAATGCTTTTCACCCTACAAACTGTTCAAAGAATTTTGAGTCTGTGAAATGGGTTTTGGGTTTTGCACATCAGTCTGCGTATACGCTTGAAACTTGATTGTGTCATTTTCGAAGCTGAACGTACGGTTTTGGGTTGTTGCCGCAGTCATTTACTCTCCAACTTGCAGTTCTTGCAGTCAGTCATTGTAATGAATCTGCAAAAGTCGATTATGTACTGGGTTGACTCTTACCTCATCACCCGTGAGAGTACATATTTATGTCTGGCTGAAACACGGCGTTCAGTGAACCGTAAATCTCATTACCAGAAAAGCAAAACCCCCGATGCGTTCAAATGACACATTAATCATCCCCACTGCCAATACCCTTGGTGAACTGCTCATGATCTTCTAGCATGGCAGATACTGAGTGGTAGCGTTTCCTGTTTGAGTAGCTGTTTCTTGGTTCATTCGTGAGAATCATTTTCTCCTACAAGACACGGTGGGAAAAACATGACTGTGAGCAGTAACTATCCAAAGAATTGTAATAGTGAAGAACAATGTCTCTCCTTCCACCAACTGTATTTCATCAATGAGGAAGATAGATCACACGCATGGAAATTGTGCGTGAAGACAGGAAGGGCAACATGGTATTCCTCTCTGTTAAGGCAAGCTTGCACACCAACATTCTTCCGTGAACAATGGTTACAACAGTTGCATGTTTTTGCTAGCAACAGAAAGTAATTGTAGAAAGATGTGTAAAGAGAAAATTGCCGTGGAACGTGGTTTGTACACACAATGACACAATGGTTTGCCAAGAAGCAATAGCTTTCTACCTGCGCGTGACGAACATCGGCATTGCTGTTCCCACTTACTATTTTTTTGAGCTGTATGATGAAACAAATGATTCTTCGCTTGTGACTTCCTTGCAAGCGGCCGAACATTCCGTCAAGCTAAGTGTTGTCTACTAATTGTTTGTCTGTGCACTTAAAAGACCGTTGGGTCAAAATATTTGTGACTGTAACGTAATTTTTTGTCAACAACAAAAGTTCCAACAATTTACCTTTCTTTTTGTTTGATTCTGAGCTGTATGATGGTTAGACGTCCGCCTTGTTTTCAATAAGGGAGTTTTAGAAACGTTCAAAAATGAGTTTCGTTTAAAAAAAAAAAAAGAGTATCCCAGACAGCAGACTGTCGTCGGCCCGACGACGATTTGGGTTGGCAGACCAACGATGCTGATCATCGTTGGTGGCCCTATGGAGGGCCAACCTAGTTCTTTGACGATGCCGATGATCGGCACATCGTGGTTGGCCCGCCGATGGGCCAACCTTGACGCCAGACGATGACGTAAAAAGAGTCACGCCGAGACAAGAAGAATCTTTCTTGGTACCGAAGACCTTTACAAGTGACGTAATTCTCATGAGTCGATTACCGCATCTGCGGGGGCATGACCTCATGTCCTTGCCACCTCATCACTTCAGACATTTTCTATTGTTGGTGGTGTGTGGTGCCTAAGTTTGAGTTTTTTGGTCAATCATACTTGTTATTAAATATACGATTTAACACAATTGCGACTCGCTCTTTGAGCACACGTAAAAAGGTTTCCCTGTTAGAAAACTGCAAAAAAAGCTTTAAAAACTTTTCTGTGAAACACACTATTGCTGCTTTTGTGGCTTCAGTGGCTGTAAAAGAACACATTACGTCATTCATCGGCACATGATCGGGAGAGAGGCGGGCAAAACTTATTACGTATAACATAATTACGTCATCGTCGGCAGAGAAGCGGGGGAACATCGATCATGGTCGGGCTTCTAGAACATATCACGTCATTCGTCGGCAGAAGATCGGCACATAATCGAGAGAGAGAGGCGAAGGCAAAAGCATAATACCTCATTCATCGGCAGAGAAGCGGGAGAACATCGATCATGGTCGGGCTTTTAGAACATACCACGTCATTCGTCGGCAGAAGATCGGGGGAAAGTTGGCATCGACACGATGCCAACGTTGGCCCAACCCAGATACGATGACCAGGCCGCCTCGACGCCGAGTCGGCTGTCTAGGTTGGCCCGCTCTAGACGCTGTGGTTGGCCCAACGTTGACAGATGCAACAAAATCTATTATCGAGCATTCCACCCCTTTATATGAAAAATAAAGTATTGGAAGAAGTGTCCCACCATAAAGTCCTTGGTGTAAAGATTGATAATAATTTGTACATTGCAAGATTGCTTCCCAAAAATATATCAGTTATCAACAATTAAACACTTCTTGAATCTTCATTCGCGAAAGATCTGTTTTTACAATCACATCTTGTCAAATATTGATTATGCATCCACTGTATGGGATCGTGCAAGTGCTAATGTTTTTAAACCTTTAGCTAGTCTTCACAGAAGAGCAGTTAAGCTTATTATGTTTAAAAAAAATCTCACTCCTTCAGAATCTGATTATAAAAATGTGCAAGTGTTACCATTTCAAAAAAGATTACAGTATAATAAAGGTGTTATAATGCATAAAGTGATGTCAGACCGGAGACATTGCGTGATAATTTTATTTTGAACTATAACAGACTAAAAATAAAAAATAAACGACTCCACCTATTGACCTTTTCAAATCAAGCCTTCTTTACTTGGGTGCGGTCCTATGGAACTCACTGCCTATTTTTTTTTTAAACATAAAACAAACACATACAGCTGCAAACAAAATTATATGTCACACATAATGCAACTAAACATATGCTGAATGGTTCATCAATTCATTTAAAATATATATGCCTGTTAAACAAAATATAATAATATGCAGATCTAAATTAAGTTATGTTAAAAATTGACACTTTTTAACATTGAAAATTGTACTTAAAATGCAGTATGACAAGTTATTTTCAAATGTGTATCTGTATACAGTTATATTGTGTTAAGTTTGCTGTGATAGTTCTTTGATTATAATATTTTCTGTTCCTGTTGACCCTATCTTAGGGCGAGGGCTGGATGTAAAAAAGCATAATATTCTTGCTTATCTATTACCCTCGATAATAAAGATTTTGTCCTCTCTCTCTCTCTCTCTCTCTCTCTCTCTCTCTCTCTCTCTCTCTCTCTCTGTGTGTGTAAAATACGACTGGTATTTTCTTGGGCGCCTCCCCCGAGATATAAAAAAAAGTGGCTGGTATGTTCCTGTCCAGAACGCTGCCTACTTGCAAGTCATACCTCGGAATCACGATCTTGCCTCCCAGACATACATACACCCCTGCATCCTTTCCGCTTCTGTACCAGGACAATTCTCAAGTTATCTGAGACGCTACTCTTAAAAGAGGTAAAGTGCGAAAGCTTGTCAATATAACACTTACCTCGACAGTACTATTCTTGCACATTATCTATTATAGGCCGAAAAAATTGGACAAAACGCTGAGTGGGTACAATTATCTCCCATAACCATGCGCCACCGTGGATCCCAAGCACTGTCCGAGTGCTTCCCCCTTACAGGATGTAGGTGGCGCGTCCTCTTTCTTTTTTCGCGCGTGTCAGACCGGCTGTGTTTCTGCTACGCTCCCGGATTATTTTGGACTAAGAGGCTTCTTTTCTGTGTGGACTATCACCTGTTGGATTATTGTGTGTTATTCCACTTCTGGCTTGAGGCTACGTTGTGTTTCCTTCAACTTGTGCCTCCGTTTTTGTGTGGCGGACTCGGCGTGCCTCCCGTCCTACTTCGTGGTGACCGGTCGTCTGCTTCTCGTTTCGCCGCATTCACTTGAGTATTGACCTAAATTTTCTTTGAATTTTGTTAATTCTCGGTCTTTAAGGGTACGTACAGGGCGAGGTAGGATGTCTCGTCCTGTTTTGGGCTCTGGTTCTACGGAACCAGAGTCTGCCGGGGGCAACCCTTCTCCGGGCGCCCAGCGTCATGTTTTACGCACGGAGAAGGGGATCTTTCGGCGCTCCGACTCTCCCTCCCCAAACGCTTTGCGTTTGCGGCGAGGGAGGGCGGAGAAAGCCTGTTTGAGCAAGCTCAATGCGAGCTTGCTCAAACAGGCTGGGCTTGAGCCTGGGACTTCGGGCGGGGCTGCGCCGTCGAAGGTTCGGGGAAGGTCGAGGGGAAAGAAAAAGCTTCTTTCTCCTTCTCCTTCAGTGGAACAAGCTTCCCCCCCTTCGACGCCGTTGTCCGGCCCTCAGTCTCAGGCTTCAGCTCCTCCCGGTTTCAAGCCTGGGGGGAAGGTTTCCTTCTCCTCCCTGGCTCGAATCCGGGGGCAGGTCGATTCCCAACCCTCTTTGGGGGTTGGTGAATCCGATCTAGGGGCTACTGGAGAGACTCAGGTTTTGACAGCCAACGGCCATACCACGTTGTAAACACCGGTTCTCGTCCGACCACCGAAGTTAAGCAACGTCGGGCCCGGTTAGTACTTGGATGGGTGACCGCCTGGGAACACCGGGTGCAGTTGGCATTAAAATCTTCCTTTTCCGGTGCCTCTCCTGTGCCCTCCTCGGTTTCCACCGCTGTGGAAGCCAGGAGGGACACGGGTCCTCCTCTGAACTCCCTCGCTGGGTCGTCTGCTGCTGTTTCGACAGTAGTTTCGGCCTCCTGGGGGGGGAGATCGGAGGAGATGACGGGGTCTCTGAATTCCCTCCCCGCTGGGGTTGGGATGCGAATTGACCCCGTTCAGGGCGGTCCTGTGGGGGCAGGGGTTTCAGGCTTCGTGCCTACGACCACTGCTACTACGGTTCCCTCTGACGTCCGTGTGACTGGTGGCTGTCCCTCTATGAAACGCTCCGGCCGACTAGTTACTGGACGTGGAGGTGTTCGACAGAACGTGGTACTTCTGTCGAATGGTCAGGGCGACGGGAACATTGTTTCTGTTGCTCAGACCGACACCTCCGACCGGACCGTCTTGACCCCACGCCATTCCTTAGCGTCTGGTGTTCGGGTGACGGATGGTCCGGACCAAGGGTCCGGAACGTTCCAGGCTTACGGGTCGGGATCGAACCGGACCCACGGGTCCCGACTGGACTTGACCTCCGGGTTTGGTCCGGACGGGACCCATGGTACGGGACCGTACCGGACCTTAGGGTCCGGTGCGGGACAGTACCTCTGGCCCTTGCCGGACCCCCGGACCTACGGGTCCGGATGGTACGGTACGGGACCAGTGGTTCGGTCGGGACCGGACCACCCGACCACCTCTGTTGGTCTGGGTGGTCTGGCACCGAACCGGAACACACCGGACCACCGGACCTACGGGTCCGGATGGTACGGTACCGGACCAGTGGTCCGGTCGGGGCCGGACCACTCGACCACCTCTGTTGGTCCGGGTGGTCTGGCACCGAACCGGACCATGCCGGACCTACGGGTCCGGATGGTACGGTATGTCCACGTCCGACCGAGCCACCCGAACACTTCTGTGGGTACGGATGGTTCGGTACCGAACGGGACCTCCGGATGCTACGGGACCGGACCGAACCTACGGGTTCGGATGGTCCGGTACCGGACCAGTGGTCCGGTCCGAACCGGACCACCCGACCACCTCTGTTGGTCCGGATGGTCTGTCACCGAACCGGACCATACCGGACCTACGGGTCCGGATGGTACGGTAGGTCCACGTCCGGACCGAACCACCCGAACACTTCTGTGGGTACGGATGGTTCGGTGCCGTACGGGACCGCCGGATGGTACGGGACCGGACCACAGGACCGGAACACCGGAACACCGGACCACCCTATCGGATCGGTCCGGACCACCCGACCACCTCTGTTGGTCCGGATGGTCTGGCACCGAACCGGACCTACGGGTCCGGATGGTACGGTATGTCCACGTCCGGACCGAGCCACCCGAACACTTCTGTGGGTACGGGTGGTTCGGTGCCGAACGGGACCTCCGGATGGTGCGGGACCGGACCGGACCTACGGGTCCGGATGGTCCGGTACTGGACCGGTGGTCCGGTCCGGACCGGACCACCCGACCACCTCTGTTGGTCCGGATGGTCTGGCACCGGACCATACCGGACCACCGGACTTACGGGTCCGGATGGTACGGTGTGTCCACGTCCGGACCGAACCACCCGAACACTTCTGTGGGTACGGATGGTTCGGTGCCGAACGGGACCTCCGGATGGTACGGGACCGGACCGGAACACCGGACCACCCTACCGGACCGGTCTGGACCACCTCTGTTGGTCCGGATGGTCTGGCACCGAACCGGACCTACGGGTCCGGATGGTACGGTACGTCCACGCCCGGACCGAGCCACCCGAACACTTCTGTGCGTACGGATGGTTCGGTGCCGAACAGGACCTCCGGATGGTACCGGACCTACGGGTCCGGATGGCCCGGTGTCGGACCACCCGATCACCTCTGTTGGTCTGGATGGTCTGGCACCGAACCGGACCATACCGGACCACGGGTCCGGATGGTACGGTATGTCCACGTCCGGACCTAACCACCCGAACACTTCTGTGGGTACGATGGTTCGGTGCCGAACGGGACCTCCGGATGGTCCGGCACCGGACCGGAACACCGGACCACCCTACCGGACCGGATCGGCACCCCCGACCGGACCGGACCATTTCTTTTCTGATCAGACCCGATGGGTTCCTGTTCAGTCTATAAATGGCGGGGGTTCGTTGGCTGGGCTGACCCAACAGTCGCAGGGTTGTTGTTTTTCTCCCCCTTCGGCTGCTGGAGACGTTTCGTCTTTGGGGCAGGGGTCTTCGCGGCCTCTTGCTTCTGTGGGCGTTTCTTCACAGCCTGCTTCATCGCTTTCGGCTCTTCCCCCTCAAGCTCCCTACACTCCTGCTTTTGAGGAGTTGTCGGGAAGTGAAGAGGAGAGTGAGTCGGAGGACGATAGGGAGGAGGATCAGGGTCGCCCTGAGGTTAACACTGATCCTCTACCCTTGCCGGTTTCTGATGGAACTTCCGAAGCTATGCTTCGTACTTTGCAACAGTACATGACAGACATCACGCGGCGTCTTGACGTCACGGATGCCTCTCTTAAGCGTCTGTCGTCTAGTGTTGACACACAGGACCTGGACCCGGGGTCTGAGGACGAGAGGCAGGAGGCTCGTCCTCGCACAGCTAGAAGGACGTTTGAACAGTTTCAGGACGTCCTTCCCTGAGACGCCCTCTCGTCCTTTGAGTCCGCTTCGGCCCGGGCGCGGGAGGCTCACGCCGCGTCTGCCGGCGGCTCGTTTTATGAACGATCCGTCCGCCGGCAATTCGCGTTCCACCCTAGTCTTAGTGCCACGGTGGAAGCGGCAGCACATCGCCTGAGGAGTACAGATTCACGTGCAAACGCGACCTATGTTCCTCGGGAGGACGCGGGTTCAGTGCCATGCTTTCCTTCGGGAGGCGCACCTCCACTGTTTCCTCGTGTCCAATCTGTTTCGTCCCTCCCTTTTCCCTTTGACTCTCGAACTCTCACTTTCCAGACTTCGAGTGTTTAGGGTGGGGCTGACGGTGATGTGTTCGTTGGGGAGGTGCCTTCGGTCAAGAAGGTGGAACTGAGCTCTGCTTCGTTCCACAATCTTGAGGCCACCGTTTCTTCCACAGTCGAGGCCCAATCACAGGCCTTGACATGGATGAGCACGCTGTCCACACTGTTGGACCCTCCCGATCGGGCAGAGTCCGATTCCACTCGGGTCCTTGTCACGGTTCGAGTGGATCGGGCTTTGCATGCCGTGCGATCGTGCGTGACGTCTGCGGCAGAATTGGCCATTGGAACACGGGTCCACTTTATTGGCCCTGTTCCGTGATCATTTTCTGCCTACTTCTATAGTGCCTCCGGATATGAGGAAGAGTCTGAGGAACACGTTTCCTCAGCCTTCTTCCCTCTTTCATCCGGACACTGTTCGTTCTGTGGTGGAGTCCACACGCCAGAGGAACACTGATTCTCTGATGGTTGGCCTCGCTGCTTCGGCGACGGCGGCGGGGAGTAAGAGAAGTGCTACAGTCACCTCCAGCTCCCAGCCTCAGAAGAAGAAGAAGAAGAAGAAGCCAGTTTCACTGCCTCCTTCTTCCTCCTCTTAGGCGCCTGTTGCGTTCCCAAGCAAGACGAAGGGTGCTCAGACAGGTAAGGGGAAGCAGCACCACCAGGGGGGGTGGTCGCAAGCCTGCGCCTGCCCGCCAGCAGAATTTTCAGTGAGTCCCGGCCCTACGTTGACGCCCCCTCAAGTTGCCCCTCTTTCGTCCGTCGGTTCCCTTTTTCGGGCCCGCGGCATGTGGGGCAGACTGGTCTCCAACCAGTTTTTCTTGAGGGTGGTGTGGTCGGGGTTTTCTCTACCGCTGTCGTCACAACCTCCATTGTCCGCTCTACCCTGGACGTTCCCCCCTCCTCGAGACCCTGCCAGATGGCAGGCTCTTCAGGACGAGGTGAACTCGTTGGTCGAGAAGAAGGCGGTCTACCCCCTTTCTCAGCCTTCTCCAGGGTTCTGCTCCCGCCTGTTCACCGTCCCCAAAAAGGACGGCCGGTTCAGGCCGGTGTTGGACCTCTCCACCTTGAACTTGTACCTTCACAGGTGCAAGTTCAAGATGGAAACCCCTTCGTCGGTCCGGTTGGCCATCCGGCCAAACGATTGGGCCATGTCTGGGACCTCCAGGATGCTTACTTCCACATCCTGGTGGCCCCGGGGTACCGACATCTGCTCCGGTTCGTTTGGGAGGGCACAGTGTTCGAGTTTCAGGCCCTCCCATTCGGCCTGTCCTTGGCCCCTCTGATTTTCAACGGGGACAACAACACCACATGCTTAGCTTACCTTCGCCACCAGGGGGGCACCAATTCTCGGTCCCTCTCCCTGTTGGCGGAGGAGATTCTGCTCTGGTGCCAGACCAATCAGGTCCGGATGTCAGTCCAGTTCGTTCCGGGGAAACTGAACGCCCTGGTCGACATTCTCAGTCGGAGCGATCAGGTTCTCTCCACAGAATGGACCATCGCTCACAACGTTCTACAGCGTCTGTGGGCAAGGTGGGACCGTCCTCTGATCGATCGGTTCGCAACTCGATTCAGCGCTCGGCTTCCCAGGTACGTCAGCCCCTTTCGAGACATGAATGCGTTCCACTTGGACGCATTCACTCTCTTGTGGAGGCTCCTCGATGCTTACACCTATCCCCCGACATCTCTGATTCCGAGGGTGCTGGCAAAATATCTGCAGGAACGACCAAGACTGATTTTGGTCGCGCCTTACTGGCCAACAGCTCTGTGGTTTCCAGATCTTCGCGGTCTCACCCACGTAGACCCTCTACCTCTGGATCTGGACGGGGGAGGTCTGCTCCAGCCTCGATCATGCCTCCCTCATCCACGTCCAGAGAGTCTGTGCTTGACCGCATGGCTCTTGTGCGCTCCAAACTGCTTGCACTAGGATTGCACAAGAGTTCAGTAGAGTTTTTCTTGAACGCTAAGAGGCGATCAACTAATCAGCTCTACGACTTACGCTGGAGAGCTTGGGCCACCTTCGCCTTGTCCAAGGGGATAAAGCCGCTTTATCCCTCAACACAGGACTTGGCCAACTTCCTGGTGGAAGTGTATCAAAAGAAGAGTCTTTCTTCTAAGACTCTTCTTGGATACAGACCTGCCATCGCTTCCACGATTGCGGCCGCTACTGGTCGCAGACCTGAACACTTGATCAGGTCCTCCCTCATCGCTAATGTCCTTTCGGGTATTAGCAATGCAGCGGTGTCTAAACCTCGGGTTTCATTTCCCAAGGGGGATGTTTTTCTGGTCCTCAAACTCCTGCGTAGCAATGAGTTTGAACCCCTGGCAGGCATCAGTATCAAGTTGCTGATTTTTAAGACTAATTGTTCCTCATCGCTTTAGCCACTTGCCGTAGACTCAGTGGTATTCAAGCTTTGAGTGGCCTGGACTTTGACATTGAGTTCACCACACAGCAGTGGTTGCCAGCATGGTCACGTCAGTCTAAGGTATGTTTCTTGGGTATATTTTCTTGTACGGTAGTACTGTTCGAAAATTGCCTGGGTATCTTAATCCTTGGATTTAAGTGATTTTGATTAAGGAGTTTAATACTCTACATATCACCCTCACACCACTCTGGTATTCTGTGCAAGAATAGTACTGTCGAGGTAAGTGTTATATTGACTGTAAGGCTTCTTTTTAAGCCTACTGTCTATATGATACTTACCGAGACAGTACTATTAGAGTTTCCCTCCCGCCTCCCCTCTTGATATGTTATGGGCTTTTTGAGGGTCTGCAGCTCATAAAGAAAGAGGACGCGCCACCTACATCCTGTAAGGGGGAAGCACTCGGACAGTGCTTGGGATCCACGGTGGCGCATGGTTATGGGAGATAATTGTACCCACTCAGCGTTTTGTCCAATTTTTTCGGCCTATAATAGATAATGTGCAAGAATAGTACTGTCTCGGTAAGTATCATATAGACAGTAGGCTTAAAAAGAAGCCTTACAGTTTGGGTTGTAAGACCGTCAAATAGTTGCACGAAGACAAACAATGCAGTGTCACTGCTGAGATCAGAGAACCCACGTTTTTTCCGGATAAATATGTAAACTGTTTTAAGTTCACACGCGAAATCACGCTTCTCGCCGCGCCAATTTGTTTTCCTTTTTTTTCACGTGCATCCTGCCTGTCTGCTGCGGTTAACCTTTGCCGTGCTTCCTGGGTTCACCTGTACCCAGAGACACACTAAAATCATTGTAACTCTGGAACCATTAAAGGTATCGTTTTGAAATTTTAAGTATCTCTCACACACCTAATTTGCTCTCTGTCTGCAAATTTTTAGTGTGTACATGACAAAACATCAGAATTAATTGATTATGATAATTTACATAAACACTACCGATGGCGCGGGTTCACACATACCCATACTTTTAAAGAGTAGTAGTGATTGTAACTATCCCTCTGCCGACGGCGCGGGTTCTGCTACACCCATAATTACCAAAGCGGCGGAACAGTGTCTGTCTGCCTGTTTGTCTCCAAGAGACTGTCTGTCTCTCTGTTTGTCTGTCCGTATCTCTCTGTCTGTATGTCTGTTGTCAGTTGCTCTGTCTGTCTGTCTGTCTGTCTATCCGTCTATCTGACTGTCTGTCTATCTGACTGTCTGTCTCTGTCTCTCTCTCTCTGTCTCTCTCTCTCTCTGTCTCTCTCTCTGTCTCTCTCTCTCTGTCTCTCTCTCTTAGTCTCTCTCTCTGTCTCTCTCTCTTAGTCTCTCTCTCTGTCTCTCTTTCTTAGTCTCTCTCTCTCTCTTTCTTAGTCTCTCTCTCTCTCTCTTTCTTAGTCTCTCTCTCTCTTAGTCTCTCTCTCTCTCTTTCTTAGTCTCTCGCTCTCTCTCTTTCTTAGTCTCTCTCTCTCTTTCTTAGTCTCTCTCTTTTTTAGTCTCTCTCTCTCTCTCTTTCTTAGTCTCTCTCTCTCTCTCTCTTAGTCTCTCTCTCTCTTTCTTAGTCTCTCTCTCTCTCTCTTAGTCTCTCTCTCTTTCTTAGTCTCTCTTTCTCTCTCTCTTTCTTAGTCTCTCTCTCTCTCTCTTTCTTAGTCTCTCTCTCTCTTTTTTATTCTCTCTCTCTCTTTCTTAGTCTCTCTCTCTCTTTCTTAGTCTCTCTCTCTCTCTTTCTTAGTCTCTCTCTCTCTCTCTCTAGCTCTTTCTTAGTCTCTCTCTCTCTCTCTTTCTTAGTCTCTCTCTCTCTCTTTCTTAGTCTCTCTCTCTCTCTCTCTCTTTCTTAGTCTCTCTCTCTCTCTTTCTTAGTCTCTCTCTATCTCTTTGTTAGTCTCTCTCTTTCTTAGTTTCTCTCTCTTTCTTAGTCTCTCTCTCTCTCTCTCTCTTTCTTAGTCTCTCTCTCTCTCTTTCTTAGTCTCTCTCTCTCTCTTTCGTTGTCTCTCTCTTTCTTAGTCTCTCTCTCTCTTTCTTAGTCTCTCTCTCTCTCTCTCTCTCTCTCTCTCTTAGTCTCTCTCTCTTTCTTAGTCTCTCTTTCTCTCTCTTAGTCTCTCTCTCTCTCTCTTTCTTAGTCTCTCTCTCTCTTTTTTAGTCTCTCTCTGTCTCTTTCTTAGTCTCTCTCTCTCTCTCTTTCTTAGTCTCTCTCTCTCTTAGTCTCTCTCTCTTTCTTAGTCTCTCTTTCTCTCTCTTAGTCTCTCTCTCTCTCTTTCTTAGTCTCTCTCTCTCTTTTTTAGTCTCTCTCTCTCTTTCTTAGTCTCTCTCTCTCTCTCTTTCTTAGTCTCTCTCTCTCTCTTTCTTAGTCTCTCTCTCTCTCTCTTTCTTAGTCTCTCTATCTCTCTTTCTTAGTCTCTCTCTCTCTTTCTTTGTCTCTCTCTCTCTTTCTTAGTCTCTCTCTCTTTCTTAGTCTCCCTCTCTCTCTTTCTTAGTCTCTCTCTCTCTTTCTTAGTCTCTCTCTCTCTCTTTCTTAGTCTCTCTCTCTCTCTCTCTTTCTTAGTCTCTCTCTCTCTTTATTTGTCTCTCTCTCTCTTTATTTGTCTCTCTCTCTCTCTATCTTTCTTAGTCTCTCTCTCTCTCTTTCTTAGTATCTCTCTCTCTTAGTCTCTCTCTCTCTTTCTTAGTCTCTCTCTCTTTCTTAGTCTCTCTCTCTCTTTCTTAGTCTCTCTCTCTTTCTTAGTCTCTCTCTCTCTCTTTCTTAGTCTCTCACTCTCTTTCTTAGACTCTCTCTCTCTCTTTCTTAGTCTCTCTCTCTCTCTCTTTCTTAGTCTCTCTCTCTCTTTCTTAGTCTCTCTCTCTCTCTCTTTCTTAGTCTCTCTCTCTCTCTTTCTTAGTCTCTCTCTCTCTCTCTCTTTCTTAGTCTATCAGTCTCTCTCAGTCTCTCCCTCCCCCTCTCCCTCCCCTGCAAGAGGTCGGTGAAGGGAGAAACTCGATGCAACCACTGAAGTAGCGCTGTGGGTTTCCCTGAACCCACCCCGTCGTTAGAGAAATAAACGGTAAAAACCCTCTTTCAAATGTATGGGTTCAGACAAACCCGCATCGTCGTTAGAGGAATAAACGGTAAAAACCCTCTTTCAAATGTATGGGTTCAGACAAACCCGCATCGTCGGGAGTGTGTAGTCAAAAGCGGCATCCGGCAAAGGTTAAGGCTGTCAGTTCTTACAAAAGCCAGAACCCGAAGTGGGAACTAATTTGCAATGCAAAAATGCTAAATTGTGCATGTTTTTGCAACCCCCAGACCATGCAATACCCCACTCCAGAACTTGAATAAGGAACTTGAATAAGAGCTGTGTGTGTGTGTGTGTGTGTGTGTGTGTGTGTGTGTGTGTGTGTGTGTGTGTGTGTGTGTGTGTGTGCGTGCGCCCGTGCATACGTGTGTGCGTGCGTGTGTGTGTGTGTGTGTGTGTTTATTTTTAGGTCTAAGGAGAGTACCACACAGCTGGAAAAAAAACCAAGACATTTGCGGAACCAAGTGGTTGCAACCAGAAAATAGAGAAAATGGGGTGCTCACATGGCAGAACACTGCGGACTTGCGAAATACGACCTCATGCCTTGTCATTCAAAAAAGTCGAATGGCCTATCGTTAAAAAGGCCTGATAACATATAAACTAGTTTATATATATCAAACGTTGTACACAAGATACCAATACAATGTCAAACGTTGTCGCCATCAAAGTCTAGTACTCCAGAACAATCTTGGTTTACGACGAAAGAAAAGGACAGTTAACATTTTTTGGGAGGAGATCTGATATGTTTTTTTTCGTCAGTCCTTTCGCCGTACACCTTTAAAACCTTCTCTGGCTTAATTAGCTATCACATCCTCACGATCGGGACTAAATTAGAGACGTCTAGACGCACTGAGAGGTTCAGGAAGGGGCCCGCCTGGATTGTTAGCGGTTAAAGCAGTATTGTCCAAGGAGAGTTAATGGCAAACGGAAACTACAGGTTCGACATATTATTTTTAAACTCGCACATGAACTCAAAGAAATACGAAACAGTCAGGCTCCTTACTAACGTTCCTGAAACTCACTGTTCTTGTTTTCCGATTCGTACATATACTTTTAAATTGTTACGTGATGCAACGTGATGCAACATGATGAAAGTTCAACGTTATACTATAGCTTTGTGCCACAGAGAACCCTCTAGACGCTTAACTTCTTCAATGCGGCATCGGCTCTTATAAAAAAAAAAAAGATGGATTTATAATTCTAACATACAAATAATGAAAAGATTCAACCCTTATAAAGCGTGGTCAAGTCAAATGACAAGTTCCGCACTATTAGACATCGCTTGAAAAACATACAATTTAAAAAAACGCACACGCACACACACACACACACACACACACACACACACACACACACACACACTCACACACAAGTGGGTATTACTCATTTAAGGATGGAGAGTTGTAGGAGTTCACCACGATGTCCGAAGATGGTAGCCACCAGACAAATCACCGGATGATCATCGCTCGGATCGCCGCCCTCCGCATTCGTTTGTCGACAGAGGGGAAGGGGCTTCATCTCGTGCGGACATCTTGAAGAAGATGAGTTGCAGAATGATAAGGACAACCAGAGACTCGTTAAATACCTACCAATAGTCAATGCCTAGGAGTCTGTCTGACCCTCAGCCACTGTTAACTGCAGGGCCAAAATAAACATTGTCGTTGTCTGGCATTCGACAGTAGCAGCAGAGGCGATGGGTGGTGACTGAGATGGGTTGACAAACGAGAATGAAATGGCAGAAATACACGATTTGGCTTCATTGAATGCAACAAGTGGTTTATCTGTGCCTTAATGACAAACGACGCCGATGAAACAAACCAGGACGTGTCTCCTTGAGCCTCTCTTCCAAAGTGAAACCTCTGGAATGTCAAAAGCGAAACAAAGTTTTGGAAGATGAAATAATGCAAATGTTATGACGTGTATCTGGACCCTGAAAGTGAAAGGGGAATTTGCTTGTACTTTTGTTGGTAGAGACATAAGATACGCAATACCATTCCAAACGTCATGTACAGACATTCTTGCAACTGTTCAAATACCCTTTCATTTGTATACATTCGCTTTCGGGATTTCCTTTTTCTGTTTCTTGTTTGCCAAATTTCTTTCCTCAAAGAGTGAGGTAAGGAAGACGATGACAGGCATATCGTCAGATGTCTTTGATACCGTGCTCAATTACTGCCATGTCCTTGATGGGCTTTGGGCGCATACCTGCCCGTTCCCTGTTATCTTTGCCAAGGTAATCAACTCAACCAAAGAGCGAGAACCGCCGTAAGTAAACAACACAAGACATGACGTGTAATGCGTCACTTAGCACAGCGAGATCATTTCATTTGCCTTTGGCACGCGTCTGGGACCTTTCTTTTCCGGGGGGGGGGGGGGGGGGGGGGGTAAGTATGACCTAGATGTTACCTTGCCCGTAACTGCGTTCTTTCACGCAGTTACGGGCAATGTTTTCTGCGGCATTCTCACCACTTTGGGCTCATCGCACGATTAGTTGACGATAAATCTCTGTGATGTATGGCTAGAATAACCTGACCCGCTTGAGGAGGAGGGAATGCTCAGCGGTTCTCTGCAATGTCGGCATTGAAGAATGTGGTGACTTCGTGAACCTATATAGAAGGTTCTCAACGGCGTTATCACTGGGGAGCATGATGACTTATAAAAACGTAAGAGGTTCTCAGCATGCAGTGTTAGAAGTGAAGAGTGTGATGATGAATTATTAAAACGTAAGCGTTCTCTGCAGTCTTAGCACTAAGGAGTATGATGACTAAGTAACACTTAAGAAGTTCTCAGCCGTGTTAGCTAGTAGTCAGGAGTGTGATGATGAATTAATCAAACTTAAAAGAGTTCTCTGCAATGTTAAAACCTAGGAGTGTGATGAATGGGTTAAACTTAGGAGTCCCTTGTAGTGTTAGCACTGGGGGGTGTTATGAACTAAACTTAAGAGTTTCTCTGCAGTGGCTTTAGCACTGGAATGTTAAGAATTAGTTAAACTTAAGAGTTTCTCTGCAATGTTAGCACTGGGGAATGTTTAGAATCAGTGAAACTTAAGTGTTTCTCAGCAGTGTTAATACTGGGGAATGTTAAGAATTAGTGAAACTTAAGAATTATTTCTCTGCAGTGTTAGTACTGGGGAATGTTCGAAACTTGTTGGCTCACGTAAGTGTAGCCTATGCGATGATAAACTTTGTCTGTCTGTGCGTGCGTGCGTGCGTGCGTGCGTGTGTGTGTGTGTGTGTGATAGAAACTTTAACATTTCCGAGTCTATGGATTACGTCAGTCTCGGTCAAAAGTGTTTGACGTGTGTGATAGAAACTATTTGAAGACGTCACATTATGACGTAAGAGGGTTAGACGTCACGCAAAGGAATTACTGAACGTCTCGGTCATTGTTATTGTGAGCGGGCCGAGACTACTTGGCAGATCCAGGGTCTCGCTTTCTTGCACAGTTTCACCTATGCTTACTGTGTGTGTGTGTGTGTGTGTGTGTGTGTGTGCGTGTGCGTGTGTGTGTGTGTGTGTGTGTGTGTATGTGTGAGGGAGTGATTGAGTTTGTGTTACTGTTTGTCGATTTCTTACGTGAGCCTTGAAGGCTTCGCCTCTTGTTTTCATTATGCATTTTATAATAATGTGTTATGTTTGTTTGTGTGAATATTTGTGTTCGTTTGTTTCGGTTGGTTGACTAGTTGTTAGTTTGTTTGTTTGTTTATTTTGTTTAGTTTTTTATGTCTTTTGTTTTTGTTTGTTGTTTGTTTTTGTTGTTGTTGTTGTTGTTGTTGTTTGAACATTTATAAAAGGTATCATCATTAGATTAGTCCCCCTCGATGGCAAGGGCTGGATGTAAAAAGCACCTGTTTGCTTATGCCATTACCCTCGTTGATAAAGAATTTGTCTTGTCTTGTCTTGTCTTGCTTGGTTACCTAATTGAGGGATAGTGGTAGACGACAAGATTGCAGATAGCTCACCGATTTATCTTCTCAGTCTACCTGCAGAATGGCAGACCTCCCCCCACCCTACCCACACCCCTGTCGACACCCCCTCCCCCTTCAAACATTTCGCTCCGCACTCCTCTCTCGCCCTCCTCTCTCGCCCTCCTCGCCGTCAACCTCATTATCCAGTCTTCACTGTGATGCCCTGGATCTATCAGGTCAATGTTATTACTGCAGGTTTACGAAGACGCAATCGTTTCCGAGGCTGCTCATGTGTACAGTACTTGTCACTTTCATTTGATTAATTGGTTTTATGTTAAACAGTTTAACCGGCCTGCTGCTGTACGTGATTGCGATGCATTTTAACGGAGTTTGCAGCACATCTCTATCTCTCTCTCTCTCTCTCTCTCTCTCTCTCTCTCTCTCTCTCTCTCTCTCTCTCTCTCTCTCTCTCTCTCTCTCTCTCTCTCTCTCTCTCTCTCTCTCTCTCTCTCTCTCTCTCTCTCTCTCTCTCTCTCTCTCTCTCTCTCTCTCTCTCTCTCTCTTATAGTGTCTTGTCTTGTCTTGTCTTTGTCTTGTCTTGTCTTGTCTTGTCGTTCCCCTTCCCTAACTCACCGATTCTATCCCCTTCTTTCTCTGTCCCTCGCCCATCCCCCACCAAGCAACGCTTTTTCAACATTACTCTTTTTGAGCCCCTGTTAACCCGTAATTTGTAAAAAAAATAAAAATAAAAAAAAATTACAAATTACGTTTTTGCGCCCGATATTTTCTTGTCATCTCCAAAGTCAAGGGACAAAAACGAAATCCCTTGACTTTTGGGGTAGCGCGACTCTGTTAATTTTAAGATTTTTTTTCTATTTTTTTTTCATTACTAGGATGTCCCATCGTTGGGAAATTCCGGTCGCTTCCTCCCAGTGGAAAGCTAGCAGTGACAGAGTCGCACTACCCCAAAGTCAAGGGATCTATTAGTCACGTTTCGCCGTTATCCCATTTCACCCCCATCCCATTTTGCGACATTTCACTGGCCAAGTGTCATTTTACCACCATATCTTGTACCATTAGCTCCACATCCCATTTTGGCGCAATCCCGTTTCGCCGTTAGCCCATTTCGCCCCCATCCCATTTTTGCGACATTTCACAGGCCAAGTGTTATTTTACCACCGTGTCATACCACTAGCGCCACATTCCATTTTGTCGCCATGCCGTTTTGCTGTCATCCCATTTCGCCACCATCCCTATTTCGCGACATTTTGGATTGTGGCAAAAATGGGATTTCGCGTAAACGGAATGTCTTCCTAGTTGAATAACGCAGTATAGTAGTACAGTGAGGCTTGGCAAGAAGAATAAATCAAAAATGGGATGGCGGCCAATGGGATGGTGTCAAAATGGGATGTCGCGCTATTGTTATGACACGGTAGTAAAATGACGCTTGGCTTGTGAAATGTCGCAACAATGGGATGGGGGCGAAATGGAATGGCGGTGAAACGGCATGGCGGCCAAATGGGATATGGTGTCAAAATGGGATGTCGCGCTATTGTTATGACATGTTAGTAAAATGACGCTTGGCTTGTGAAATGTCGCGAAAATGGGATGGGGCAAAAAATGGGACGGCGGCAAAATGGGATTGCACCAAAATGGGATGTAGATCTAAAACCACCCCCACCACTCAGCGTAGAAGCTCTAAACAAGAAAAATTAATAATAATAAAAGGCATGCATGAATGCGATATTTTTACATTTTTACATTTTTACAAATCGCGGTTTTAGGTTCGACGTGATTTGTAAAATGTTTTTACATTATTTACAAATCACGGGTTAACAGCCCCCATGCCACTTGCACGAAAACACGACAGTCCGCAGTTTGTATCTGTTCCCTGCTCAGTGCCCTTTACAACTGCACTCTATTCATCCAAAGAAACGCTTGTACGCAGACGGGCATCCTGCGAGTCTGTTCAATCTCGCCGGTTGTTCTTTGTTCTTTGTTTAATTCTCGTTTCTCTTTGCATGAGAAAACGAACGTCCTGCGTACCCGTAAGTTCTAGTTTAAAAAAAAAATTAATTTTGTCTTTCTGATGTTTGTCCGACGTCCTGCGAAGCCCTTCTTTTTACATTTAGTCAAGTTTTGACTAAATGTTTTAACATAGAGGGGGAATCGAGACGAGGGTCATGGTGTATATGTGTATATCCCATGACCTCCCTTCTTTGTCTCTGTTACTTCAGTATGGGTATATATGTTGTATTTTATAGCTCAATAAATACATCATGGACTCCAAAAAATATATGATAGTGCAGATTCCGATTTGGGCAAAGAACTACTTTCCTCCCGACCTTTGACCTCGCGCCGAACAATGTGACACATTTGTATGAAGTTCCAAAATCGTATTGCACGGCTCAGAAAACCATATCAGTTGCACGCAAAAATGAATCTCAGAACTGATCTGATGTATGGGATGCAATAAACAAACGTTTCTTTCATTATGAAAGCAATACAGATCGAAAAAACCCGAACATTCAACTTACAAGATGCTAGCGAACCAAAACAAAAACACGAGTACCCTCCCTTGCATCGTTAGCAGACGACTTTTGAGAGTCTGTCAGTAATGTGTTTGGTGTGCGTCTTCAGTTTCTCTGGCAGTGTCGGTGTGGGAACTGACAGAAGCTAGGGAGCACAGATAATAGAAGCCCTGTCACATAGACTAATCACACAATCAATACACATTTGGCTCATGTTTTAAATGACAGTTTCGAGTTTGTTAGTCAAACTCAAAGCAACAACACTGTCACTGGTGACATGCGTAGCGAGACCGAGAAGCGTCCTTACCTGGCACGGTTTGGCTTCGCTATCAAACATCGGCTGTTTCACGTGTTTTGCGAGCAAGTCTACTCTTTTGCCTGGCTCTGCAGTAAGTCCACATTGGCGATGAAGGTATCCAAGAACTTAACATGTGTGTATTTTTCCGTAATCCAGTCATATTCCTTCAAAATGCAATCAATCGGCGGTGACAGACGTGTCAGCAATTCGCGACTTCAACTCGGCCCCTTTGTCCTCACACCCATACCAGTTTAGGTTCATCCATCCAAACACACTCGCAAAACAGTTTATCACGCAGATACATTTCAAATAGGGAGCAAATGGTTAAATCTAAACCTACATATTTGTTCCCTAAAATTTGCTTCTCTGTCAATAAGCCTAATTGTATAATAACACGTTCGAGAAAAACAACGTGGAATCGATTCTGAATCGAGTAAGCCAAATGGGTCCCAAACCCGTTTCGCCCGTTCTGCCGACCTGAAACGCAAAACAAAAGAATTGTGCGCTTCAACTAAATTAATTTCTATACGACTTCATTACTTTCTTGCAACTTATGAACCTTTACTTAAAGCTTTTAAATGGTCTGAAAGTAGTGTTACGGCGTACTTATCGATGCACTCATTCGTTTTATTTTTTCAGCGACGGTCACTTAGTTTAAGGTTGCAAAAGGGCTAAGTCTCGCTGGCACCACTGTTTTACAGTCAACAGATCGCAACAGTGCCGCTAGTAGTCTACACTTTGTGTTTGATGGTAGAATGGGATATTCAGATTACAACACTCGTGGTTTTTTATATGGCTTGTATTTCAGTCAAGACACAGCGGGAATATCAATCGAGAGCCACTCGCCAGAGGCTCGTGTCTCCCGATGATATTCATCCGCTGGGTCTTGACTGAAATACAAGCCATATAAAAAAACCACTCGTGTTGTAACCTATACGTATGTGTGTATGTGTGTGTGTGTGTGTGTGTGTGTAGAGCGATTCAGAGTAAACTACTGGACCGATCTTTATGAAATTTGACATGAGAGTTCCTGGGTATGATATCCCCGGACGTTTTTTTCTTTTTTTCGATAAATGTCTTTGATGACGTCATATCCGGCTTTTTGTAAAAGTTGAGGCGGCACTGTCACACCCTCATTTTTCAATCAAATTGATTGAAATTTTGGCCAAGCAATCTTCGACAAAGGCCGGACTTCGGTATTGCATTTCAGCTTGGTAGCTTAAAAATTAATTGATGACTTTGGTCATTAAAAATCTGAAAATTGTAAAAAAATATTTCTTTTATAAAACGATCCAAATTTACGTTCATCTTATTCTTCATCATTTTCTGATTCCAAAAACATATAAATATGTTATATTTGGATTAAAAACAAGCTCTGAAAATTAAAAAAATTAAAAATTATGATCAAAATTAAATTTTCGAAATCAATTTAAAAACACTTTCATCTTATTCCTTGTCGGTTCCTGATTCCAAAAACATAGAGATATGATATGTTTGGATTAAAAACACGCTCAGAAAGTTAAAACGAAGAGAGGTACAGTAAAGCGTGCTATGAAGCACAGCGCAACCGCTACCGCGCCAAACAAACTCGTCACTTTCACTGCCTTTTGCACTAGCGGCGGACTACGTTCAATTTCATTCTGTGAGTTCCACAGCTTGACTAAATGTAGTAATTTCGCCTTAAGCGACTTGTTTTTTCCTCGTTGATCTTGTATAAACTCCACACTGAACATAAAAAAAAACTTCGATAGTACTGGCGAGCGACCTTGGTTAACATTCATGGGGTAAAATTTGTCCAACTTAAACTTAGCAATTTGATTCATCCTAAAATGTTTCCCTTCTCATTCAAGGGACGTAACCACTCGGTACACGTTTTAAAAGAAATCGAATTTTCGGGTGAAATCTATTACCTTTCACGACCAATATTCTTCACATGCAAGAAACTGACATGCTTTTCGTCCTTAATAAGTTCACTTCTTTAATTTAATCAGGAAACAACATTTCAGTCTCGAGTATATATCGAGGGGGTAAGGTGACAGAGGGGCCAATCTCACATCGTTACACCGTCCCTTTCCTGTCTCTTGCTCCTGGCAGAGTCGGTCTTTCAGAAGGCGCCCCCATCTCATAACGCTCACATGTCAGCACAGCCTCTGTAGCGTTTGGCCAACGATCACGCCTGTCTGTTTTCTGTACAAACATACCCTGAACTGTTGTGTTGCAAGCATTCTTATTGTACAGTCTGCGGGTTAATAAAGTCACTTGGACGAAACAGAACCCTTTGTGTCTGTTGGCGTAAACTGAAAGAGTGTTGTCTTTGGTAGTCTATGTCTCGATGCAAGTCGTTGCAAGATTCAAACTATAGCTGTCACTATGAAGGTATTGATCTTCTGTAATGAAAATAGTGTTTATTCGTTTATGTGCGTTCAATTAATTGGTTCAATACCTTGGAGCATGCAATCAGCTCATCGGACCCCCTTGCTCCCTCCCCGTCATTCTCTCTCTCTCTCTCTCTCTCTCTCTCTCTCTCTCTCTCTCTCTCTCTCTCTCTCTCTCTCTCTCTCTCTCTCTCTCTCTCTCTCTCTCTCTCGATTTGGTTGTGCAATTTTCTCGTTTCCCACTGTCTTGGTACTTTCGTGGCCATTACCCCCGAAAATAAACGTTTAACTTATCTTATCTTATCTTATCTTATCAGATGCCATAGCAAGCTGCCGCGGTCTGTGTTTGTCGAGTTGTTTTCACATTCACTTTCATTCAGAAAGAACATGCCCTTCCCTGCTTTTCAAGAACGATCATTGTTGAACATGCACGCAATTCCCAGCATTAAGTTCCGATCTCTTCAAATAATTTTGTCCTTAGACTTAGACAAACACATCCGGCGTATTCAGTCCAAGCGAGATATATCAGCCAAATCTGATCCAATGGAAACTTCTTCCTGTCTACATTGCGTGTCAGACAGACAGTTTTATCCAAGACCGCAACAACTATCGCCATCATCTCTGACGAGATTCTCGCCGCAGCTAGAAAGAGACTTTTGTTTCTTCTTCTCCCCTCCCATGGACTCTCAGGCGCGCCGCTTTGTTTGTGGGCCCAGGTAGCGCCCGCAAGAACAACAACCCCCTCCTCAGTATAGCCAGGTATCGGGAGATATCGGGCATCTACAGGTGGGAAGAATAACAACCCACCTAACTTTGATGTGAAGTGATTAAGCGTTCTCATTGAACAATTGCTCGAGGGTTATACGAGGTAATTATCAGCTCTTTTTCATGCTGCAGGTGGGGTCTTGATGGTTTGCGAAACCTTGATTTTACAGCTCAATCTTGCCACATCAAAGGGGGCTCTGTTACATTGTATTCGACGATCAGGACCCCGGCGCTCGCAGGTGATACCCTTCACATCAAAGGCAGGCAAATTACAACCTGTATGCCGGTATTGGCGCTGGATCACTGATGCAAGATTGTGTAGGAAGGTCGAGAGAACAATGTCGGTTAGAACCAGTAAGTGTGAGAGTGTACCGTTTACCTGTCTTCCCGGAAACAAGGATTATTTCGAAACCGCCGTGTGTGCGAGTATTGATCAGGGAATCATCACCATTAAAACATCCATAATCTTATAGTGTGTGTAAGCTCAAGTTTTGTTCAACTTTATACTTGAGCACTATAAAGGTCAAACAACGTCAACAGCAATTTACTAAATATAACTTTCAGAGATAAGAAGATATAACATTGCAGAACATCCGACTGAGTTTAAAGGGCTGACCAGATGGCTCAGAAGCACGAGAACTGAGAATTAAGGGCCTGCCACCAAAATCGACTATTTATCAACTTGAAAATCGATCTGCACCTGTCCGATTAAAAAAAATCTAGATTCACTAAAAAGCACGAAAGAAGGTTCTACAGGGTTTGAATTGTTTTTCCTGAACCAGACACCTTACTCTAAAGAAATAAAGCTATATATAACATTGATCTGTAAGGTTTCAGTCGCGACTCACGGAAATGCATGTTTATGGGTGTTCTGTGGTGTAAGTGTTGTTTTTCTCTCAGCAGACACCCGTGTTTTAGAACAGGTGGTTTTGACACGGCTAGTCATCGAACAGAAGCTGACAACTTCCTGCCAACAGTTGTCTGACTGTCATAATATTGTCCTCCGTTCACCTTTGTGTCAGACGTCAAGGATCAACACTAACACCTCAGAAAAGATCAGAACAACTCAGTCGGCTTGAATAAGACGATGCTCGATTTTTATTTTATGTTGCTGTGGGAGATGTGTTGTGTTCCTTAACGGTGAGCATGAGGCGAGATGCAAACATGACATCGTTTCGAACGGACACCGCATTAATACAATGCAGTGTCCGTTCAATATGATCCTTTTTATTTTAAAGAACATGCACATAGGAGCCTATTGTTCACTGTGGGAAGAAATGGGCGTGTTTACACCTTGCCTCGTGCATCTTCAAGAAATAGCGCCTAACAAACCCGGACAAAGGTGGCTTTTTCTTTAACTTCTACGCTTCATTAGAACCAGGAAGTGGCGACTCTCAGTTTCACCATTATGGATTACCCGGTGGCACACGACCAAAAGGAAGACTAGCGTAGCCTGAAGATTGATGGACATAACCAGAGGACAAATGTCTACGTTTCAGACAAAAATAGCCGGAAGACGGAAGTTGTCAGCTTATTTTAGATGAATTACCGTGTCAATACCATTTGTACTAAAACACGGGTGAAGTTGAAGGCGTATGTTGATTATCGATTGGGGATCGATTTTTGAAGTTGGATTCAGTTTACAGGATGTATTTTTCTAATGTAATTACGAAAAGAGATGGGTTTTTTTGTTAAGTAAAGTGTATTAACGAGGCTTAAAGTGAGGGATCCTCGAAAGGAGCCACGCTATTCAGTGTTTCCGGATCGACTTCAAGCAACGTCAAACAAGTTTGGAGGATCGGAGGGTTGGATCAAAATACTTCAGTTTTAGCACTTTTAATGGGCTCTCGCCGTGGGCAGTCGAAATGGTTCTCCCACCGCATTAAAACTTTCTTTGCCGAGGGTTTCTCGGCCTAATGCCACCTAATTCCGAAAGCTTTCCAGTGTCTTTCAGAAAGTCGATGACCTGGAAAGGACTCTGACAAGTTTTGCGTGCTTCCAAGTTTACTGCACCAGGAATGCTGTGGGAGGAAACCTCTCTCTCTCTCCCTCTCTCTCTCTCTCTCTCTCTCTCTCTCTCTCTCTCTCTGTCTTTTTCTCTCTCTCTCTCTCTCTCTCTCTCTCTCTCTCTCTCTCTCTCTCTCTCTCTCTCTCTCTCTCTCTCTCTCTCTCTCTCTCTCTCTCTTAGAAATTGACACTTTTTATCATTGGAAACTGTACTTAAAATGCAGCATGACAACTTATTTTTTAAATTTGTATCTTTAGATACAGTTATAATGTATTAAGTTTGATGTGATAGTTCTTTGATTATATTGTTTTCTGTTCTTGTTGATCCTATATTAGGGCGAGGGCTGGATGTAAAAAAGCAATATTCTTGCTTATCTATTACCCTCGATAATAAAGATTTTGTCTTGTCTTGTCTTGTCTTGTCTCTCTCTCTCTCTCTCGCTCTTACTTTGGGTATTTGGACGGGCATTTTTCTTGCAAGAAAGAAGTCGAAGGACGAAAAGTACGTCATAACCAGAAAGGATTGCAAAAAGTAGCTGAACTTTTCCCAAAGGAAGAAAGTGAATCTCCAACCCAATGCAGGGAATTGACATTTAGAGTATTGTATTTGGAAGTGACACCTGCCAACTCAGTTCTGCACCAACAAACATAGATGTAACTACACCGAGATTTATATTTAAACGGCAAATAATGACTGAACCAACTGACAGAACGGTGTTGTTTCATTTAAGAACAGCTTTCCCAAAAAACACCGTCAGTTGAGAGAATGGCAAATAATGAATCAACTGACAATACAATGCTGGTATACATTTTAAAACACGTGTCGTGAAAAGCATAAACACTCAAGACGTCATCTCAGTTCAAGCACTCTGGAACCTGGGAGGTCCCTGTTTGTTAAAAACACAATTTCAACAGACTTCAAGTACACTCTGATCCTAAAACCAGCCAACGTTCACCCAACACCGAATTCAGTTTGTGTATCGGAACGCTGTTGAGTGCCTGCATCTACACGGGTATTTGTGTTTTGTTGCATGTCAAGCGTTGTTGTAAGCGGGGTCTTGGCAGCTAAATGCTCTTGATGTATGCTAAACCAACAATGCATGCTTTAACAATTTGTTTTTATTTTTTTACCTGGCTGTGTCAATTCTTCAACGCTGTAACTGGATAGCATCGTAATGAGGCGTAAATGCATGCAGCCACTAATCATGTTTAACAACTACAAGTGCACTGGAATCAGCGTCATCGCAAAAGATGGATGACAGAAACCAATATCCCCCCACAGGCGCGATTTACACTGAAAATAAGCTTTGTTTGAGGATGAAAGTCGCTTGTTCATTTCAATGCTTGTTATTCTCGCAGGTGCCAGGAGATTGTTTGCGCATGAATTAACTCTCACTTACTCTTGTTGTACATGTATGCATTTAGAGCGCTTACGTCCCTTTGTTTCTCAGATTTGTTTCCAGCTCTGTTGACTGTGCAGAACCAGAGATACAGAAGAGATGAATGGACATTGCAAGTCTTTGATTTCCACAATCGAATTAAACTACTCATGCTCATTTCCTCTGAAATAGTGGTTATTATTGACTTATGCTGTATAATTATTTCTTTTTCTTTTTGTTCGTACACACTCGTCCCTTCCGTCCTCGTCTCTCTTTCCTTTCCTCTTCTCTCTCGATCCCTGTCTCCCTCTCTCTCTCTCTCTGTCTCTCTGTCTCTCTCTCTCTCTGTCTCTCGCTCATTCTCTCTGTCTCTCTGTCTCTCTCTGTCTCTCGCTCACTCTCTCTGTCTCTCTCTCTCTCTGTCTCTCTCTCTGTCTCTCGCTCTCTCTCTGTCTCTCTCTGTCTCTCTCTCTCTGTCTCTCTCTCTCTGTCTCTCGCTCACTCTCTCTGTCTCTCTCTCTCTCTGTCTCTCTCTCTCTATCTCTGTCTCTCTCTCTTTCTCTCTCTCTCTCTCTCTACCTATCTCTCTTGGTTTAATTCCGTGTGCGTTATGTTTCCATAGTATGCTAATCTTGTTACATCCACAAGAAATTGCCACACTTTCTTAACTTAAAACATCCATAGACAGAAGTAGGTTTTACGGCAGATCCGTTGTTGGCCGTGTCTTGTTAGCTTTTTGATACAAAATGATATTGTCAGACCATAGCGACACCTATGGCGCTCGCCCATTGAGGTCCCTCCAGGGTGGAGCAGCGCCGGGCTCTGCTCCTCAACAGAGCCCACCCCCAGCGACTGGAGGTCCCTCCGGCCGAAGGTCTAAACCGCCTCGACACGCCAGGGGGCGGGGGAGGAGTACGACTGGCAGCACATCAGGACCCTCCAAGAAGCATTATATTAGCCTCTTATGATTGTGCTTGACAAGAAGAAGAAGATACAAAGTAGCTAGTCGGGCATCGCACACGTGAAATACCTAGCAGACGTCAAGTGCACAAGTACTGATTTTCAACTAATGATCTTGAAACAAACAACGTATAAAAACCTGTTCAGCACCAGTCTTCTCTCTAATGACTAATCTAGGTCAGGAGACACAGAAACTGACTTCTGTTTCAAAACAAGATCAGATCGAAAACTATAAAAATAATGAAGCCGAGGCTAGTAGTAAAACTCCTTTAAACAGTCTGGCTTAACCGTTAGGTTTCGATAAAACTTCAAGGACACACGGACACGAGGGCGTGCAGACGTCTGCACCAGCGGTAAGCACCATATAAACTGAATGTTCAAACCACATTACTGAGAAAAAATACTGTCCTTTTTACGAACTCTATATGTGAAATGTCTTGAAGTCTGTAACTTCGCCACTGTAACCAAATCTAACTTCGCATTTGCTAAGTTGTCCCAATTTCTCATTTTCAAAGCTTACCAAACATGAAAACAAAACAAAAGAAAAAGGAAGGATGCTTCTTCACGAAGCATTTGAAGACCTAATTTTACATTCAACACAACCAACACCACCACCACCAACAACAACAACAACAACAACAACAACAACAGCAACAAAAACAGCAGCAATAACAACAACGACAATAACAACGACAACAACAACAACAACAACACGAGGAAGTCATTCCTGTCTGAAATACTACCAATCATGTTGGCTCATTCTTACTCAACAGATTCAGTCCAAAGAAGATGCGTCGTTAATTAACCTACCGACAATAAACTTTACAAAACATTAAAAACATTTTTTTTTATAGAGGAAGGAAAGGACATGCACAAACAATAGTAGAAATACAAAATCGCTCTTCTCTCAACAACAACAAAAACCCACCACTTTTTAGCAAAGAAGAAAGCAAGAAAAAAAGTGTGAAGGAACTAGGAGCTACGAAAATCCAGTTTAGTCTTATTAAGCGGCCCTTGGGGAGTAATCCAAGACAGGAAGGGATAAACCGTTAACCATGCAGCCAGCAACAAACTTTGATGGACTGATCTAGGTCACTGTGTAATCGTATTGCCACATGTGGAGATACCGGTACTCACGTGCCCCTTAATCAAACTGGGTCAACTTTTTAATATTTTTGTCGCTCGGTTTTTTGTTTTTTTTGTCGCTTGTTTTTTTCTTTCTTTTTTTATTTTTTTTTATATTTTTTTTGTTTTGTTGGGGGGGGGGGGGGGGTTGGGGTTGTCTTCAGTTTAGTTTTTGCTTAAGAAGTATCATAATGGCAAAGAGGAAGGAGGATTCTGTAGGCGTTCTTGATTATACTCAGCGAAAAGCATTGTCGTTTAAATGTCCAAATTACTGTGGAACTGGTTGGGGTAGCAATTGTGTACTCGTTTGTTGGTTGTTGGTTGCATTGATTGCTTGTTTCTTTCTTTATTTTTTTCTACTTTCTTTCTTTCTTATTCCAAAACAGAAAACTTCATGTAAAAGCTTTGCAATATAATATATAACTACTTCTGCCTTGAGAAAGCACCGGTTCAGACGTTACCTCAACTGATGCCAGAACGAGTGCAGGGGTCAATTTTGGCGGTCGCCCGATCAGCCCCGGCGGGTTCAAATCGCGTCGGGCGGGTTCGAAATTCCTCTGAAATCGCCCGCCTGGCGGGTTCAAATTTCGATGAACGCAGTCGATAGGAACGGCCGGCGAACAAAGATCTCGCGCGGTTCGTCTGCTATAATATTGGACGCCATGTTTCTCGCGTTCGAGTAACGCGACTACCTCCGGAAGTTCCCCACTCGCATTCAAACGTCGTACTGTACACACGCTTGTAAACATGTGGAGATGTATTGACACCGTCACCCCCCCGCCACAAAAAAAACCCAGAGAACGGACGATGAAAAAAGAGGTCAAAAGAGACAGTATGAAAACAAAACACGGCAGAGAAAATGGCAGGAAAGATGGAAGAGGACAGATACCGGCGAAGAAAGAGTGCGGCTCGTGTACGACGACACGAAACAGGAGATGCGTTGTGCTGTGTGTCGAACTTGTGATCAGAATGTGATACCAGGAAGTAAATTTGTGTTTAGAGATTTAGATGTGCCAAAGATTCTGCAACTTTTTAAGACTGGCAATTACGAGACAGAGTGAAAGTTAATGTGTGATTGTGTGACCCTGAGAAAGGGGATGACTTGTGTGTGATTGTTTCCCTTAGCATGTAAATGATTAATGGTATGACTATATATATGAGGGTGTGCATTTGACTACTAAGAGTGAGGTTAACTGTGTGACAGTGAGTGGGTAAATGTTGATTTGATCAAATGTTTTCTTCATTGAATTGATACTTTACTGTTTGCTTTGCTATTGAACCATAGTGAATCAATAATTAAAGCACCCCAAACATACAAAGTTTGTTTATGTCTTTTGTTTGTTTGTGGCATTTAAAATAAGCATGTGAGCATTGTTTGTATAAATGTAGGTTTTTGTGTGTTTGTCGCCGCCAACGCGCGATCTACGAGCCGTTGATATGGTTGGAAATCCCGGCTGGTTGGGGGCCGGTTGGAATTTTGGGGGGCCGGTTCAAATTTTGACTTACCGGCCCCCCTGGCCGGTAGCAAAAAAAGTTAAGGTACACCCCTGCGAGTGTGTATGAAGACAAACAAGCGAAAACGAATTAATCACCCACAACAGTAGCCCCCGAGCATGATGATCGTTCCGTTTGAGGGGCTAATGGCCGAACATGGATTTGTTGGCCTTGCTTTCTTGCAAAACAATTGTTTTGTTCGAGGAAATGATGGTCAAAAAGGGAATTTTTTTCCCTCTCGAGGTCTCGCTTTCGTGAAATGTTACGTTTCCGTTTCAGTGAGTGTACAGGGCATTTGAGTTCTTAATGAACCTCAGCATTAGAAATAAAGCAATTAACGAATATGAAAGCATTGGTCTTGTGTGAACAAAGAAAACAATCAAGAATAACAAATTAGACATTGTTGAAGACTTCTCGTAATTTAACGAACAAGTAAGGCGTATCGGTGAAGCCGAGTCCAGGAACCTTTTAGTTCTCGAAAAATTGTTACAGGGGAAGCAACACAGTGTTTCGGGAATGAAGTATGTCTCGGTGACTTGGTCATCCTGGGCGGTGACAAACTACTTCCGAGGCCCCTACTTTGACCCTACCTCATTTACATGACATACACACGTGTGAAGATATGGTTTAGTTATGACATGGATAGTCTCTTTCACGTATGTAGGATATCGCAGATATATGCTCTCTTCTCCTTGTCCTTACTGCTTCCTTTTTACAACGGAGAAAGGAAACAAACTTGCATTGGTCCCGGATAGCTATATCGGTTGAGAGGACGTTAGAAAACAATAACTGACCAACCATCCTTCCTTTTTACATTCATATGTTTCCACCTGTAGCTAGGAGTGTTTGTGAAATCTAAATCTGTTTGCGGGCATTGTATACATCAGTCGGGTGCAATCGTTTGTCATGGAGCCATAGTTAATTGTTTTAGCCCAGCTGTGTCTTCCCAAACATGGGGAATACAGATCATTGTTATGTGAACACGGTTTCAAGCCAACTACGTCTGGTGCCAACAGTAACTGTGAGTAATAGAATACCATTCACCTGGCATCCACGAGATTAGAAGCATGACAATGAGCAAACGATTTTCATACTCTCTTCATTAAAGAGCAAGAAGCATTGAATTGAACAAACGACGTTCATCCTCTTTGCGTGAGAGAATAAGAAGAAGCATCGAGGTAAAATCTTAAAAAAGAATGAATTAAATCCTCTTTCAATGAGAGACTAAGAAACATTGAAGAGAACAGCACATGTACAATTTCCATCCTCTTTTATCGATGGAAAGAGGATGAGAGTTGTTTGTTTATTCAGTGCAGTGTGTTTCATACTCTCAGGAGCCATACGACTTTTTCCGCAGTTCTTTTTATCGCCATTGTCTATATTTAGAGGGTTAAATCTAAGATATTTTCATTGCTGTTATGCCTCAAAATAAAAAATAAAAACATTTAACAATGGTATGTTATTGAAACGTTTAGTTTATAATAAACAAAACGTTACATTCATGCCAACTGTGAATAATGAAGTATGAATGGACAATTCTATATATTGAGGGATGCATATTTAGTGATGATGTGCTTGGCAAACGAAAAAAATCTTTCTTTTTTTTAAACCGTTACATTCATTGTTCAACCCAGCGGTTTTCAAAGTGGACAAACATAAAAACAGTTATGATACAGATGATAATATAATAAACTTATCTGAGAAAATGTTCCAAGAGACTCGCTGGGAAGACGCAAACGAGCAAACGAGGCAACGCTATTCCTCGGTAAGATGTACGTCTTGTGTTGTTGAGCTAATTCGATTGCTTGCTTTCTTGTTTAGTGGTTGTTTGTATGAATGTATATTTGTCCACAGTAGAATAGAAACAGGTACGTTCACAGTGTGAGTCGAGTCACTTTCGGTAAACATTTCTGACGCAAAATGTTGTTGTTGCATGGTGAATTGTTTACAGAAAGCCTGCCGATACAGACGCTTCAGATAAGGAGCTTAATAACTGCTCGTTTTATAATTGTATACCAAAAAAAATTCTGCGTCGTTTTCGGCGGATCCAGCAGTAGTGCGTTAGTAGTGCTACACAGATTTATATATAATTATATCAACTAAACGCCGCAGAAATCTGTCAATGCAAGTATGCTCAACAGAAAAACTGCCAAATGAACCAATGATGACAGAGACGTTCTATCAACTGGAAGCTGCATGTATATATCTATCATTGCTTAATAAATCTACCCATATCCACCAAGCATGTAAAGAGAAAGCCGTCAATTAAGCACCTGGTACCAAAAAAAAAACCGACAGCGAAGTTTTTATTGACAGTGCCATATTTTCAGACTGCTTTTTTATTTACAAATCGAGTGACGAGACGTGTGCACCACAATGCCATCAGATACCACAAGAGAGTTGTAGCCAATAAGAAAGCTTGGCACTGTGTCCTAATTAACACATTTCGGCACGTGAAATACGCCCCGCGCATGACTTGAGTGCTGCTGCCACAAATGGATTTCGTGTCAGATCTTTTTAGACATAACTCGGCTAAAAGGATAGTCGGATATCCATGCCATCCATGATCACTAGTGGTTATGATTCCATTTGGGCAGGAAAATTGTATGATGTTGTTAGGGAGGTATATTTGTGTCAGTTCAGTTTTCTCCGTGACGCGATTGTGGATATCTCTTTGGGGCTGACAGGAGTGCATCTACAGGGGGAAACCGAGTACAGGCGTGAATGTACCGTTACGGTATTGCATCGAATTTCTTTGTTTATTTGGTATTAGTCAGTCAGTCAGTCAATCAGTTAGACAGTGGGTTTGTTTGTTTGTTTGTTTGTTTGTTTGTTTGTTTGTTTGTTTGTTTGTTTGTTTGTTTGTTTGTTTGCCCTACAGTTTGTTTGTTTTACAGTTTGTTTGTTGTTTCTGTCTGTCTGTCTAAATCCAAACACAAAGAAACTACCAACATTCCAAAATTCAAAATAAAAAAAATGGAAAGGTAGGTTGTTGGAACGTTTGTTATTGACAAAACACTACATTCACAGATATTATCAAGGTAAGTTTTGTGTGAATATTTGTTTGTCTGTTCACTTAAAAGACCGTTGGGTCGAAATATCTGTGAATGTATTGTTTTGTCAATAACAATTACAACGTTCCAAAAACCTACCTTTCTTGTCTGTCTGTCTGTCTGTCTGTCTGTCTGTCTGTCTGTCTGTCTGTCTGTCTGTCTGTCTGTCTGTCTGTCTGTCTGTCTGTCTGTCTGTCTGTCTGTCTGTCTGTCTGTCTGTCTGTCTGTCTGTCTTTCTTTCTGTCTGTCTGTCTGCCTGTCTGCCTGTCTGTCGGCCTGTGTTCTGATTTCTTGTTTTCTTTTTCTTTTTTCGACGGTTTAATTTTTTTAAGTTCCTTTTTGTTTCGGTCTTTTCTGGCTTATTTAGTAGCACTTTAAATTTGAAGTTCCTCCTTTCTTACTTCTTGTGAAATCCTTAGTTGTAATGCTTTTCCAACAATACAAGCCATGCACTGTCGTAAGTCGCTCTAAGTTGACCTTTAGATTATAAGAAAGATGTGGTCGCAGTATTGTAAAGCTTCGATCCCAAAATGGTTCACGATAACACGAATATGATCTTCGTTTAACCAGCAGTTAAATTTGCATTTCAAAGTTTCTATTTCCATGTGATCTGTATGAAACAAATGTGCACCATGGTTTATGTACAGGACAGTTTAACGACATGACTTCAATCATCTAATCTGTATGAAACAAAATGCAGTGAATACTGAGATCTACAGGACAGCTGGACAATATTACTATATCTGAAAATTATGAGTGGAAGCTAAACAATTTTCTAGATTGTTTTCCATCACTATACGAGTCGCCTGCCTACCTGAAGCAAAATCAGTCTCAAACGAGGTAAGCTTAAATATACAGCACATGCAGCCTGACAAGATAACAAGCTCTCGTAATAAGCGGATACAGTAAAAACATATTTTCTTTTTGGACTTAATTTTAATTTGAGAGGATAGGAATCTCTGAAAATGGCTGACAGATAAAAATCCCATGACATTTCATCTAAAAGATAAGAAAACATCTGAAAATGGCAAGTGAACAATGGGTCATTGATTCTTTTTTTCACTGACCAAAGCAAAAATCAAGAAGAGTTGCAATACTTATTCTTGTGTGTACTCAGTGACCAACATTGTGGTTCTTTACCCAGACAACCCCGGTTTACGTACAACAAGATATGACCTTGTCAATTCAATATTCTCGGAGGAAATCAGCTAATATGAGGTCAATCGTCGTGTCCCATCTCCGTGGCCAGCAGAATTCCATTTCTGCCAGACGCAAATTTAATTGTGATCAAGTTTCCCCGTCTCGAAAGAACGCGATGTCTGCAGTGCTCAGTACGATTATGTCTGTGTCCGAGCGCTTTTATTGAGGGCGTGAGGGTATCCTTCGATTCTGAAAAGGGAAGCAAAACGCATATTTAGTGCAAGAACAGATACGTTTATTGACCAGACTCCTCAAACAACACCATAATCATTCTTTTTTTCACACACAAAGATGTAGTAATACTTCTCCCTTATCAACTTTTTTTTCACGTTGGCAACAGAAAGTGAGTGGATTGGACACAAGTCTAAAAGGACACTGCCCACAGCTTAGAAAACGCACATGACCAAACTTCTCTCCATTTATGATACGAATTAAGCCTGTGATTTCATGGAAGCTGCATGCTCCGAGCATATCTGTATAACTCGATCAGGTTTGACATACAAATTTACAGACATCTCGATACAGTGCGTTTGAATTGAAAGTCAACTCTTTTCCTATACTGCGTTTGATCAGAATCAAAGATCGTCTGCCTTTTTCTATCCTTAGCGGATTATGACTTTATTCAGTTATTCTGCAGAAAAACAGAAATGCTGGAGAAAAACTGTTTGTTTCTGCAGCATTTCTGCTTAATGTCATCTTTCGCGAGAGCAACGTTTTTTTCTGCAGTAAAATTAAAATCAAGAATGCTGCAGTAAAACGGTGATGTTGTTTTACTGGAGAAAAACTGTTTACACTTTTTCTTCAGCATTTTGGCATTATTCAGTTATTCTGCAGAAAAACAGAAATGCTGGAGAAAAACTGTCTTTTCTGCAACATTTCTGCATAATGTGATCGTTCGCCGAAGCAACGGGTTTTTCTGGAGCAAAACATTTTACTGCAGTAAAATTGAAATCAAGAATGCTGCAGTAAAACG
>NC_090246.1:21572066-21609566 GCF_037325665.1 Littorina saxatilis
AAATTGTGTCTGTTGTTTGCAGTTGTCAGAAATGTGTGTCCATTCAACATGTTTTACTGAAGGACTCTTGGGGCAGTGCCAATATAGGCCTATTCACGATTGGTGATTAAATAATTCAGTTACGAGTATCCAAAATTATAGAAGTCAGTTATTGGTTAATTGCATTTCATTCATTTCATTTCATAGTTTATCGTCCCATTGCTGAGTAATTACACTTTTCTTCCCTCCCATAGCAGTGTTTGGAATTGACTCACGTTGTACAGAAGAATTCGATGTACGTATGATCTGACTCTCACGGCTAACATAGACTAATTGAGAGTGTATCAATGCGCCTCACAAACAGGTGTTGTAACAATGAGTGCATTTCCGGTGTTAAACGAGATTTGAACACCAATAATCTGACCAATTACATAATCTGTTACATTCTAAACCCATCTTGCATGATGAGATAACAATCTCGTTTGTTAACAATTGTATGCATACAACCATAGATACAGATCAGATATAAGCTTAAATATTGATACTCAGGCTGATCCGCGGAAACGTCCGCTGTCCGTGTTTATTTAGATATTCCCCGATTTATCTGCTAGACAAATATAGTCCTTGCGAGCACGAGCCTACGTCACTTGATACAGAACAGACATAATGTGAATATCGCACAGAGGCGGATCAAGGGAAACGCATGCTATCTGACCATGTGCCTTTCGATGTGTCCGATTCCTTGGTCTAAGTGCCAGACGGATATTCATCGTAAGCTTTGATCGATGGTAACACCCCCATCCCCCTCCCCCTTCCTCCCAATCACCACCCCCCCTACCTCCTCCACAGTACATGCTGATGTGTTTAGAGTGGTGTACGTGAGAGTTTCAGCTCAGTGAGAGGGGAAGATTGTCATTGATGATCTGGCTTCTGACCGAACAGTGCAAGGCGGTCGTTGACATTGTCCGCTTGGATGACACAGTCTGGTACCCGTCTGCTGCGGATAAAGGATGGATCATGGAACACACTAAAAAGACACTGAAAGTGTGTGTGTGTGTGTGTGTGTGTGTGTGTGTGTGTGTGTGTGTGTGTGTGTGTGTGTGTGTGTGTGTGTGTGTGTGAGTGCGTGTGAGGGGGGGGGGGGGGGGGGTGGGGGTTTGCAAAAAGGAAACGACAAACAAAAAATCAGGAATAAACTGAAATAAAGAAGGATCTGCTAAAAAAAAAGAACATGACAGGCAGCAAAGACAGAAAGGGAAAAAGGAAAGAAAAAAAAGAAAGAAAGAAAGAAGGAAAGACAGAAAGGAAAAATGGAAAGACAAAAAAAAGGAAGAAAAAATACATTATATAAACACACGAAAGCTTCACATGAAGAAGGACAGAAAAGCAAACAAAAGAACAAAGAAAAGCAAAATGTCTCGCGCCCATATTGCAGCTAATGGAGTGGAACTCGGCTGCTTCAACCCACAATGGTATTTGCCTTCGAGTCTGCTGGGGGGAGGGGGGAGTATTAGTGTCATTGATGTTCTAGGTCCAGACCGTGCAGTGCTAGACGGTCGTTGACATTGTCGGGTTGGATGACACAGTCTGATACCCACCTGCTACTGAAAGGAACGGGTCGAACAAACTTATAGAAAGGGATGTACGTGTGTGTGTGTGTGGGGGGGGGGGGGGTGTCGATTTAGAGAGACAGAGAGAGAGTGAGACGGAGAAAGAGACAGAGGCAGAAACTGAAAATGATGAAGAACGAAGGGAAGAAAGTAGGAAACAAACGCAGAAATAAAGAAAGAAAGGCAAAAATAAATGAAGAAAGACATACAGAAAGAAAGACATAAAGACATACAGAAAGAAAGAAAGAAAGAAAGAAAGAAAGAAAGGCAGGAATAAAGAAAGGAAGGCATCAACAAATGAAAATTCAGCAGAAAAAAATTCTGAGGGTCCCATTGCAGCAAATGGAGTCACACTAGGCCACTGCATTCCGCCATGGGCATCCCTGGAATCGCTGGGCATCCATGTAATACGCAATTTAGCCCGCAATTTAGCCCGCAACGCTAGATTTGGCGGTCACACCACTATTTCAAACTCCAATCTATTGAATAAGATGAATGTAGGCGGAAGCGTATCATATGATCGCAAATCACAAAAGAAAAAAGAAAATGTTTTGAATGACGTCAGAAACTAGTGTCAAACAGTCCATTCCCACACTTGTGGCTTGAGCAAAACCTTTATCTAAAAACAGTGGTTTGTCTGCCAGTCATGAAACTAGTCTTTCTTATGAGTCATGGCGGCTGGAACCGGTCACGCTGTCGCGCCAACTTGTCAAATCAAGTCAAACACGCAGTAAATATATCAGATTTTTTTCAAAAAGAAAGACCGGCTAGATCAAGCATTGACCGGCAGATATGGCCGCTTGCTGAAACTCCTAAGTGACGGGTAAGGCATCGATTCAAACAGCAATGTCGAACATGACTTTTTTTTCATTTTTGTACTGAATTATACTGATTTTTTGTTTTCAGCAGAAGAAACTGGTTCATTGCAAGAGACAAAAGCTTCAAAGCTTGGCCACATTATTTTGCAAATATCCCATCAAAGAGCGTCATTGTTGAGCCTTTAGTTTTCGGAAGACCCCGGTACGCGGTGAACTCTTCCCCGAAACTACAGTTCAAGCGGGACCTCACGTCGACGTCTGTCACGCGTGCTTGTTCTGAAAAGTGACTATTACATGATTGTTCTGAAAGACTACTATTTATTTCATCGTAATCATGTAAGCCCTCGTACGTGATTGTTCTGAAAGCTTACTAATTTACATGATAGTTCTGAAACTCTACTAAAGGTAAACTTGCTTCACCCGTGAAATGTTGTCAGATATGGAACACTATGTATACCCCTGCCCAACGAAGTTGGAGGGGGGTACACTGGATTCACTTTGTTCATCTGTTTGTGTGTATGATTGTATGTATATGGAACAATATTTTGATACAATGATACTAAATCTTAAGTGATATTGATATTTATACCCCAGCCCAATGAAGTTGGAGGGGGTATACTGGATTCACTTTGTCCGTCTGTCTGTGTGCATGACTGTATGTATATGGAACAATATTTTGATACAATGATAATAAATCTTAAGTGATATTGATATTTATACCCCAGCCCAATGAAGTTGGAGTCTGGGCTATAAAGTTCTTGCACGCGAGACAATATACATGTACTTCTTTTGTGTGTGTGTGTGGGCGGAGTATTTTGTTTATCAACTCTCTCTCTCTCTCTCTCTCTCTCTCTCTCTCTCTCTCTCTCTCTCTCTCTCTCTCTCTCTCTCTCTCTCTCTCTCTCTCTCTCTCTCTCTCTCTCTCTCTCTCTCTCTCAGATTTCTCCACTCAAACTAAATCTTACTATTGGTACGCAATCAATTGAACAAGTTCAACAGCATCGCGTTTTAGGGGTAATTCTTGATTGTGAATTCAAGTGGCAGGCACAAATACAGCATATTTGCAAGAAAGTAGCCAAGAACGTTTTCCTCCTATCCAAGTTAAAGCTATATACCGACAGAAGGACTCTGGAAATGTTCCACCATGCTCATGTAATGCCTCACATTAATTATGTTTCGACGCTCTGGGATGGCAGCAGTGATGTCCACTTGAAAAAGTTAGACTCTCTCTATCGTCGCTCGGCCAAACTCATCGTAAAGGATAATGCCTCAACAGATATGAAATTAAAAATGCTTAACTTTCTTCCACTGGAAAAGCATCTCAAGTTAAACAAAGCCATTTTCATGCATAAATTGTATCACGGTAAAGTGCCGATTTACATTACATCATTATTTAATAAAGCTACCCACAGATATGGGTCGGTCAACTTGATCCCACCAATTCCACGAATTGACCTGTATAAGACCAGTCTTGCTTTTTCGGGTACTTCAGTTTGGAATTCACTTCCATCATCCTTTAAGCACCTAAAGTCATTAAAAAGTTTTAAAAAATGTGTAAAAAACCACTTAATGTCTGAGTAGTTTAACGCCTTTTGACTTACCAAACTTAGTATTACGTCAAAAATATGCTGTGCATTGTATATTCTGAACATATTTTTGTTACTCTATTGCTACATGTTCGATTGCCACCAGCTTGTATATATAATTACCTGCATAGTATGCATTTGATTTTATGAATAACCACATATGTATGATCTTCATGCCTCATCTTTATCATCATCATCATCATTATCATCATCATTATCGTCATCATCATCATCATCGTCATCTTTATTATCACGTTTTCCGACCTCCTATTGTTGGTTAACTTTTTAACTTTTTAATTTTTATTTTTATTTTTTTTTATTTTTAATTATATAATTGTGTGTCTATGCGTCCCAAGGACAGATTGTAAGAAAAGGCGTAGCCTTAAATCTAAATCCTTGTAAAATAAAGTTCAATTCAATTCAATTCAATTCTCTCTCTCTCTCTCTCTCTCTCTCTCTCTCTCTCTCTCTCTCTCTCTCTCTCTCTCTCTCTCTCTCTCTCTCTCTCTCTCTCTCTCTCTCTCTCTCTCTCTCTCTCGCTGGGCAGGGGTATACATATTGTTCCATATCTGACAACATTTCACGGTTGAAGCAAGTTTACCTTTAGTAGAGTTTTAGAACAATCATGTAAATTAGTAAGCTTTCAGAACAATCACGTATGAGGGCTTACATGATTACGATGAAATAAATAGTAGACTTTCAGAACAATCATGTATTAGTCACTTTTCAGAACAATCACGCGTGACAAACGTCATCCCCGAGTTATCGTCCTTGAAAGGGGCGATAATAGCCTCCGGCACTGAATCCCCCATCTCTCAGAAACGGAAAACTGCATGTAGCACCACAAGCCACAAGAGTACCCGCAGGAGTTCAATTTCCAATCGCCAGAAACATACCACGCTAGATACAGAGCAAGAGGATCTGTTTGGAGTGAGAGTAATTGAGAGGAATGCAATGCATTATCGCAACATCAGCTGTAAATATACTGTATATCAGTTACGTTTCTCTTTCTGTAAAACCACACGCACACACGTACACACTGATGCAACCCGTACACTTACACATTTCCACTCCAACGTTGATACAGCGTTTGCCGTAACTTGAGTTTACTGTTGTTAAACAGGTTGGAAGATTGTGAAATGTGAATAAAACAATTCCAAAATCACAAAAACGTTCCAAAATTCAGAATCGTAGGTAGAATTGCAGGTCATTGGAACGTTTGATTATTGACAAAACAAAATGTAAGTGTAACGTTTTGTTTTGCCAATAATTAAACGTTCCAATGACCTACAATTCTTGCCTTTTTAATGTGAAGTATTTCTTTTCTTTCGCTCATCATGTTAGTGATACAATGTGGAAATAATACTCCCCGTGGTTACCTCCTCACACAGCAGCCAAAGATCATCTACTGCTTCGCTATCTTAGCGAAGCAGTAGAAGATCTTTGCAGCAGCCTGGTACCGGACTGCTTCGTTTTACAATCCTCCGAGGACGAAGAACGGCTGCCTATATTGCGGGGTTATTGAAAACGGTCGTGCAAGTCATGGTCAATTTTCTGTGCCGGGCAGCCCCAAAAGGGTATACTAAACAAAACCAACAACGCCATCATCTCTTCGTTTCTCAAGGCTTACTCGTTCCACTTCCAACCAAAAAAAAGTGTAGACTTCTTCTCTTTTTCTTCTTCTTCTTCTTCTTCTTCTTCTTCTTCTTCTTCTTCTTCTTCTTCTTCTTCTTCTTCTTCTTCTTCTTCTTCTTCTTCTTCTTCTTCTTCTTCTTCTTCTTCTTCTTCTGCGTTCCCAAATGGTTTATACAAATGTTCGCGATCAACATTACACCCACTAACAAGCCTGACGTTTGGGGTATCTGACTTTTGCACAGCACCCAAGAGAAGGTATCCCTTTAACCACAGTAAAATATGACTACCCCATAACAACCTGCTAAATTCCGAACTGTGGTACTATTACCCCTTTACCCTACCCATTTTCAGAGAAAACAAGCTTCTATAGTCCACGCTTGAGAAAGAAAAAAATGGTAATGTCAAATGAACATTTTAACAGATACTTTGTATGTACGATCAAGATAAATTAATGCTAATGAGAGAAATAACAGGTTGCATGAGGCAAAATTACTAAGCTGTCAAACTCACAAAATGAAACTGAACGCACTGCATTGTTTTTCACCAAGACCGTATAGCATCGTCAGTCCCCCGCTTGTGGAAAAGGCACAGAAATTGACAAGCCAGTATAGCGCGGTAGTGGTTGCGCTGAGCAGGTTAGCACGTTTTATTTGTATTTCTATATATTCCTTTTAACTTTCTCGGCTTGTTTTTAACCCAAACATAATATATCTATATATACGGTTTTAGAATCAGGAACCGACAAGGAATAAGATGCAAATGTTTTTACATCCATTTCGGAATTCTAATTTTCAAAGCTTGTTTTTAATCCGAATATAACATATTTATATGTTTTTGGAATTAGGAAATAATGAAGACTAAGGTGAAATTATTTTTGAATCGTTTTATAAAAAGATAATTTTAAGTACAATTTTCAGATTTCTAATGACCAAACTGATCAAATAATTTTTAAGCCCCCAAGCTGAAATGCAATACCAAAGTCCGGCCTTTGTCGAAGATTGTTTAACTAAAACGTCAAGCTGTTTGATCAAAAACTGAGGTTGCGACTGTGCCACCTCAACTTTCACAAAAAGCCGGATAGTCAAAATTTGACTAAATGTAAAAAGAAAAGGGAGCGTTAAACCCTTATTTTTAAAATCAGGTATGAAACTTGAGAATGGGGTATCCGACTGTTGCACAAGCATCTACGCTTCTTTTTCTTGTCGATCACCGGACAGCGAGACGAATGATGCCGTCTTCTCCAGGACTTCCTTTGCGTCGTACAGCAAGCATCAACACTGATTACATTTATACAAATTAGGTTAAAAGATATTTGACTTTAGAGTTTAAATACATGGTTTCAGTTTTGTATACATACTTTTAATTTGGGAGGGCGAGGGACATATTTTGTATTCTACTTCCTGTAGTCAGGGGAAGTCTCCAGCCTTATAATTCCCACATGGGAATCTCGTAAGTTGAAACAAGCTTGCGGTTAGAAATAAAGCCGCTTGAGCACACAATATGAACTTAAAGGAAAACTTGTATCTGCTTCCGCGATCAGTTTCCTTCTTGTATTTGTTTGGCCACAGTCTGGCTAATGTCCTTTTCGAGTACATTAAAAAGGATATTAGTCAAACACTATGTTGTCAAACGTTTAAAGAGAAATAACACACCTGTAAACGCTGTTTTCAAGCTAGCCCTTTTCACGATCGCAGTGGCAAAACCTCCAAAAGTTACCACGCCACGAACCGCTCTTATTCTCATTAAGGGCAAGATAAATAAACTGAGCACACCTTTCTTCTCTTGGGCCTCTTCAGCCACCTGGTTTGTTGAGAAGCAAGCAAGAGGAAAGTGAAGGAGTTGATAGATGGCTGGGTGTTGTCTGTCTGAAAGCTATGGGGCCCACAGCCATTTAGACACGCAATCCAGGTCACCGGTTCACCAGAACAGCAGTGCAAAGGGAGGAAGGTGTATAATGCGGTCCCAGAGTGTTATAGTTTACAAAACACACTTCCTGACTTTTTCCTCTGATGTTCATTATTAGGGGGAATGGGTTACCTTCTTACGCTGTATTGCGCAACAGGATTTTCTTGAATACTGGAAGGAGTACTTCAAGTGCCTATGAATGCCAATTGTATCTGATCAGAATGCAAAAAAAGTGAAAGAATTTTTTTTCTGAATGGTGTGGCACATCGACATGCTCTTTTTTTTATGTGAAATATATTCCACATACTGAATTAAAAACTATATATGAAAAATGTACGTTAAAACAATTCTTTATGGGATGCATCAAGCATGCCTGCGTGCATGCATTGAAGGCCATGTCCCCCTTTAATGTGTGCCTTTTATTAATACAACTTTTTATGGGATGCATCAAGCGCACATGCGTGACTGCGTTGAAGGCCATGTTCCAATTTATTGTAAAGGACGGTAACGGTGTTGCTGTTTTAATTAGTATTCGATAGCGGAGAATTGTCATAACACCCGTTGCTGTAAATTTCTAAAATGGAACCTGTGTGGACAACTCCTTTTAGTTGTTTAACTGCTCACTATCCGCCTCTGTCGACCCCACAGTAACCCCGAGAGATGGTTCCACAATGTACGGCAAAGGTGTTGCTAAATTTTTAATTAGTATTAAATAACGGATCATTGTCGTAAAGCCCGTTGCTGTAAATTTCTGAAATGGAACCTGTGTGGGAAAGTTTCGTTTAGATATATTTAGCTGCTCACTAACAGCCTCTATTGACCTAGCTCACAGTAATCCCGAAAGATGTTTCCGGCATACAACTGGTAGAAGGAAATGTCATTGTTATGTTGTGTGATAAAGGAAAGAACAAGAAAATAGTGAAAAGAGTGATTGTACCACACACAAAGTTGATTTGTTAAAACTGACAGGTATGCTGAAAATGTATGCGTCTTTTCTCAGACAAAAAAAGCTTTCGGGGAACGAAAACAAACACGCAAACCCAGAGACTGAGACAGAAAAACTCAATCATGGTCAACCCATGCAGAAATCAGCAAGACACAACAATTGACAGCGCTTTCACCCTGCAAAATTCGCATGCCGAAACGAACCAGACAAGCACTGCACATCGAGTCACGTGAACACAGCCAGCCAATCCAGGCATGTCTCTGTCACTACTGTTTCGGTGCAAAGTTTGTGTACTCTTCTGTCCCTAGTTGCCTTTCCCTGTCCGCATCACATTGGCAAGCAGCCTACCAAAACTTGACGAGTGCAGGGAAGCAGAAGAAGAATGGGGAAATCAGCCTGGCATTATTCCACTGACCACCCAAAAGCAGTAGTAGTGGGGCCCCCAGTTGAAACGATTGTTCAAATTTGTATACCAACATATAATTTGGTGTGCTGTTAGAAGACATCTAAAGAATGTAAATTCCAGGGGGGGGCAAGCAATTTTTGTCCTCTGGTAAATTTGGTTGCTAGGCAACGGAGTGCCTAGTCGCGAACAATGTCAAACACACAGTTTGGGCGTTTTAACACATATAAACTATAATATAAGACTGAATAAACATAATAAATCCATATTATTGGGTTGTTGTTGTCTTTTAATGCCTTTAAGTGAAAAAATAAATAAATGGTTGAAAAATGAGCCAAAAATCATATTTTGGAACCTTCGGGTTAGGCTATATTTGTAGGTGCTCCCAAATAGAGACAAAAGAAGGTAAATAATAAGCTTGAATTGACCAGGGAACACACCAAAGCTTTGGTGATATACAGGTGAGCCCAGGGACCTAAATAATGTGTATATCTAACACGTTACTTACCAGTGTGTGTTCATACTGAAGCAGTGAAGACATTGCAAGCGGCGTAAATAAACACATGGACTGGAGCCTGTGCATCTTTTGCCAGAAGGACACAACAGAAAAGCTGATAAATCCCACCGAAGAAAGCTACAGCACAGCAGAGAGACATTTAAAAGGTTTTAAAGCAGTTGGAGCGTTTCAGTCATCACTGAAAATAGACAAATTCAATGATGGGTCAGGGATTGCGTCTTCGTTAGCCAAACATGGAGCTAGGTGGCACAAGAACTGCCGTGCTAACTACAACCAAAGAATGTTGGACAGAGCTGAAAAGAGACGGCATGCATGATGAATCTGAAAAAGATGAAGGCGAGACAGGAAAGAGATCACGCAGAGAGAGTGGGCAAGTTTCTCCACAAGAAAGAGACCTGTATGTTTAACTGTGGCAAAACTGGAAATCTTTCTGGAGGTTCTACATACCAGCTTGAGTCACATAAAAAATAAATTATTCGGGAAGCTGCTTTGAAGATTGACCCTCAAGTTGACAACAAGTCACGTCTCACGATGTTGGGACTGGCTCACATGGCCAGACGAGGGTTTTGCACTTCACGGGTAAGCCATGATAAGATAATTCGGCCAGATTGAGCCGGTTGAAACTAGCTGAAAGGCTGCTGCAAAGGTCAAAGCCACTGTCATGCCCAATTCACCTTAACAGAGTAGCCCTTTTCAGAAATCAGAACAAGTCTACTCAGATGACCAAGAATCTGAAGCTGAAGACAGCCAAGACCAACTGTGGTTTGTTTGCAAGATTGTATGTTGGATGTCAGGCTAGAGGAGAAGACCTTGATGAATTCTTTAAGCACGAAAACCAGTCATTCCCTCCATCAATCTCAGATCCTGGAGAATTGCGCCACGGCAACAAAAGCGATCTCCTGCACTGTTTTGAGAAAACTCATGACCCAGTACTCACTGAACCACAAGTATCAGCTGTTCTCATTGATGGTGCTGCGCTGGTGCACATTCTGAAGCCACGCCAAGCACAAACATTCCAAGAGTACAGTGATTCTGTCTTTTTAGCATATATGTCCTGATGTGCCTGTCTAACGCTGATCGCGTTGACATTGTTTGGGACTGTTACCGTGACAACAGTCTGAAGTCATCAGTGAGGAAGAAACGAGGCTCTGGCATGAGGAGAAGAGTGAAAGGAGACGTTGCTCTGCCACGCAACTGGCCAGAATTCCTACGAAACAGTCAAAACAAAGAAGAGCTCTTTCATCCTGTCTGAAAATCTGAAGCTCGTCAAGGAAGACGGGAAAGTGGTCATTGCAACACAAGGTGTGGACTTTGTTAGTTCTAGTGACATTAGTGAGGACCAAAGAGCCAGGCTGTCCCCTTGTTCATACGTAGAGGCTGACCCCAGACTGGTTGTACACTGTTCTGACCTGGCCAGAATTAATCACACTGACGTCATGATCAGGAATTTAGACACTGATGTAGTGGTGCTTGCAACAGCTCACTACCATTCCCTCCAGCTGGAAAACCTGTGGGTTGCATTTGTGCTGGATCCACAGCGTTCTTAATAACGTAATTAAGATCGCCATGGCTGGATCCCACTATCGTCTTCTGCCTATTCACGACTACGCCCAGAGAAATCAGCAGCACCTCTGATGTTTCATTCTCTGACTGGCTGCGACACTGTGTCATCTTTCTTTGGTGTCAGTAAGAAGAGATGCTGGAAAGTGTGGATGTCTGATCCAGAATTCACAGCTGTTCCTTTGGGTGCTTGCATCACCGGACAAGTTCAGCCAGATTGAGCGCTTTGTCTCGTTGATGTTCGACAAGACCAGTGTTTTCGACAAGGTGAACCATGCCAGAAAACACCTGTTCACGAAGAAAGGGCGCATGCTGGAAAACACCCCACCCACTCAAGCTGCTCTTCTTGAACACACGCAAAGATCATCTGGAAGGAAGCTCTCATTCCGCAGCCAGAGATTCCAGACCCTGCAAACTGGGGCTGGGAAGAAGTTGATGGAACTTATTCGCCTGTTTGGACATCACTTCCAGATGCATCTAAGATCTGCTCTGAACTAGTAAAATGCAGCTGCAAGAAAGGTTGTAGAGGTCCGTATAGCTGTGCCACAGCGGGTGTCCCCTGCACTGCTCTTTGCTTCTGTGATGGCAAATGCCAGCGTGACTGAAAGACTGAATTCATGAACCGGTTATGTGAGTAAATTGCTATGGATATAGAAGAAACTATGTTTACAGGTTTCTTTTTCAAACTCTGGCATTATGCATGAAATGCATTTCTTTGTTAACAAATAGTAGAAATACAGCTTCGCGTACAGTATTAATTTTGTAAATAGGAGGGGCTCTACAACCTTGTTGAGAATTTATCTGTAGACAATTGACCGGACAGTATGTTTTACATCAGTATGTAGTGTCGTAGTGTCATCTGTCTTTGCTTTAAAATAAAGCAGAATCATGAACCCATTCCAAAAAGATAGCAACTAGCAAGAATATATTTGTCATTTGCATAATTTTAATAGTCAATGTGCAAGCTTGCGATTGTTACTAGACGGTACCGTTCTTGAAAAGAAAACCGATTCATTTGTATATAATTATAAAACGTCAATAGCCAGTGCAGGGGCGGATCACATCATGGGGGTTTCCAAATTTCTTAAAGGGACAATTCGACGACGTTAAGCGTTTAGTTGTGGGCGCGAAAATGGAGCAATCTTGTGCAATCTGAGCCAAGAAACTTCCCCTAATACACCTTCAAAAAGTAAATTTAAGAAGACAAATTAGATTACCAATAAAAGGAAAATTGACCGATCTGGTGCAACCTGAGCCAGCAAATTACCCAACTACCTTCCGAAACCGTCATTTAGAAGACAAAGGCCAGTTCCTAGGGGGGCCCGGGGGCATGCCCCCCCCCCCCCCGGAAAATGTTGATAAAAATCAAGGAAAATGGAGGAATCTGGTGCAATTTGAGCCTTCAGTTTCTCTTTATTTTTAAATGTATTTTTTTTAAAACCTTTTTTATTTTTTTATTTTTAGGCTGCGGGGGGGGGGGGGGGTTCCGGAAACCCCGGAAACCCCCCCTTGGATCCGCCCCTGCAGTGTGTTTATTGTCCTGATGTTGGAAACATGGTACAGGCAAACATAAATGTTAATTCAAAGGTAAACTAAACTCTTAGTTACAAAGAACTGGTGTTTTGAATGTTCACCTTCTGCAAAAGTGCGTTTTGAGGGTATGCTTACTAAACAGGTCATATTTTCGTTCATAGACCATTTAGAAGTTGCCCCTCCCTGGCATTTGGATCCTGAGAGATGTCTTTTTAACTGTATAAAGTATCATGTTGGTATACCAATCCGAACAATTCAGCCCCTATTCTGCAGCTAGTCCTAGCACTATAGATCCAGAAGCCAGCAGGAAAAATCATCACTGCTGGCACGCACTGACCAATGGAGAAAACAATACCCACTCACGGTTATGGACAACATGGAGCAAAAAGGGTGCATGACCCTACTTTTCTGGAGAACGGACCATGTACCTTTGGCCGGTGTGTACCTTGTAAATGTGACAGGTTCGCGTCGTTCTTTCTGGAAAGAGTTTATGTTGACTTGGTCGTCTTTGTGTATAGGGAGGGGGAGGCTGTTTTGCGAGTATGAGTGTGTGTGTGTGTGTGTGTGTGCGTGAGTGTTTTGCGTGTGTGACGGTGTGCGTGTGCGTGTGTGTGTGTGCGTGTGCGCAAGTGTGTTTGTGCGCAAGTGCGTGCGTGCGTTCGTGTGAGTGTGTGTGTGTGTGTGTCACAGCGCACTGGAAAAAGTTTATGTTGGCTTGGTCGTCTTTGTGTATGGGGAGGGGGAGGCTGTTTTGCGTGTGTGTGTGTGTGTATGTGTGTGTGTGTGTGTGTGTGTGTGCGTGTCACAGTGCACTGGAAAAAGTTTATGTTGGCTTGGTCGTGTGTATGGGGAGGGGGAGGCTGTTTTTCGTGTGTGTTTGTGTGTGTGTGTGTGTGTGTGTGTGTGTGTGTGTATGTGTGTGTGTGTGTGTTTTGCGTGTGTGAGTGTAAGTGTGTGTGCGTGTGTGTGGGTGTGTTTGTGCGCGCGTACGTGCGAACGTTCGGGGGGGGGGGGGTGTATGTGTGTGTGTGTGTGTGTGTGAGTGTGTGTGTGTGTGTGTCACAGCGCGCGTGCGTGTGTGTGTGTGTGTGGAAAGGACAAAGCCACAATTTGCTCTGGACAGTTATTGCTGTTGCTTGCTAGCTATCAGGGGTTCTCCTGCAAAAGGTCAATGAGTGATCCAATGAGCCCGTTGACGAAAATTTACTGAAAAGGCCCGAGCATCCTTTCAGCGTGCGTTGCTGGCTAGCCATGATCATGCAAGGCTATCATTTGTTCGAGACAGTAATGTTGTTGTTGCTTGTCTTGGAGAGTTTTTCCACAAAAGATGAATAAGCCTGTTTAGAATCATTCACAGAGCGGGATCCAAGCTCCTGAAGCTGCCTCTGAGAGTCACTGCATGTGTTGTTGGTCATTAAACTTTACGAATGGTGGATCTGTGAACCCTCCTTAATCAAATAACTAGCTTGGAACATCAAACATATCGCGCCATTAACTTTGTTCAGCAATTATTTCAATTGTAGTCTAACAGTTATTTGTTTCTTTACTGAAAATAGACGTTTAAGACAGGGTTTATTACGTGAATTCCTGAATCAAGGATTGTAAAAAAACAACTCAGAAAGGTGTCGGTTTATATGGATCTGTTCTTCGTATATACAAAGAAGAATAGAAATATTTTCTTTTTTTCAGTACTGTATGTCACTAGGTCTACATTTGTTTTCAAAATTGCGAACTTACTGTGACTACACATCGTTTTTTCTTTGCTTGAATGAAAACGATGTCAACGCGTATTTAATCTTTATTCTTGAACACAAACTAACATTGTGCTCTGCACGTCTCCAGCAGTCTTCGTCTGGGCGCGTGTTTTGACCTTTCACCGAAGACTGTAGTCCATGCATCAAAGTGCGCACAAACATTGAGTTCAAATGGGCTTGCTTCCTGCCAACAGCGGTAAGGGGCTCCGCTCACATATGTAACTTCAGCAGGACCGACGACGCACTGCAGATTATACCAGGCCGCTACACGTTGCTTGAAAGGAAAACAGTATGACGGCTTACTAGTGCCAAAACCTCATAATTGTAATTATCAAGGGAAAATTAGTACTTTTCCCTTGATAATTACCATTTTCACGTGTTTATTACTAATTTTCCCGGAATAATTACTAACTTTCACCTGTTAATTACAAATTTGTAGTTTTGGCTCACTTCCTGACGGATTGCTAGTGCCAAAACTAAAAATTAGTAATTTTCCCGTGAAAATGAGTAACTAACAGGTGAAAACAGTAACTAACGAGTGAAAACAGTAACTGGACAGCGTTAATTAGTAATTATCACGTGATAATGGGTAACCCCAGGTTTTGGCACTAGTAAGCCGTCATAGGGCTTACTAGTGCCAAAATCTCATAATTGTAATTATCAAGGGAAAATTAGTAATTTTCCCTTGATAATTACCATTTTCACGTGTTAATTACTAATTTTTTCGGGAAAATTACTAACTTTCACCTGTTAATTACTAATTTTTAGTTTTGGATCACTTCCTGACGGATTGCTAGTGCCAAAACTAAAAATTAGTCATTTTCCCGTGAAAATTGCTAATTATCCCGTGAAAATGAGTAACTAACGAGTGAAAACAGTAACTCACAGCGTTAATTAGTAATTATCACGTGATAATGGGTAACCCCAGGTTTTGGCACTAGTAAACCGTCATAAAACAGGCCAAGTTCTTGTCATAATCCCCAACGCAGCATAAATAATATGCAGTGCGTCGTCTGTGCCGCTGACTCTGCGCAGGTATATTCTGCCCATAAGGAATCGCCTCGCGCGCCCCTAGTTTACTTGTGTGTACCTGTGTGTACGTATATGTACCTATGCCCTCGTCGTGGCATCACAAGACACCTCTCGGTCTCTGGGCCAGAAGGTTAATGGGTTAAGTATGCATCGGGCTGTTATCGCTCACAGGCTCTGATAACAGCAACCTCTATCTGTTGTAATTTAAAACACGTTGGATAACCAAGAGAGAAAAAGAGGTTAAAAAAATCAAGTGTACAATTGTCCAAAAGGAAGGAATATATAGCTTAGCATATATTTCCAACGCTTTTTCTCTTTCGTTATTATCTTAAGAAAAGAGTTGAAGAACCTGTTTCAATGAAATCCCTCTGCTATTCAAATAAAATTTGAAGAAAAATGAAGGCTAAAGTCTTATCTAAATCTTCACTATTAATATATGGACAGTTTTCTTTTTTCAAAACATTAACAAAACCTAGGTTCTTAATCCAATTGAAAGTACTCCTATAGTGTCCACAAACTGATAGTGTTCCAGTCACATGTTTGATTTCATGCTAATCCTTTTGGCAGTGGGACAAAGAAAGTATCTTGTGTGTTATGAACACGTATCATTTTTGTATCAATACCTCATCCAGTTTCAAACCCCGTTTATAAACCAACGGCTATTAGGTTTAAATCTAATAATTGGAACCGATAATAGTTGGTCTCAAAGCGACATAAAGATCGTCAATGATCGAGCTACTGCTGAATGTATTCCTTTATCCCATACAATGCTATACATATCTGTGATTTCTAATACTGATTTCTCAAGCGGGAAGCTAACTTACTTTGGGGAATCGTCAGGCTAAGAAATGTTTTCTAGATTTGTGATTTGCTGCAACTTCACCAAACAAAACATCTAGGTTTCTCAAAAATGTCTCTTTTCATACGTATTTCTTTAGCGAATGGATACTTCTGTTGATCAATAGTGTTTGCCCGACCCCGAGAGTATTCTTCGATTTGCAGATTTTTGTTGGACAAGTATGCGAGCTAGCCTTTCACACTTGCAGCAAAGGTGGAAGAAAATGGCTTGTGATCACTCAGGGACCTCATCTGCGAGGAAAATGGATCCGACTGAAAGCGCTTGGGAACACATTTGAATTACAAATTTCTAAGTCTGGCCGAGAAAAGAACTATGAGTTTTTGATCAGGAGAATGTATGGACTGGAGTATACTTTGTCTGATGTTTTCAACATGACATGAAGTCGTTAATGTTAATTTTCTTGTTGTAGTTTCGCATTCATGTACGAGTAGGTCAGCACAGTTCTGCGACTCAAAATTGAGGGTCTGCTAACATGCATTATTTGACTGTCACGGATTCTTACGTATGCATTCCGTAAATGTCAGAAGTGCATGCCCAAAAGTTCGATATGTTTACGGTAACATGACATGAAGTTGTTATTGTAGTCCTGTGGCAGTTTCCCGTTCATGCGTAGGTCTCAAAACGGTTTGGAAATTATTATATACAACCTCTGGCAACCAGTGCAAATTGTGCCAACTGGTCGGGCAAGTATTCTGTTCAACCTCTGGCAACCAGTGCAAATTGTGCCGAATGGTCGGGCAAGTATTTTGTTCAACCTCTGGCAACCAGTGCAAATTGTGCCGAATGGTCGGCTAGTATTCTGTTCAACCTCTGGCAACCAGTGCAAATTGTGCCGAATGGTCGGCTAGTATTCTGTTCAACCTCTTGCAACCAGTGCAAATTGTGCCGAATGGTCGGCTAGTATTCTGTTCAACCTCGTGTGAGCTTTTGAGTTTTGGGCGAGATAAATCCCTTCCTTACTCAGTTGGGCAGAATTCTGTAAAGGAGCCTTCAATTTCCCTTTTCAAAAAAGAAAGAACAAAACAATCTTAAAAGAGTAAATCAAAGATATGAATTAAGAGTCTTGCACATCTTACCATTCTTCTTTGCCTTTCTACCCAGCAAAGAAACGATACAAAGGGGGTATTTACATGTTGTAATACAATAACAATTATTCAAAATTCATCAAATGAAACAATTGAAAATATACAACGAGGACACGCACTCAAGCAAACGTATTTACTGTTACCTAAGGAACACTTATCACTGTCTGTAATAATGAAACAGGCGAAGGAGTCCCTGCCGTTCGTTTTGACAGGGGAAGGAACGCTGAATGACAGGGGCGGTAATCCGCAATCAGTAGCTTCCCTGCTGAGCCTGTCGGCTGATGAGCGAGTATGGCACTAATACCAGTAACCCACTGACGGTTTTTGATAGAAGTTTAACGCCGTAGGGGTTTGTACCACACGTGCGCCTGGTTTTTCCACCTGTCTAGTCTGTGGAAGTTAAGTGTTTGTATCTACATAGCAATATCATTCTTCGATTCTAATCGAGGAGCAACAACTTCTTTTCACCTTGAGTTCTGCGAGGAGTTAATTAGACACGCGTACATGTGGCCATGCCAGCAGCCAAAATTCCAGCTTGTTGGTAGATTTTCCGGCACCAGTGCAGTGCCGGAATAAATAACGTGTCTGAAGCAAGAGTTCGGGCAGAGTTTTAAGACTCCATAATTATGTACCCATTATTATGGGGGCGAGGACGCCCCCATTCTATACGGATAGTTTCGAGGTTGACCATGGGCAGCGCCATTTTGTTGTGAAATACGTCATCAGTTTGTGTACACAGGAAGTTGTGACATCCGTCACCCTATGGGAGGGGTGACGTCAAAATTGTTCATCTGTAGAAAGTTGTGAAATCCGTCACCCTATGGGAGGGGTGACGTCAAAATTGGTCATCACAGAGTTTGTGTAACACAGGAAGTTGTGAAATACGTCACTCTATGGGAGGGGTGACGTCAAAATTGTTCAACAAAAACATGATATGTCGCATTGTGCAGGGTCAACTGCAACAAACTCAAACCGAGCCATTCATACCTATCTGTATTTGAGTGACTTATATACCCGACATTTTTATTTCTTATTTTTAGCACAGGTGTAGGAAAAATCATGAACCAAAATGTTATTTATTTTCTAATTTAACATTTTTTTTACAAATATGACCATGGTCTTTTAAACATACAGTGACATTAAACATTGTTATGTTAACAAAAAGAAAAAAGAAAAAAAGCTTTTGTGCACAAATCAGAAAATACATTGTACATTTTACCTACAGGCCAAACCGTGAGTGTCTGTGGCAAAGCCCGACCCAGGAAATTGCACTGATTTTATATTTAGATCAAAGGGAAATTGTCAAGAACAGGCGCTTGCATTTGGATGTGTCCAATGATAGTAGGTTTGGTTGTGATCAATCAGAATAATGTAGGAATAAAAATGTATGACAGTTTAGTATGATGACATGTAATTCACATATGCTGAAATATGATATTATACATCATGTAATATTATTATGGCTGTTGCCATGACCATGAAACCCAACAAAGGTTTAATGTAATGTAATTCAAAATACCAAAACCGAGCACCTATTAATCTCGTCTTTGCGCGTGAAGATTGAGGCCGTCTGCCAGTAGCGGTTAGGTCATACAGTGGAACCCCTCTCTAGCGACCTTTAAAATGTTGACAAAAATCGGTCCTTGTCGAGGGGGGTCCTTACAGAGGGAGGGGGGCGGAGTCAGGGGGCCACAAAGAAAGTCAGATTTAAAAAAAAAAAGAAAACAGAGAAGTTTGAGTTGCTGACGACCGTTCCCTCTGAAAGCAAACTGCTTCGATTTCATGTTTGTCCTTGGTGTCCACCAGTTCTGGTGCATGTGTTGGGCGCAAAGTAAGAATCCGGGGCAGAGTTGGAATAATCGGGATTTCCCGAAACCTCATTTGATTTCCAACAAAGCGCCGCATTTCCGGAAACGAGCTGCCTCGTTCTAGAAATGGCAACCCTTCGACTGGCACAAAAAAAGTATACCCTTTTCACAGGTCATGAATAAGGTATATGAAAAAGCAAGGTCTTATACAGGGGAAGTCTTGAATTGGGGGGTACACTGTGTAAGAATTCTCTCAGTGACACTCAGCGCATGCAGCTAGCTAGTTGCTGCTGTCTCCATCTATTTTGAACACAATCACAATGATTTTTTTTCTCAGAGTAGAATGTTAGTTTGTTACAACAGGCTGAAATCATCTTTAATTTGAATCAACATTTTGCAACTATCACATCAATATAGCGCACAGACTTGCACATCACGTTTTAAGAGCCTAGATTACTATGCAGTGACAAGAGCCTACTCAGTAAAGGGACGTAATGCTGTATCTGCAGCCCAGAGAGACTGTGTGAGTTTAATATATATATAATCAGTTAAGACTGAGTAAAAACGGTTATCAAAATCGATAGTTACCAGTGAAAAGTAACTTGTATCGGAACACTCTTGTTGTGTTTTGGTTGTTGTAAAATGTAAGATCTGAAACGTTAAAAATTACGTAAAATTGGTGCGTTTTGGTCGAGTGGGATGGGTCATTGAACTGTGTTGTTACAGCCCGCCGAAGTTATCAAAAGCGGTTGGTTTGGTGCGTTATAAAAAGCATCTGCTTTTTCAAGACTAAGCATTGATCACTTTAAAACACAAGGATCATCATAGGCCATCATGACTTGTATCATTTTACATCGCATTCTAAGAAAGAGCAGAATTCTCACTATGCGCGCGGTACATTTCTAGAATCGCGTAGCGCAAAGTTGGAATTCCTACAATGGCGGCCATTGTTGGAATTCCAACAAAGCGCAGGTCATTTCCGGAAAAGCGCCGATGACGAGATGGGTCGCAACACATGTACTACCCTGGCCAAGTTTCCTCTCAAGACATCAAAGAGACCGCCCCAGTATACTCTACAGCCTCTGGGCGAACCACCTCTCATAGCTAAAACTGGGTCAATGACCCCTGGGAAGAAGGTCAGTGTCTATAAAATTTTACTCCTAGGCCTGCGGCCAGAGGGGGGGGGGAGTATACCGGTACCATTTGAGAATCAGACCAAATGAGAATTGAACCATTTGAGAACATCCTTTTTTTTTCAATCACTACATCGAAGGCCTGCGGCCCGGGGTTCACATGGGTTGGTTTGTTTGTTTGTTTCAAACCCACACCCATATACACACATTTCCCATTTTAAACCATTTGTCGGCCCCCTGTCGATATTTATCGACTAAGTTCCTTGTTATATTTGTAAAGTGGTATTTAAGTATAAGAGTGTGTGTGTGTGTGTGTGTGTGTGTGTGTGTGTGTTTGTGTGTGTGTCTGTGTGCGCGTGTGTGTTTGTGTGTGTGTGTGTGTGAGTGTGTGTGTGTGTGTTTGTTTGTTTGTTCGTGTGTTTGTTTGTGTACCTTGTGTGTGTGTTTATATGTGTGTGTGTGTGGTTGTGTGTGTGTGTATGTGTGCGCCCGCAAGCCTGTGTGCATGCAGGAAGTACCTCTCAGCTCTAGTATGTCAGCTGCCAAGGTAAGTGCATGTTTTGATGACTAGTGACATATGTTTCTGTTAAAAGTGAGGCGCGCCGCACTAAATCAGTCCCAAATGTCAAAAACACACACAATCATCCGTTGAAAGAACACTAACGGCGAGAAAACATGAAACAAATTGCATGACGTGTATAATGTTTTGACAACTTGTATCCAGAGATGTTGTTCCTTAGAAAAAAAAAGAACGAAAGAAACGAAACACTTTTAACATTTGTCTTTATCTGAAAATGAACACTTGAGTTGGTTATGAGCTGCTGTATGTGAAACTTGAAATGTGAAATAGCAACCACTTATGCAGTTGATATGTTTCTGTATGTAACAGTAACTAAAGTGTAATGAATGTAATACAATAGACATACTCAATAGATCGTTAATTAGTGTATGACTGTCAGAGGAACAAAGTTATAGTTTTAAAGAAACAATCTACTTTAGCCTTCAAATTGTGATTTATTCCTTATTGATAAAGTTATTCTATCTTAGCACAGAAAGCAAAATATACGAAACTTTAAAAGCCAGGCAAGTCGTACGTCCTAGACCGAATATTGATACCATGCATGCTTTATAATTTATAGGGAAAAAAACTGATATACTTCAAAAGCTATGAAAACCAGAGCACGCTCTTTGTTATTGTATAAAAGGATTTTTGTTAAACTGTTATTTTTAACACTTTTAATGTGAAGTCGCTTGTTCATTTTAAGGCTTGTTATTCTCTCAGGTGCCAGGAGATAGGTTCCGTACAACTCTCGCTTACTCCATTACACATGTCGTATGCATAAAGAGCGATTACTTCCCTTTGGTTATTTGATACTTTTAATGTGCTTAAACTTGTTCGTTACTTTATGCGTGAGCCCAAATTTCGTAAAAGAGATTATTAAGTTGTTTTCGCAAAATCGTATCATGTTTTTGTCACTACCATTTTCACAAAAGTATCTAAAAATGCAGTGAGGACAGCCCGAACAGTCGTTCGGACTGTTCACTACTGGCTCTGAGTCCATAGGTCTTAAAGAGAGCCGCTGAGCAATAAGAAGAGGTCGAGAAGAGAGATCTCTAAACACACATAAAGACGTTTGGTCGATGAGCGGGAGGATCGTATGGATCCGCACAGAGGAAGGATCCTTGTCATAGCGGGACATCCCCCTCTCTCGACCAGATGTTCAAACCTTGCTGCTGATTTCAGCGCTTGTAGAACAGGAGGTTGCGGTGACATAGAGGCTAGGGGTGGGATGAGTGGGGGGAGGGTGAAGGGGTGGAGAGACACTCTTTCTGTCTTTGTATCTGTGTCTGTCTGCTTGTCAAATGAGTACAATAAAATAAAAAATTGTCTTCGACGCATCAAGCCTGCCTGTTAAGGATTCAAGACATACATTTGGAAAGAATTGATTATAAGGACATGCAATTAGGCAATATTAATATCATATGGACACATACGCACTTGTATTTATTTAGTCAGTGTACCACTACAGTATCTGACATATTCTAAAAGAAGGAAAAGGTGTTGGTTGCCTACAACTTTTGTGCGGTATTCGGGAACGCGGTGAGTTGATGGGGGGGGGGGGGGGGCAGTTTCTTTTGTATCCATCGTTTCAACACGACAAACGAGCGTTCGTGTGGTGTCTGCGATCTTCAATGGGCTTGCTGAGAGTCTGGCGGCGGACCTCTTCATTATCGCTGCTGCACAGCTGCAGTGTTGAAATGACTGTGTCGTGTGTGCGGAAGGGTGCGCGCGCGTGCTGTCTATGTCTGTCTGTTTGTCTGTCTGTCTATGTGAGCGTGTCTGTCTGAATGTCTATCATTACGCATAATTATGAGTGTCTTGTCCCTCTGTCTCTCTGCCTGTCTGTCATTTCATTTTTCACAAAAAAGCCGGATATATCATCATCAAAGACATTTATAAAAAAAAATTAAAATGACGATAAAAAAACTGGGGATATCATTTGCAGGAACTCTCATGTACAGTTTCGTGAAGATCGGTCCAGTAGTTTACTGTGAATCGTTACACACACACACACACACACACACACACACACACCACCACCACCACCACCACCACCCTCGTCTCGATTATGTAAAAATATTTAGTCAAAACTTGGATTTTTCTTTCGCTGCTTCTACACAACTCAAAGCGACAGTGTAACTCAACCCTGCATGATTGAGTTAATAAATCATGTTTTCAGTGTACGAGCCTGTTTGTCCTACATTCAGACATTAAATTATTATTGAATTAAATTGAATTGAATGTGGTGGTTGTGTTATGGTCGTTTCATCCCGAATACACCATGTGCAATAAGTTGATCAGTGTTGACAGTGCATTTCAAGTTAAAAGGGATTAATGCTTTCATTGTTTCACATGTTAATGCAAACTTACCAGTTTGTGTGAGTTTCCTTTCACTACACACACACACACACACACACACACACACACACACACACACACACACACACACACACACACACACACGCACGCACGCACGCACACACACACACACACACACACACACACACATTTCTTCGAAAAGATCAATGAATTTCGCATATTTCATTTTGCATACTTCATATTTTTTTAAAGCATACATTTCTTTTCAAAAGAGTGGGTTTATTTACCAGCTGTGACGTTACCATTTTGTCTCTTGTCTCTGACTAGTAATCCGTTGTCTTTATGCAAACAAATAATACTTTGTACAAAATTGTGCATTGGTCACAGTCTTTAGAATATAAACACCTTCCCAGTTTAAACCCTAGTATGATATTTGTGATGCTAATATAAAAGTTTATAATTCTGCTACATGTCATCCGTTCCTGTTGTTGTCAGCCTGTACGCTCATCAGCTGACAGAGAAAGGAGGGAGTAACTCCACAGACACGCACCTGGATCTGTCGAATTGTCGGCCCTTGCACAAGTCCATCTGCACAAGCCAAAAGCAACGGGGCAAGACCACATGACAAAGGCTACACGTTACTCCTGTCGAACGTCCATACTCTCACTCGACGCACAAGAAGTGTTGCAATATTCATGGAATCAAAGTGAATGGTCACAGAGACAGAGAGACAGAGAGAGAGAGAGAGAGAGAGAGAGAGAGAGAGAGAGAGAGAGAGAGAGAGAGAGAGAGAGAGAGAGAGAGAGAGAGAGAAATGCATACACAAACAAATAAGTAAATTAGATTTGGTAAAAGTAGGATTCAGTGGTGGAGTTCTTTGCACCCAAATAATGCCAACTTCTAAGTGGAAGAGCTTCAAATGAGGCAAAACGTCCTCTTTAAAGTTAAAAAGTGTTTTCGGTAATTGGTCTCAATTTGCCTTGCCGCTGTACCACCTGTGCCAAACCTCGATTGAAAATTACGTCATCCTGTTTGTTAGCCTACATTTCAAAGAGTTAAAGTGGTTCCTATTTTGGACTGATCAGCTTTATAAAGAGTAGCTTAGATCTCAGAAAAGTTCAAGTGGTGTACATTTTTGGCCGATCAGTTTAATGAAAACTGGCTTGGTCCTTAATGTATCACCTGTGGTTTCAAAGAGTAAACCGGCGTTACGACTAAAATAAACAAAACGTCACTGTCAATGAAATGTTTCTGAGACGGCCAAATGACATACCAACGCCTGACAATTCTTCACTTTATCAACGAACACACGCACACAAAACCCAAGAAAAACACAGCCCCACAACCAATCGTTTGTAAACCTAAATCCTGGAGCAAAATCTAAACAGTGCATGAGGAATAGTATCCTTGGCACAAAGGGTCAAAAATCCCAAAAATAAGCCCTTAAAAAAATAAGGCCTTATTTTTGAAAATATGCCCATATTTTTGAAAATAAGCCCTTATTTCTAAAATAAGGCCCTATTTTCCATTATTAAGGCCTTAAATCTTTAAGCCCTTAAAAAAATATGGGCATAAAAAAATAAGCCCTTATTTGAAAATAAGGCCTTACGAGAAATAAGGCCTTATTTCTGTAAGGCCTTAATAAAAATAAGGGCATAAAAAAATAAGGGCATAAAAAAATATGGGCATAAAAAAATAAGGGCATAAAAAAATAAGGCCTTATTTTTTTGACCAATCATGAAGCTGAATAGAATTTGGCTTCGCCGCTCATGCGCAGAGATCTCATAACAAACATGGCGAATGGGGAGATCGTGATGAATTTTTGAGAAGAATTTGTGCTGAAATTGCAAATTGCGAGAGAATTGGGGTTTCCGATGAGGTGTTCGCTCAAGATAAGCATTGTTTACATGAAATGACCGTTTGATTTATATCAGTGTAACATCTTGATCTTACTCTAGCTCCGGATGCGCAGTAGCGATGCGCAGAAAAATATGGGCATATTTTTTTAAGGGCTTATTTTTTTATGGGCATATTTTTTAAGGGCTTATTTTTTTAAGGTCATAACAGAAATAAGGCCTTATTTCGGTAAGGCCTTAACAGAAATAAGGCCTTATTTCATTATACCCTTATTTCCTTATGGCTGTAAATATTTAAGGCCTTATTTCTAAAATAAGGCCTTATTTATAGAAATAAGGGCTTATTTTGAAAAATATGGGCATATTTTCAAAAATATAGGCATATTTTTTTAAGGGCTTATTTTTTGGATTTTTGACCCTTTGTGCCAAGGATAGAATAGAGACTCGAGAAACAAGGGAATCGTGTACAGACTCGCAATCGACATTATTCTGATTAACTGATAATCATTAAATCAAATCAAATCCACTTAACTTTATCATCTCACATGGAGAAATTGCAGAGGTGGTGCATGTAACATAGAGACAAACGAAACACTACAACATTAGTATTATATCTAAACATAATGTACTAAGTTATACCATTGTTCTCAAGTAAACACCTCCCTGCATACAAAACTCTCGCTTTTAAGATGTAAGACAAATAATTATGTAAAAGAGTCATACACAAAAATTCCATTCACTTTCGCTTAAAAATCACAAACTACAATATCGGAATACGCCGTCATGTGACGCTGATGGCGCATGTTCGAGTGAAGATCGAACCCATGTATACCCGATGTAAGAAGCAATGAAAAACCAGTATATTTAAACAGATTTAAAACACAGGAAACGTCTTCTCAAATGGTTCTTTTGCGTAAAATGTTGAGCAATGTTCTACCTGACTGCTGGTTTGTTTGTTGCGGAAGTTGGTTTTGCTGTATTCGTCCTCTGTGCTGGGCTGGGGGACAGTCCGATGGGTTGCCTCGCCTGTTTCACACACACAAACAGACGGATACAGAGACAGGCCGGCATACAAACACAGACGCACACAAAGATCAAGCCAGCTCACACGCACGCACGGCACATGCACGCACGCACGCGCGCACACACACACACACACACACACTCGCACGCACGCATGCGCGCACGCACACATGCACACACACACACGCACACACGCACACACACACACAAAATAATAGACACACGCGTACGAGCGCGGGTTAAACGATTATTAAACACACGTCAAGTGATCACCCGAGGTATCGATCAAAATGTGGCATTGAGTGGTGACTGTACAAATGTATCATTTGCTAGCTCAGATAATTATGTAATTGCTCACTCGTCAATCATCTGATGATTTAGTCAGGTAGTCTGCATCAATGAAACTGACAAGATGACCTTCAGGCAGCTAAACAGTTCTATATAATAATATTAATTTCGAATCATTCATTCAACAAGGTATACCATATACAAATATACCATTTTTATTCAGCATTACTTTAGCATTTTCGGGCAATTTAAACAACTGTTCGGATCGCATACCTACTGGATTTTCTTAACAGTTTGTCAAGAAAACTCTCTAATGACCTCAATTCCTGCCCATCCGTTCAAAAAACACACACACACACAAACATAGTTAGCGTCAATCCTATCGCGCGAGCTCTAGCCAAAAGAGGCACATCTGAAATGTGTTTGCCTTGGTAAGAAGAACACATGAAAATTAGCATATAGGCACACACACATATACACACACACACATACACACACACACACACACACACACACACACACACACACACACACACACACACACACCTGCTGGTCGATGTGAATGCGTGATGTATTGTGTAAAAAAAATTCCATCTCACACAGCATAAATAGATCCCTGCGCCTTGAGTCCGAGTCTGGAGATACGCGCGCGATATAAGACTTCATATAACAATTAAATTCAAATTTGGAAATTCACAAAGACACAAAATGTGAACAGTATTACCTCTTGTACCACTCAAGCAGATAATATAAAATGATAGCGCCGTACTGTATGGCAGCTCGCTTTCCCCAGTGAGAAAGCATCCCGATCTTCTATGAGGGTAACCTCACAGGACTGTATACAAATCTGATCTGATCTGATCTGATCTGATCTGATCTGATCTGATCTGGTCTGGTCTGGTCTGGTCTGGTCTGGTCTGGTCTGGTCTGGTCTGGTCTGGTCTTGTCTTGTCTTGTCTTGTCTTGTCTTGTCTTGTCTTGTCTTGTCTTGTCTTGTCTTGTCTTGTCTTAAAAGAGTTCACGTCTTACCTGAGAGGATCCACCACTTTAAACATTCTGCCGTCCGATCTCCGAGGTCGGCTTGAACGGGAGGTCAGCATGTAGACCTCGCCTGATTAACAAGATGAAATTAAGGTAGCACAATGTCATTCGGGAATATATTTCACTTGGTCAGGAGACTGCTCTCCGCAAAAACTCACAATTTAAAAGAATATTTTCTTGATATTGCGATCTGTGCATGCTGGAAAATAAAGAACAATAATACCGATATAGTATAGCCTACGTCGTAAAAATAGAATTAAAAATACGCTGAAATCGTTCTGTTCAGTTCACCAAGAGGAAAAACTGTAAACAACGTCAAACAAGAAAGAACAAAAATCACATTACACGAAAAAACACAAACTCTCCCAAAAAAATGAAGTAAAATAAAACAGAATTTGCGTTGATTGATTGGGCAAGCAAAACGTTTTGTTTTTCACGATCTATTGCATGCGCTCGACTCGTAAAAACGTAATGACTACGTCATGAGCTTTAATGCATTTTTGAATGGGCATCATTATGTTTGGTAGGGTGGGTTTTAAGATTTGTTTATGTGTTTGGTTCCTGTGTGTTTACAATATGTCCATAGAATTAGTGGGTGAGCTCAATCAGAAGAGATTCAAATCAGAAAAGGAACGAAATCTGGAGGGACATTTATCTTTGAGCCAAGTAAAGACTCTTTATGTGTGTCGTTCTTCGGTTTTGTCGCTCTCCGTGTGTGTGTGTGTGTGTGTGTGTGTGTGTGTGTGTGTGTGTGTGTGTGTGTGTGTGTGTGTGTGTGTGTGTGTGTGTGTGTGTGTGTGTGTGTGTGTGTGTGTGTGTGTGTGTGTGTGTGTTCCAAATCGAAACATGTAGTTATGCGTAACGACATTTTTGCATTCGTACCGTCATGTTCACTTTTTTTCTTCAGCTAATCATTTAATATTGAGAGGAAAAAGTTATCTTCAAATTCAGCCCGACCTCAAATATTGCCAATAAGCTTCTAATATCACTGATTGCTGAAATCTCCTCCCTGGAGCTTTTGCGTGCGTCAACAACAGATCAAAAGTTGCAGAATCGTGTTTGAAGACGGCTCATAAAACGATAATTGAATGGCATACATTTTTGGATCTCGTTTAAGTTTGTTTGAACGTTTTTGTCCTTCTCTCTGACCCCTCTTCCCCTACTCTCTCTCTCTCTCTCTCTCTCTCTCTCTCTCTCTCTCTCTCTCTCTCTCTCTCTCTCTCTCTCTCTCTCTCTCTCTCTCTCTCTCTCTCTCTCTCTCTCTCTCTCTCTCTCTTTTTCATGTCTGATATTTTAGTGCTTTTTACATTTAGTCAAGTTATGTTTGTATTTTGATTTGTTCTTTATGTGTATGTATTGATAATGATATACATGCGAATGATTGGGACAATTCCTCCCCACATTTGTTTTCTCCCTTTTGTTATTAGTTGTTTTGGATGTTTATATGCAATGCATTATTGCAACTATGCTGCAATTTCCACACTATATTGTTTTTCCCATTTTTGAATGTGTATACAAAACCATAACCCTTTTCTTATTACTATTTACATTATGTACGTCTGTAAGTAACAATAACCTTGTCAATTTTACTATCTATATTATGTGCGTCTGTATTAAGTGTTTGTTTAAGGGACAGGTTGTAAGATTAGGCTTTGCCTAAACCCTCTATCCTTTGGTAATAAAGTTCAGTTTCAGTTTCTCTCTCTCTCTCTCTCTCTCTCTCTCTCTCTCTCTCTCTCTCTCTCTCTCTCTCTCTCTCTCTCTCTCTCTCTCTTTATTTTCTTATGCTTTCTTTTTTGTCAGTGCCCTTGAGACCTACCCTCTATGTTTTTATTTCGTATACATCTTGACGCGATTGCTGATTTGAGCATATTCTGCTAATTGTTTGATGCCAAAACTTAGGAGGACGCACGTATTCATCTTTGTTTTAGGCATGATAGGTGACTCCAGCGGAAAATATAATTATCTCTTAATCAAAGTTTGATTTATCTCAGGAAACGTTTAGCAGGGAGTTGCGCCATATGGGAAAAAATACACACACGAAGGAGCATTGTGACCGTCATCCCAGAAATAGCCCACGTATATGAAACCTGCTCGAATTGCTATCATTTCGAGATTACACCGTCCACAAATTACACGGTTAATAAATAGAGAAAGTTTTGAACTTTAAACAGACTGTATTTGACTAAACTAGGTCATAATTAGAATCTAATGAGGCAGAGCGCTGTGATAAGATCAGAGAAACGTTTGGCCTGGAGTGTCTTTGAGTTTATCCCCTTGGTTCTCAGATTACCTTTTATAATAAACATACCCTTTGCATGTATCCGGAAAAAATAAAGTCATTAACATACGGCTTGACGTACTAGGCTACCTTTGAAGTATGGCAACAATTCTTATTCTGAGTTATGATAGACAGATACATACGTTGAGAAACAGTATGACTTAAGTTCGATGTATCCTTTTGGTGTTTGTCTTTTCTCACGTTTTTTCTGACATAAGCATGGCTGAGCTCGGGATAGGAGTTTGCCCCATATTTTCTTCGTTAATATTATCAACGTCTGCACGTGCTTATGTTCGTTTTGTGCAATTGTTGGTGTTTGAGTGTGTTTCTTTTCATAAAAATTATAAGCTTTAGAATGTGCATAGCTTTCATTGATTTTGTTATGTTTGTCCGTGTTTCGGATGTTGTGGCAGTTTTTGGTTTGTTTTTGTCTTTTTGATTGAGCCTGCACGTTATAAATAAACACAGGTGCATCAGCAAAAAGAACTGATAAGATCATAATTGTTTAACAAATACCAACATTGTTGTATTTATTATTGTTCTGATCGAGAATTGATCACACTTTTCAGTTGCGAATAATTGACATGTAGCATTTAAAGAGTTAGCCAAAGGATGGTGTGAGTTGATGAATGCATTTGATTCAACGCCACTTTATAATGTGTATAGCACAAAAGACAATCAACCGTAAAGCATTAGTACATACCATCTTCATCTTGGCCAAACGACAAGATGTGAATGTCGTAATCGTTGGTGAGTCCGTTGAAACATACGTCATCGCCACACAGCGTCACGTTCTTGTTTCTCCATCCGCCATCCTCCTTCTGTTCCAGCGAAAACATCCGACTGCAAGTGAGTCATTGAGGATTACAAACATTCATCAACAAGTATGATATATGTGTGCAATGTCTGTATAATAACAGAAACAAATCAAAGGGGTGTTGGCATAATCTGCACACTGCCACTTGGCACGGGCTGTTTGAGGGCTCGGAGTTCGGTGCGCTCTCCTGTCTCATACTACTACTGCAAAGTACAATCAGAAGACCTCCTCCCCCCCCCCCCCCCCCCCGATCTCACCCCTACCTAGTAGCCTGTGCCTGTGACTTTACTCGAGTACACTTCTGCTGTAGAAGACATACCCAAACAGTAATTATTAAGTATAGACACTAATGCCAGCTAGTGTGTTTATAGTCTTTTTTGGAAGCGGCGCACATTTGCAAGGATTCTTTCGAACATTCTCTCAGCGTAATTGGGTGCACAGGGTTCATACTTAGCGTGGTATTGGCAATGCCCTGTCTGCACTAAGCATAAAATGTTACGTGGAATAAAAATCCAAGAACATCCATAACTGTTCAGATACGTCCCCGTCTCAGATCGAAATCTCTTTGACAGTTTGCCTACAAAAAGTAAATTCCCTTGCAACCGTTCATCCCCCCCCCCCTACCCCCCCCCCCCCCCCCCCGCTCCTCTCCATTCCTAAAATGACAGAAAATAATAGATAAACTAGAAGAAAAAATATACTTTAAATTCCACCGTAGCTAAACAAAAAAAAATGGATATCATTCGTATCAGGATGGCAGTAGCTGTATAATTGCATGTTAATAAACGACCTTCAAGTTTCTTTTAAGAAAAGAACGGATTCGCTGAGTGCAGCACAAGAAGACATCAAATTTTCCCAAGCCTACAGCTGCACGTGTTGTGGTCCACATAAACCCGTTCAGACATTACACAGCGAAGAACTTATTCCTACATGAAAGTGCACGTCTCCAATTATTGGTCTGATCCTTTGCACTTATGTGTGTATGTAGAGAAAAGGAAGAGTGAATGAGACTGGGAGTGGGAGTGGAAGCAGGGCAAACATGGGTGGTGATTGAAGGGCTTACGATGATGCGGAAAATAACACTTCAGCACAGCAGCAAAGAGGGTCACGTATATACTAAGTCTTAAAATGTCTGTTGCTAAACTTAGACGAAATAGTTTTGTTTTGTTCATTGAAGTTGTTTCTTTGGTTTCCCCATGCCATGAAGCGGCGTGGGTGTTTGGAAAGCAGCTTGATTCAAGCATGGTCCTCAATAAAGGCTTGCCAAACTTGCCTATTGCAGATCCTAGCTTGTCGCAGTCAAATTCTGCAACTTCTGCCATGGTCTGTTGCAGTATGTCGCCCAAACATACAACTACAGGTCGGCTACAAATTCCACAATGGACGGGTCCAAGGGTATTTTCATGCTGTGAGTGTCTGCTAGCATAATAGTAACATGGTGAAGATAGAGTCAAAATGGTGGTGTCAGTTGAAAATAAACTCGCACTGCCCATGTTGCAAGATATTGAAGTGTTTGTGACATTTACCCAGAGAAGTAGTCGCCATAGATGTACTGTCCGTCAAGTGCCGGACTCTCGCAGCCCCTGTAAAAGTGACCACCAGTGACAGACTTGCCGATAGCATGAGGGTACGTGTGGACGGGTAACTCTTCGTTCTCTGCAACCAGACACACATCCCGCCCATTTGTATTTGCATCACTGACACTCGTAGAACACACCCGTCGATGTCTTAAATGCTGCGCACAATGATGTGGGCAGCACATTATTATACAACTTGTATGTGTTTGTCATTCTTGATAGCCTGTTATCCATCACTAATCTACAAGCGCTATATTTCCGCATCTTAAGGTACAAAGTACAAAATAATTATCGTTAAAATCACAGGGCCATTTTTGACTCTGCATTCTTTACGGCCGCAAACAACACAGCTACTTCCAGATACACAACAGACAATCTCGATACTTTCTTTAATCAGGCAGCAGACTCAAGGCTGTTCTTAATTGAGCCGGACATTTTTTATTGCCGAAAATTCAGTGTCAAAGGTTCGTACAGCGAGCGTCATGAAGTAGACTTCGCGAAGGCCACGTCGCACGAATTCTATTAAGCTTTACCTATTGGCTCATTGCACATGTCGTCATCAAAGCACTCGACCCCCTCCTTCGCTCTCCAGCCGTAGTTAGTGCCCTTGCGGAGCAGGTCCACTTCCTCGTAAGCGTTCTGACCCACATCCCCACACAGCACTCTCCCCCGCCCCGCACCTGTGTAGGACAAATTAGTCTTCTGTCACTGACACATACCTCATCGTGATAGTTCACGTTGTTTGTGTTCGTGTTCTTGATGTCGATGGATCTTTCGATCTCGAGTACGTTGTCGTTGTGGTGGTGGTGGCGGTGGTGAGGAGGGGATGATGATGATGATGATGATGATGATGATGATGATGATGATGATGATGATGATGATGATGATGATGATGATGATGATGATGATAAACAACATGACAATTGTGACCCTCCACCACGAAATGAGTCGCATGTCACCTCGCGCGGTTCTGCGCTAGGCTTAATGTAAGTCCGGGGAGTGTCTGGTAACAGTGTGAGGGTCACCTTAGTCACAGGCTTATAACTCAAACAGTTTTTGCTCTTTTCTAAAACGGGTTTCACCACTGGATAGAGCATAAAAAACTCTTTAGGAAAATGTAAAAAGATGAAAATCATGCAAAGGTGACATGCGACTCATTCCGTGGTGGAGGGTCAAAATTGGCAAAACTTTGCCAGAAATCACAGGTTTATACAGAAAGACACAGCAGCATGATTATTACACATTGAAAAGGAGACGTGTGGGTACCAAATAAACATGACATATAAGTGATTAGAACAGAACTGAAAACACGCTACTGTTATACTGTTATACATGTACCTGTTTTTCTGTTCCCAGGATCAACACCGCATCTCCAAATGTTTCTGACGCCAAGGGCAAAGATTTCCCGACGAGCCCCCGGTTCGTACACGAAGGGGTTGTCCCATGGTATACTGTATGCTTCGCGACGGTTGGAGTCGACATCCAAGCGCAGAACCTTGCCCAGCAACGATCGTCTGAAACGTTGAACAGTTAGGTACGTTAAACGTTAATAAAAAAATTTAAAAAGGAATTAAATGTAGTTTATTGGGTAGAGATCGGACTGAGAAAGAGATGGAGAAACTGCCAGATAGACAGGACAGAGACTAAGAGTGTTTTTGTCCAGTCCGCATAACGCCCATTTTCTCTCGTTGCAGTCAAGTCGTATGTATTTAGAGCGCTTATTACGTCCCTTTATGCTTCAGTCAGTCTTTCACGAAGAAGGGGATGGCGTGGGAAGTCAGAATGTCAAGGTCTGTAAAGCTGATAGATAAGCGGGTGATAGCATTGAAAGGCTGGCTATGTGGGGCATGGTCCCCAATGCATTATGCAGGAATTTCTTCCACACTTTTCAAATTTGGCAACAACTAGTTCAACGCAGAACAGTAACCAATGCAGTCAATCAACATGGATATGCGGACTTTACTTGCTAAAAGTTTTCTCGATGAAACGGAAACTAACTGACAAACAGATGTACCCCAGTGTAAGTGTACGAAGCTCAGCCCCGGCGACTTGTCTTGAGGCGATTGTTAAACAAAAGGAAATGGACTATGGAGAAGACACAGAAGAAGGGGAGGGTGTACCCGTAACACGATTTCCTCACTCTTGCTCTCTTGACTTTCGCACTAATTCGAGTCTGCAGTCTTTCGCCCTTCATCCACGGAGGTCTGGGAGAGGATTAGTGTCTGACAACCTTAATTCCATCTTCGTTTCCTCCGAGTCAGCTTCCATTTCCTTTTCTTTCCTGGCTTCTTTCTGGCAGGCTATTCGCATACCCTCAAGTAAAACTGCCGATACTTTGGAAAACAACTTTGAAGAGTCTTGAAAGCGGAAAAGAATAACACGCTGCCACTAGTGGGTTCATAGGAAATTAATTCACAAAACAAATTCCCTCTCTGAACTGAACGCAGTCCGAATGGATGGATGGTCTTATCCCATGTAAACACCATGGCGGATCTGAGATATAGCGGATTTTATTAGAAGGATTGTGCCTCAATTTAGACATACTGACTCGCTCATTTGTCCCCATACTGATTGCATGAGCAGCAGAAGCACACTAAAAAGTGCTTGTAACGTAACGGCATTCAACAAATATTCTTCAGGCTCATGCCTTTAGTGTACACACAATCATATGTTGACCTGTCACCGTCGAACTTCAGACATCCGCTATCTATAACCAATTTCCTCTTGTTAGAGGTCTGACAACTCCGCAACGGGCATAACCGCCTAAATGCCCACATGTCCAAAACTAGTCCCAACCCCTACTTGCATCTGTGGACTAGAGTATCAGAAAACAGACCACATACTCCGGATATGCCCCACCCCAGCGAGACTGAGGAAAACCGTGTGGACAGCTGGAGTCTCCCTCCGCTGCAAGCTGTACGGAGGAAAGGCAGACTTGGAGAAGAAGTCATCATTCGTCTCGCTGTCCGGGCTGACATAATAGACGTGTGATCGACAAGAAGAAGAAGAAGTTAGAGCACTCACTTGTTCTGTGCCAGATTGAAGGGGTCTCCGGCAGAACCCCCGTCCCCAACGAAGGCGTACAGGTAGCCATCATCCAAAAATAGCAGCTGAGGGTATAAAGAAGTCAAGTGTCACAACGATGTAAGCAATACAGATAAAGCAGTCGAGAGCTAAGCTAAGTTATGCTACACAGACACACACACACACACACACACACACACACACACAAACACACACACACACACACAAACACACACACACTCTTGTTCTTGTTCTTGTTCTTGTTGTTCACACACACACACACACAAACACTCACACACACACAAACACACACACACACACACACATACACACACACACACACTCTCACACACACTCATATCACACACACACACACACACACACACGCGCGCGCGCGTGCGCGCACAACCATGAGCGCGCACACGGTATGTTAAACAGGAAGAAAAGAAGATATAATCAAACCATACATTTTACAATATAGTTCTCGTATGTTCTTTGAAAGCGTTGGAATACAGCTAATATAACCCTCACGTACTTCACCCCCGTTGTGGTTGGGAAAAGGCTGCTTAATATCCAGCAGAATGTTCTCGAAGTTGGGGTCAGCCACGTTGGGGTTGGCAGCGCTGACCCTCATCTCGCTGATTCGGACCTTGTGGTCAAGCTCGTCTATCCCAAGTTCTATATCTTCGTCTGTGAGGTCTTCGTCGTCTTCAAGTTCCATGGTGTAGTAGACGAAGAATCGGCCGTTCTCTGAGAACTTGGGGTGAAACGCCATGCCAAGGAATCCTCTCTCGTCTCCCATGCTTCTGCTGACCTTTTTGTGTGAATGAAATAATTATGTTATTCGTTATTTGCATATTTGACCGAGACAGCCATTGATCTAACCTAAAGACCGACACATCATCTGTTTTAAAAAACGTGTATATATTTTTCAGCAAAAGAAAGGACGTTTACACTGCAAACCAAATAAGTATGGGTTGTTGGATAGGCCACACATTGTTACCATTTCTGAAATGACGAGTTTGCTTTATACATTACCCCCGGAAAAGTGGTAATATTCACAGAAATGCTGATAAAGCCGAGAGATTGTCAGAAACCAATAGGCAAAGTTTTAGAGCTTAAAACTTAATCAGAGCCTGCAAAACTGTTTTCGTACATGCGTGCACGGCCACACGAGCGCATGCGTACAAACACACACACACACACACACACACACACACACACACACACACACACACACACACAGAGACACACACACACACACACACACACATTCTCACTTTCTCTCTCTAATGCTCTCCCCCCCCCCCACCACCCACCACCCCCATTGCACCGACCCCAACTCACAACCAACCAACCCTCCCCTGTTCTTAAACCCTCACTTTAACACGAGAAGAGATGTTCAAGAAGGGTGGAGTCATCAGAAGCTTGGAGCGGGGATACAGGATGTTGACGATGCCGGGTTGCTGGGCAACGAACAGACGTCCAGTGTCGTCTCCGGCGTGTCTGGCGAAGAGGGCAGAGGTCAAGTTCTCTACCACCGGTTCCAGACACAGACAGCCTTCCTTTGTTTCCTTCTGAACCTGCAGCTCTCCGTTCAGCACTGGGCTGGGCGGAGGCGAAGAACAACAGACATCCAAAAGCATATAGACTGCCAAGGTTCCACAATTCATAATGAAAATTTAAGAAAGGTATGTTGTTGGAACGTTTAAGTATTGACACGTTTTGTTTTGTTTTGTCAATATTTAAGCGTTCCAACAACATATAATTGTGACCCTCCACCACGAAATGAGTCGCATGTCACCTCGCTCGGTTCTGCGCTAGGCTTAATTTAAGTCCGGGGAGTGTCTGGAAACAGTGTGAGGGTCACCTTAGTCACAGGCTTATAACTCAAACAGTTTTCGCTCTTTTCTAACACGGTTTTCACCACTGGATAGAGCATACAAAACTCTAGGAAAATGTAAAAATATGAAAATCATGCAACGATGACATGCGACTCATTCCGTGGTGGAGGGTCACATATACCTTTCTTGACTTTTGATTATGAAGAACGACAGAGCTTGAGGTTAGTGTATGTTCACGCCGTGTTTATGGGACAAAAGTTATCCAACCAGAGGCACGTACAGGATACAAGAAGAAAACAAACAAGAAATTTACAATTTTGAACGTTTCATTCAGGAAAAATCAAAATATTCACAATATCTTCGACCTAACGAACTTTAAATGGAACAAATCAGATACTCAAATAAGTGATGCTGTGACTTATCTCAGAATGTCCCCAAGATGGTCGCAGCAATCCTAGTTCAGGTTACGTCTGTCAGGATACGTTTTTTGAGAGTGTGTTATTCAAAATAACTTTAAATTGGAGCTCAGATGTCACTGATCTCAGATTTGAATGCTTATGCAGCGAAACTGCCAGACAGGTGGGTATGCTTGTGATGAAGAGTGTTTCTGATTGATTGACGGGGCAATAAATACTTAAGATTAAGACAATGATTAATTGGATGCAAATTTAATTGAACGACAAATAACAATTAATAAGTTGTTGA
>NC_090246.1:21614566-21892066 GCF_037325665.1 Littorina saxatilis
TGGTTTTAATTAACTGTTGTTGTTGTTGTTGTTGTTGTTGTTGTTGTTGTTGTTGTTGTTGTTGATGATGATGATGATGATGATGATGATGATGATGATGATGATGATGATGATGATGATGATGGATGATGATGATGATGATGATGATGATGATGATGATGATGATGATGATGATGATGATGATGTTCGGTTCTTGGTCTTGTACTTCTTGTTTCGCTTGTAATCGTCGTTTTCAGCTTTTTTTCCTCATAAGGTCAAATTACGAAGACCATTTTTCTTGTCAATAAATCATTTTTGTTTTGGTGTTATCCGGTGTATGTCGACCAGACATGCAAACAAAAATTACGGGTTGGTTTTGCCACGTGGTCGGGTACGTGTATGAATACGTCAAATAGAGAAATAAAACAAGAAGAAAATGATCAAAGCCTGGGTCTTCTGATCCTACCATGTTCATCCCTCAATATAAACCCACCTTAAAAGAGTCATTCAGTCAAGAATCTGTGTCATTTTGCAAAGGGGGCAACCTTATTCCCCGCCTCCCTCTTAAGAGAGGTTCCGCAATCTAAACATTCCCGTCACGCCCTCGTGGCATCATAGCGTGCGGACCAATGGGAGGTGTCGTGTTTGAAAATGAGGGCCAAGGCTTTTGGCGACACTCGAGGAGGGGCGCGCCTATCATCGTTCTAAATTCAATTACTGTATGTATTGATTTCGTATCGTCTCTTTGGGTATTTACTCCTCGGTCAAGCTGGTGAAAGCCCCGAGCAGACTAGACAAATAACTTCGCACGGCATCATCAGGGGAAGGTCTTTGTCAGATGCGGTTTGGCTGCTAGGCCTCTCTCTGTGGGGCGATAGGGACAAGTTATTTCCGTGGTTTTGCACTCTCTCTCTCTCTCTCTCTGGCTGTCTGTCTGTCTGTCTCTCTCTCTCTGTAAACCGGCACGGTGGCCTAGTGGTAAGGCGTCCGCCCCGTGATCGGGAGGTCGTGGGTTCGAACCCCGGCCGGGTCATACCTAAGACTTTAAAATTGGCAATCTAGTGGCTGCTCCGCCTGGCGTCTGGCATTATGGGGTTAGTGCTAGGACTGGTTGGTCCGGTGTCAGAATATGTGACTGGGTGAGACATGAAGCCTGTGCTGCGACTTCTGTCTTGTGTGTGGCGCACGTTATATGTCAAAGCAGCACCGCCCTGATATGGCCCTTCGTGGTCGGCTGGGCGTTAAGCTAACAAACAAACAAACAAACAAACTCTCTCTCTGTCTCTGTCTCTCTGTCTCTCTCTCTCTCTCTCTTTCTCTCTCTCTCTCTCTCTCGCTCTCTCTTTTTATCTCTCTCTCTATCTCTCTCTCTATCTCTCTCTATCTCTCTCTCTTACGCTATCTCTCTCTCTTTATCTCTCTCTATCTCTCTCTCTTACGCTCTCTCTTACGCTCTCTCTCTCTCTCTCTCTCTCTCTCTCGTCTCTCACTCACTCACTTTGTAATGCAGAGTTCCCAAGATATAGGAGCTGTCTGTCTGTCTGTGCGTGCAGTAGGGATAAAAAGACAGATTGTGCCGAAATATCCAGTGGTCTTCAATGTGCACATTAATTTTGTCAATGAATTGCCAATTGGTTTTCCCCCTGAAATGTTGAGTCAAACAGTAATCTGTATTATGATCAGGTAGATTGTGCAAGTGCTCTTATGAAAGTGACTGTCACATTACATGACCACTGCGAACTGAAAGGAATACTCAATCCAAAAAGTGTGTCTGATACCCCCCCCCCCCCCCATACCCCCTCCCCCTAAAAAAAAGCTCTTTTGGAAGCATAGGAGGTTTCAATAAAATCAATCAATCAATCAATCAATCAATGAGTCTTATATCGCGCATATTCCGTGGGTACAGTTCTAGGCGCTCTGCAGTGATGCCGTGTGAGATGAAATTTTATACGAGCGTGAATATTTTATCAAATGGACACAAAAAGTAGTGCTCTCGTTTTTCCGAAGTTTAGTTGCAATGGGATGTCTGTGTCTCTTTCTGCTCCGTGCTAAACATGCTGTTGTTTCTCGTCCGCCCAACACCAACCAAAAACATGGTGCTCGTGAAAGTGTCACGATGAGGCAGAAAGCAGCTATACAAACAGCGAAACAGAGGGGTTAATGTGATCATTTAGCTCCGAGGAGCCAAAAGGAGACCGGGGCTGAGATGCACGAACCGAAAGTGGGTGCCACCCAAACAGGAGAGAACAAACCACGGGGTCTGATTGGTTGAAATCACAACATATCTCAACGTCAACCAATCCAACACCGCGGCTGGCTCCCACCCGGTTGTTAACTTTCTCGTGCATCTCGGCCCAGGGGGAAAAAGCGGCTGGAGTGATGAATGTGGACCTTCTTGGCCTAACGGCGCGGTCACACCTAGCAGCCCACCGGCCCACCGCCACTGCAACGATAATCAAATGTCACACAGCTCGTGTCAGTCTGTGCTTTATGACGCCACTTTCCGGGCTGGTTGATTGGATCCCTTCTTCTTTTCTTCTGTTTCTTCTTCGTCTGTATTGTTCTGAGTGACCCAGTGATGGATCTGTCCAGAACTGGGTTACACCATAGACCAAATAGCCTGGACCGCCAACTCGTCACGTGACCCTTCGAGGTTACGACGCTCGACTTTCAGGGGCGCTTAGCGTCCGGCTTGAAAGGCCAGCGATTCGAAGACAGTGAAAAGAAAGCACGCTCCAGTTATTTGTGACAATGGGAGGTGACAATGAACTGGATTTTCCAAAACTCCAAACTAAACTTAACAAAACTCATCGAAAAACATGTTCCATATGCACTTTAGCTGAGTTTATTTTAGCATTTTCAGAACTTACCTCGACAACTTCGTCCATGTTTACAATCGACACCGGATATGACATCCCCCTGATTTCTGAAAGGCCATGTAAGCGTAGGTTCCTAAATGCGAGAGGCCGCTACCTCGTTATAGAGAGAAAGAGCGGAGAGAGAGCTAGTTGGCGGTCCAGGATAAATGGTCTATGGTTACACGCATGCATTCAAATACTTGACGAAAGGAGCATCGTAAGGAGGGTGTAGAATGATGGGTATTGCATGCCGGGAACGTGATGGGCGGAGGTGTGTGAGTCGGGTGGGTGGGGGTGGTAGCTGGAGATTTAAAGTAATTGTAGACAATGCGAGGCAAAACAAATGAACATAACAAGAAAGGGAGAGAAAGGGAGAGAAAGGGGGCGAAGAAGGTCTGGATGGAGGTACGAAGATGGAGTGGACACGTTGCACTGTTGCCCTTTTAGCATCCAAGCCAGGCATGTCCCCGACTAATAATTTGACCAAAAAGACGACAAAAACAATAAATACAAACTAACCGAGAAGCCCAAGAAGAAATGGACAAAACCGGGAAAGGCGGTGAAGGTAGCTGTGCTGCGGTGGAAACGATGAACGTTGCTCAGTTTTGCCGGGGTACACGACTGCTAACTTGGCCGAGAAGAGGAGACGACAAAACAGACAAGGGAACACACAGTAGTTTTGAAGAAAGGAAGGCAAAGCAAAAAGAGAGGTGACTGAGCTATGGACAAAAATCAGGTATCCTTTGATAACTTGTTTAATGTGAGAAAAAAATGTGTTGTCCTTACTGTCGTAATGGCATTCACCGTTTTACACTTTAGTACCCACCACCCCCACCATCCTATGGCCCACCCATAACAAGAACAGAGTGCCGCCTTCAGACAAAAACGAGAAAACTCGAACAAAAATAAAGAAAGGAAGAACACGACGAAATAAGGTGAGATTTATTAACCGTGAAAGTAGAGGAAAAAGGAAAGGAAGAAAGGGTGAAGGAACGATGAGATGAGATAAAAGAAAGAAAAAAATGCGTTAACACGTGAAAATGAACAGAAAGAGAGAAAAAGATGGGACTGAACACTTAAAAGAAGAGGAACAAGAAATAAGCTGCGAGTAATTAATTGTGAAGAGAAAACCTCAAAGAAAGAAAGGAAAAAAGAAGACAAGAGCTGCAGCTAATCAAGTGTGATTGTCAGAAGTGTAACTCGAGTCTGCTTCTTAAACAAGACCCTTCTGCTTTAAAATGTGGGATGCATGATGGCTTACTTTTGATCGTAAGACACCTGACTGCGTTTGTCCCATTTTTGCCTTAGTTAATATTTATTATGGGGGCGAGGACGCCCCCATTCTATACGGATAGTTTCGAGGTTGACCATGGGCAGCGCCATTTTGTTGTGAAATACGTCATCAGTTTGTGTACACAGGAAGTTGTGACATCCGTCACCCTATGGGAGGGGTGGAGGCAACATTGTTCATCTGTAGAAAGTTGTGAAATCCGTCACCCTATGGGAGGAGTGAAGGCAATATTGGTCATCACAGAGTTTGTGTAACACAGGAAGTTGTGAAATACGTCACCCTATGGGAGGGGTGACGGCAAAATCGCAAAAACATGATAGGTCGCAATGTGCAGGGTCAACTGCAACAAACTCAAACCGAGCCATTCATACCTAGTTGTATTTGAGTGACTTATATACCAACATTTTTATGTCTTATTTTTAGCACAGGTGTAGAAAAAATCATGAACCAAAGTGTTATTTATTTTCTAATTTAACATTTATTTTACAAATGTGACCATGGTCTTTCAAACATACAGTGACATTAAACATTGTTATGTTAAAAAAAAAAGAAAAAAAGCAAGCTTTTGTGCACAAATTAGAAAATACATTGTTATTTACATTTTACCTACAGGCCATGCGCCAAACAGTGTGTCTGGCAAAGTCCCACCCAGCAAATTGTCAAGAACAGGCGCTTGCATTTGGATGTGTCCAATGGGGATAGTAGGTTTGGTTGTGATCAATCAGAATAATGAAGGAATAAAAATGTATGACAGTTTGGTATGATGACATGTAATTTACATATGCTGAAATATAATATTATACATTATATAATATTATTATGGCTGTTGCCATGACCGTGAAGCCCAACTAAGGTTTAATGTTATGTAATTCAAAATACCAAAATCAAGCACCTATTAATCTGGTCTACGGTTTTTGCGCGTGAAGATTGAGGCCTTCAAGCTTTGTGTGGAAGAATGTGGAAGAATCTATTTTTATGCACAAGGGGTCTACAATAATGTTTGCGCGTCACCACGTATAATGTAGTCACCACTTGCATAGAAATGCTCTCAAGCGTGACAAAACGTGTTTTTTATGAGAACTATTGTCAACATAAGTGTTGTACATGTCAATGTTTGCTTGGTTGACAGATGCGTTCGTTATAGTGTACACCGACGCACCCTTATATCATAATAGGCGAGTCTTTTGCACAACATCCGGTCACTGGATACTTTTTGCGCGAGAAGATTTTGTTCACGTGGAACTACAAACTTCAAGTACAACAAGGTAAGAGAAAAGTGTATATGTGTGCTAACGTACATCATCAACTTGAACATTTTATGTTGCCGTCATGCGTGTTGTCGAAATAGTAAACATTGCGAGCGCTGACAGCTCAGTGACAGTGTTGTGACTGTCTCTAACTTCAGATGACCGTGCAGTACATAAATGAAACAGAAATAACGTCTTACAGAACTACAATAATTATTATGGGGGCGAGCCGTCAAAACCTTGCAAGGCGTCACGAGATCAGTTAAATTTTCTCTCTCTCTCTCTCTCTCTCTCTCTCTCTCTCTCTCTCTCTCTCTGTATGTATGTCAGTTGTCTGTGTCTCCCTCTGAGTCTCTCCGCTTCTGTCTTTCTATGTCTGTCTCTGTGTGTGTGTGTCTCTCTCTCTCTCTCTCGCTCGCTCTCGCTCTCGGTTTGTCTCTCTCTCATCTGACTCTTGGCACACAGGTCAAACCAGAGGTTAACTTCAGTACACGTGTACCTAGCAGCAGGGGGGAGGGGAGTGGGGTGATTTCTTCAATTAGCTAAGGGCAGTCAACATGTGTCGTTGTTTGCCGTTCTCATGAGAACAGTTACTTTTGTTTTGTTTGGTTTTTTGCTCCAAATTTGTGCATTTTCACAACAGGCTTTTCTGTTTCATCTCTCATACATGGTGTCAATTGGACACAAAAAAACACGGAACAAAACAGAAGTAACTTATCTCGTGAGAACGGTAGTGCACTAGGTTTGCAAAAAAACACGATAGTATCATAGTACCTTATCTCTTTCAACCCGTATGGGGCCCTTCAACATGTGACAGACTCACAAATGCACCGAACCCATTTGGTTCTTCGAGAGAATTTTTGCGTGAAAACCTTTTCAGGGCCTCAGGGTCAGCTCAGGGTCAGTGTCATAAAGAGCCTACATGTATGGCCGGACGAAACCATGTTAACGGAAGGGATATAAGACCGTTTTTAGCAGATTTCCACACTGCTAAAACCTCACTTTCTTGCAGTTGCTTTGTCTGCAATGCCTTACAACTCTACAAATAGTTAAGTTTTTCGCGTTTGTGTTGTAATTTGCAAGCAAACGTCGTGCATAGTAAAGTTAGTCGACTTTGCTACAATTAGTAAAAACTATAGCATTACCTGATACCCCCTTTTCAATAATGGAATCAGTGTTTTGTTATAATCGTTTTGTAAGCAGTTCTACTGCGCACTTGCATTCTGCGTTAGGACGGAACCAATCCGTCTACAGAGTCGTCTGAGTCAAGGGCCGTCTCAGGTCTAAATAATATTAGTATAAATCATAACTAATTTTCTTCACACCATCATAGACATAATGTTGCCTCACATGTTCTTTGTACAATCGTTGGTTTTCACAATAAATATTGCATTACTGTACTTGTCTTCTTTTTCTTTAAACAAATGTTAACTACTACCTAACTTGATTTCAGACCCACACCCATTATTATACACACATTTCACATTTAAACCATTTGTCGGCCCCCTGTCGATATTTTTCGACTAAGTTCCTTGTATAAATGTATTGCGGTGTAATAAGAATCGATAATGTGTGTGTGTGTGTGTGTGTGTGTGTGTGTGTGGTGTGTGTGTGTGTGTGTGTGTGTGTGTGTGTGTGTGTCACTGTGTGTGTAATATAGGTTTACGCGACCTGGCCTTCACACAAAACATGTGTCAATGAAAATATCTCTCTCTCTCTCTCTCTCTCTCTCTCTCTCTCTCTCTCTCTCTCTCTCTCTCTCTCTCTCTCTCTCTCTCTCTCCCCCTTCTTTAGCGATTTATGACCTCCCTGAAGACGGCTGTAACAAACAAACAAATAAAAGCTGCATCACAAACTCCTTCAGCCTGTAATTGGGAGACCGCAGATTGCAGGGTCCCTATCTGCATGTAATACGTTTACTTGTTAGTGGAGGAGAGAATGACTCATGAAATCGATGCGAGATGGAAAAGAGTGAAGAAGAAAGGCAAGAAAGAGGTAAAGAAGAGAGGCAAGAACGTCTTTGTGGACAGAATGTTCTCCAGGCTTGATTTACTGCCAAAGGTCTCTCATAAACGGTCTAGGTACACGGAACGAATGGGGAGGGCTTTCGATCTTTTCTTTACACTTTCGTTTCTGTGGAGCAAAGTTCAAGACGAGTTAACGCCTGCAAAATGGTGCCTTCCTATTTCGCCTCACAAGAAGTAAACAGAACGATTAGATCTTTTCACAAACTCAGCAATACTTACCGAATGAAACACGCTCGCAATAGCATTAAACAACATTTATGGACGCATAGAGATCAATCAATCAATCAATCAATATGAGGCTTATATCGCGCGTATTCCGTGGGTACAGTTCTAAGCGCAGGGATTTTTTTTTATGCAAGTTATATCGCGCACATATTCAAGGCGCAGGGATTTTTTTATGCCGTGTGAGATGGAATTTTTTTACACAATACATCACGCATTCACATCGGCCAGCAGATCGCAGCCATTTCGGCGCATATCCTACTTTTCACGGCCTATTATTCCAAGTCACACGGGTATCTTGGTGGACATTTTTATCTATGCCTGTACAATTTTGCCAGGAAAGACCCTTTTGTCAATCGTGGGATCTTTAACGTGCACACCCCAATGTAGTGTACACGAAGGGACCTCGGTTTTTCGTCTCATCCGAAAGACTAGCACTTGAACCCACCACCAAGGTTAGGAAAGGGGAGAGAAAATTGCTAATGCCCTGACCCAGGGTCGAACTCGCAACTTCTCGCTTCCGAGCGCAAGTGCGTTACCACTCGGCCACCCAGTCCACACTTGAGTGATTATTTATCAAGAATAAACCACACTCTGGTTTTCGAGGTTTATCCAACCTTCGAGCCATCGGGTCCCGTGTGGTTTTCTTTCTTCATGCATGGCCTTCAGTCTCAAGCGGGCCAAAGATCTTGTAGCCTACAAGATCTTTGTGCGGGCTCAAAGCGACTCTACATCCCCCCCCCCCCACTCTGTCTCTCTCACTCTCTCTCTCTCTCTCTCTCTCTCTCTCTCTCTCTCTCTCTCTCTCTCTCTCTCTCTCTCTCTCTCTCTCTCGTACTATTGTATGATTGCGATTGACAATTGTCCTTTTATTGTCTTTATTTTTATGTCTTAGTTTAGCAGAGACAGATTGTAAGACTAGGCGTGAGCCTAAAATCTCCATCCTTGAGTAATAAAGTTCGTTCGTTCGTTCGTTCGTTCGTTCTCTGTCTCTGTCCCTGTCTGTTTGTCTGTCTGTTTGTCTGTCTGTCTGTCTGTCTGTCTGTCTGTCTGTCTGTCTGTCTCTGTCTCTCTCTCTCTCTCTCTATCTCTCTGTCCCTGTCTGTTTGTCTGTCTGTCTGTCTGTCTCTTTTTCTGTCTGTCTGTCTGTCTGTCTGTCTCTTTTCCCCTCTATCTCTCTCTCTCGCTCTTTGTCGCTCTCTCTCTCTCTTTCTCTCTCTCTCTCTCTCTCTCTCTCTCTCTCTCTCTCTCTCTCTCTCTCTCTCTCTCTCTCTCTCTCTCTCTCTTTCTCTCTATCTCTCGCACTTTCTGTCTCTGTCTCTCTGTCTTTGTCTCTGTCTCTCTCTCTCTCTCTCTCTCTCTCTCTCTCTCTCTCTCTCTCTCTCTCTCGTATCGTCTCCTCCTTCTCCTCTCTTTGCACCCCCCCCCCCTTTTTTTTCGTCTTTTATTTTTAAGAAAGCTGTTATATTACGCCTGCTCTGACCCCGTATTTGCGCACAGCGTATGATTGCTGATGCTGCTGTGATGGAGAGAGGCATTTGATGCATGACCTGGTGGTTTCTGATGCTGCTGTGATGGAGAGAGGCATTTGATGCATGACCTGGTGGTTTCTGTCTGCAGGCCGTCATTGATTGCTGATGCTGCTGTGATGGAGAGAGGCATTTGATGCATGACCTGGTGGTTTCTGATGCTGCTGTGATGGAGAGAGGCATTTGATGCATGACCTGGTGGTTTCTGATGCTGCTGTGATGGAGAGAGGCATTTGATGCATGACCTGGTGGTTTCTGTCTGCAGGCTGTCATTGATTGCTGATGCTGCTGTGATGGAGAGAGGCATTTGGTGCATGACCTGGTGGTTTCTGTCTGCAGGCTGTCATTGATTGCTGATGCTGCTGTGATGGAGAGAGGCATTTGATGCATGACCTGGTGGTTTCTGTCTGCAGGCTGTCATTGATTGCTGATGCTGCTGTGATGGAGAGAGGCATTTGATGCATGACCTGGTGGTTTCTGTCTGCAGGCTGTCATTGATTGCTGATGCTGCTGTGATGGAGAGAGGCATTTGATGCATGACCTGGTGGTTTCTGTCTGCAGGCCGTCATTGATTGCTGATGCTGCTGTGATGGAGAGAGGCATTTGATGCATGACCTGGTGGTTTCTGTCTGCAGGCTGTCATTGATTGCTGATGCTGCTGTGATGGAGAGAGGCATTTGATGCATGACCTGGTGGTTTCTGTCTGCAGGCTGTCATTGATTGCTGATGCTGCTGTGATGGAGAGAGGCATTTGATGCATGACCTGGTGGTTTCTGTCTGCAGGCTGTCATTGATTGCTGATGCTGCTGTGATGGAGAGAGGCATTTGGTGCATGACCTGGTGGTTTCTGTCTGCAGGCCGTCATTGATTGCTGATGCTGCTGTGATGGAGAGAGGCATTTGATGCATGACCTGGTGGTTTCTGTCTGCAGGCTGTCATTGATTGCTGATGCTGCTGTGATGGAGAGAGGCATTTGATGCATGACCTGGTGGTTTCTGTCTGCAGGCTGTCATTGATTGCTGATGCTGCTGTGATGGAGAGAGGCATTTGATGCATGACCTGGTGGTTTCTGTCTGCAGGCTGTCATTGATTGCTGATGCTGCTGTGATGGAGAGAGGCATTTGGTGCATGACCTGGTGGTTTCTGTCTGCAGGCTGTCATTGATTGCTGATGCTGCTGTGATGGAGAGAGGCATTTGGTGCATGACCTGGTGGTTTCTGTCTGCAGGCTGTCATTGATTGCTGATGCTGCTGTGATGGAGAGAGGCATTTGGTGCATGACCTGGTGGTTTCTGTCTGCAGGCTGTCATTGATTGCTGATGCTGCTGTGATGGAGAGAGGCATTTGACGCATGACCTGGTGGTTTCTGTCTGCATGCTGTCATTGATTGCTGATGCTGCTGTGATGGAGAGAGGCATTTGGTGCATGACCTGGTGGTTTCTGTCTGCAGGCTGTCATTGATTGCTGATGCTGCTGTGATGGAGAGAGGCATTTGACGCATGACCTGGTGGTTTCTGTCTGCAGGCTGTCATTGATTGCTGATGCTGCTGTGATGGAGAGAGGCATTTGATGCATGACCTGGTGGTTTCTGTCTGCAGGCCGTCATTGATTGCTGATGCTGCTGTGATGGAGAGAGGCATTTGATGCATGACCTGGTGGTTTCTGTCTGCAGGCCGTCATTGATTGCTGATGCTGCTGTGATGGAGAGAGGCATTTGATGCATGACCTGGTGGTTTCTGTCTGCAGGCTGTCATTGATTGCTGATGCTGCTGTGATGGAGAGAGGCATTTGATGCATGACCTGGTGGTTTCTGTCTGCAGGCTGTCATTGATTGCTGATGCTGCTGTGATGGAGAGAGGCATTTGGTGCATGACCTGGTGGTTTCTGTCTGCAGGCTGTCATTGATTGCTGATGCTGCTGTGATGGAGAGAGGCATTTGACGCATGACCTGGTGGTTTCTGTCTGCATGCTGTCATTGATTGCTGATGCTGCTGTGATGGAGAGAGGCATTTGACGCATGACCTGGTGGTTTCTGTCTGCAGGCTGTCATTGATTGCTGATGCTGCTGTGATGGAGAGGGGCATTTGACGCATGACCTGGTGGTTTCTGTCTGCAGGCTGTCATTGATTGCTGATGCTGCTGTGATGGAGAGAGGCATTTGACGCATGACCTGGTGGTTTCTGTCTGCAGGCTGTCATTGATTGCTGATGCTGCTGTGATGGAGAGAGGCATTTGATGCATGACCTGGTGGTTTCTGTCTGCAGGCCGTCATTGATTGCTGATGCTGCTGTGATGGAGAGAGGCATTTGATGCATGACCTGGTGGTTTCTGTCTGCAGGCCGTCATTGATTGCTGATGCTGCTGTGATGGAGAGAGGCATTTGATGCATGACCTGGTGGTTTCTGTCTGCAGGCTGTCATTGATTGCTGATGCTGCTGTGATGGAGAGAGGCATTTGATGCATGACCTGGTGGTTTCTGTCTGCAGGCCGTCATTGATTGCTGATGCTGCTGTGATGGAGAGAGGCATTTGATGCATGACCTGGTGGTTTCTGTCTGCAGGCCGTCATTGATTGCTGATGCTGCTGTGATGGAGAGAGGCATTTGATGCATGACCTGGTGGTTTCTGTCTGCAGGCTGTCATTAATTAGAGAAATTAGACGTTGCTGTGCGTGTTGAAGTTGTCAGTTGAGCTCGTTTAGGAAAGTTTGTTTCGAGAAGATTTTAAGGTTGTCTGCGTGGGGATGGTGATGATGGCGGTGGTGGTGGAGGTAGTGGTGGGGGTGTCTTGCGTTTTTCTTGAGTCTTTTCTTTTCTTTGTGTCCTTGTTGTGTACTGCTCTCTTTTCTCTTGCTCTCTTTTGGGATGTATTTCAACGTTTTCAAGGAGGAAAAGCTAGTACATTGTCTTTCTGACCTCCAGATTTGTAGAGTACATCAATAGCACAGACCTACTTCTCAATGTCAATGTGAACTGTTTTGAAGGAAGCCTGCAATAAGTGAGAAGTTCTTTCCGTCTCGCTGTGATATTGTTTATTGTAATTCAATCAAGTTGGCGTTTTAATGAAACAGATCCTTATTTATTCTTATTTTATTTGCTAATTTTGCGAGGTCGAATTGTTCTTCGGTAAAAGCAACAAGATACAGCCAGGATCTCAAGTCTCACTTCTTTTCTTTGCTCTCGCTTTCTGTCTTTTTCTCTGTCTGGTTCCATGTCTCTCATTCTCTCTTGCCCCCCCCCCCCCCCCCCCCCCCTTGTTTGTTCTTCATCCTCTCTCCCTCCTCTATCTCTCTCTCTATCTCTCTATCTATTTTTCTCTCTCTCCCTTTCGTTATCCCCATTCTCTCTCTCCCTTGCTCTCTCTCGCTGTCTCTCTCCCTCCCCCTCTCTCTCTCTCTCTCCCTCTCTCTCTCTCTCTCTTTCTCTCTCTCTCTCTCTCTCTCTCAACTTTACAATGTTTTATCAAAGATCTTGTAGGCTACGCTCTTAGCGTAGCCTACAAGATCTTTGGTTTTATTCTTGTGCGCGATGAAGGCAATTTAAATGTTAAAAAATAAAAAACCGAAAGTCTTCTTGCCAAATCCTTTAAGGTGAAAATAAAACTCTTGTTTCCCTCCAATAAAATAGTATTCTGCAATACCATGGCAAACTTCTTTGTTTTGTTTTTTTTGGGTTTTTTTACAAAACAAACTAATGTTATAACAGACCACCCTGTCGCTTTAAACTGCACCGGTCTGTTACAGAAATCTGTGTTGTGTACGGAATGAGTTCGTGTTGGTGCAACAAAGATAGCTGGCCGGTGTACACTTATTAATTACACTTGCAAACAGTCCTGGCCCTTGTGAAGTGATTTGTTTGCAGGCTGAAAAAGTGTCCCGCTGATTGAAACGTGCGTACCATCCGTCTTCCCTGGCCTGCTCGTGTGCAGTAACCACCATGCATTGAAACTGTGAGCAGGGTTGTAACAAGACATGAATGCGAAAACACGTCTTTGTGCTTGTAACGTAACTGGCGACCCGTGCCAGGAAAGTTGTGGTGACTGTATACAAGTTGATTGATGTTATCGTATCAAAGAAAATTAACATTTTTTTTAACTGATACGGAATAAAGATAATGAACGCGTCCTTGGAAGATTTTTAGAAATAGATTGATACTGAATCGGTGTGACTCTTTGGGTTCACGTGACTCTTTGGGTTCACGTGACTCTTTGGGTTCACGTGACTCTTTGGGTTCACGTGACTCTTTGGGTTCACGTGACTCTTTGGGTTCACGTGACTCTTTGGGTTCACGTGACTCTTTGGGTTCACGTGACTCTTTGGGTTTCGCGACCAGAAACAACAATAAACAATTGGATTTTTGAGAACGCTGTATTCCCGAACATTTTCTATCATCACAAGGTAGGTTTAATGAATGAATGCTACTTAACCAGTATTCATTTGCAAAGAACGTGTTGGCTTTCCTAATTCGGTTGAAAAACAAAAACGTGCACTTTAAGCTACCCTTGAATTAACCGATGTTCCAGGGATGGCATTAACAGGAAGCACGAAGTTCAAGTCTGAATTCTACTGGTAAAAATTAAAAATAATACGTTAATCGGATGTACATATCGGTTGATATTTTGTTTGACCGTGTTGCCGTCTCTAGGTTTGACTGTAGTTGGCTTAAGAGACTGACCGGTTTCTGATAGAACGAGGACTTGCAGTACCTGTGAAGAAATACCAGTTTGGATAATGGGTGCCGTGATGCCCATGTTGTCTCGTAGAGCTCCAGCTGTAGATCAAAGCTATTCTGAAAATCAGGAAAGGAAAGAAGCTCTGAAGAACAATGCTTGGTCATTGCAAAGCTAAAGGCGCTCCTTAATTGAGCCCGAAGTCAACTTCGCGAAGTCATTTTTACCGAAAACTTAGTGCTAAAGCTTCGTGCTGACAGCTTCGCGAAGTATGCTTCGGGTAGTCGACTTCGTCCAGTTAATTAACAATCGGAGGTCTTGTCCTTTACAGCTCTATGGCTACAAACCGTGCCGCGGACGTCTTGAGAAGAAGTAGTGTAGCTCTCTGTCTTGTAAGGCGCTGTGTCGGTACCAATTGTCTCGGCCAATTACTTGTGTCGCGCGCGCATGGCTTGGCGAGATTGCAGGCCTGGATTTACGCCTGGCTGAAATCTAATTCAGAACTGTGACGGGGTCGTGTGCTGGAAAGTATCACCAAATCTATACCACACTTACAATCCCCGGACACTTTAAAGGGATACTTCGCTCTGGTTGTGTGTCTAATTGCTAGAAAATCATTGAAGGGGTCTGAATGGTGGAGTTGGGTGTGGTGCGGGTGAGGGGTGAGGCCGTCGGAGCAATAATTCTACTCGGAAATAGCAAATACTTTTAGAGCTGAATCCGGGACTCCAATTTTATTTCTGCGTATTTTGTGAACTTGATAATGAAGATGCTGGGAAAGACTCTTGCTACATAGTCGCTGATTTCATGCATGATAAGGAAAGTAATGACATGACACGGTGTGCTTCAGCCAAGGTGTAATGGATACCTCCTTTTTATATTTAGTCAAGTTTTGACTAAATATTTTAACATCGAGGGGGAATCGAAACGAGGGTCGTGGTGTATGTGCGTGTGTGTGTGTGTGTGTGTGTGTGTGTGTCTGTGTGTCTGTGTGTGTGTGTGTGTGTGTAGAGCGATTCAGACTAAACTACTGGACCGATCTTTATGAAATTTGACATGAGAGTTCCTGGGTATGAAATCCCCGAACATGTTTTTCATTTTTTTGATAAATGTCTTTGATGACGTCATATCCGGCTTTTCGTGAAAGTTGAGGCGGCACTGTCACGCCCTCATTTTTCAACCAAATTGGTTGAAAGTTTGGTCAAGTAATCTTCGACAAAGCCCGGACTTCGGTATTGCATTTCAGCTTGGTGGCTTAAAAATTAATTAATGACTTTGGTCATTAAAAATCTGAAAATTGTAAAAAAAAAATAAAAATTTATAAAACGATCCAAATTTACGTTTATCTTATTCTCCATCATTTGCTGATTCTAAAAACATATAAATATGTTATATTCGGATTAAAAACAAGCTCTGAAAATTAAATATATAAAAATTATTATCAAAATTAAATTGTCCAAATCAATTTAAAAACACTTTCATCTTATTCCTTGTCGGTTCCTGATTCCAAAAACATATAGATATGATATGTTTGGATTAAAAACACGCTCAGAAAGTTAAAACAAAGAGAGGTACAGAAAAGCGTGCTATCCTTCTTAGCGCAACTACTACCCCGCTCGTCTTGTCAATTTCACTGCCTTTGCCATGAGCGGTGGACTGACGATGCTACGAGTATACGGTCTTGCTGAAAAATGGCATTGCGTTCAGTTTCATTCTGTGAGTTCGACAGCTACTTGACTAAATATTGTATTTTCGCCTTACGCGACTTTTTTTATTAATGTAAAAGTAATATTCCAAGAAGACTATGAGAATTTGTTTTTTAACCTTGTCTACAACGTGTCCTTTTTTTGTACACCAGCTTCAATTTACAGTGGATAATTTCATTTTAAAGGCTCCGTATTTCTCGCTTAGTTTCATGTTTCACGCCTCATTTAAGCCAAGGACACTTGTGCCATTTTTGAAGCTGAGATACTACTTTTCCGGTGCATCGATAACCTACAACCATCGCCTCGGTAGTTCCAGTGCCTGCATAAAATACCGCTAACGACAAGACACAGTCTGCCAGGGTGCAAACGCATCTTGGACGAAACCCAGAATAAAATAATAAGTCACAGTAAAATGCGCGTAATGAGGCAGCTAGTTGCCCTCAGACTGTGGGAAACTCTACGCTCTCTGGTTTGACTGACATATAACTGTCCATGGGTGGGAGCAAAGATATTCTTTGGTGGCAGCAAGAACGAACCGATTGCAGCAAATCTTGGAGGGTTAATTTACTGCAGAAGAAAACGAGATGGTGTTTGCCCCGCCGAACTGGACACTGGCTCTTCCCCGCCCACGACCTTTGGCGTGTCGTTATGAAGTTTTCTACCCCACACTGTGACCCTGTGGTCATCTCTTGATAACTGTTTGCTGACCATGAGAAGTGTTTGCTGACCATCATAACTGTCTGCTCACCACTAGCGAGCATCTTACCTTTCGGTCAGACATGATTGAGGCAATGCGTGAGTACATGAAAGGAGAGTGTTGGACATCCACTTCCGCCTTGAGGTTTGGTCAGACGTGGCTGCAGTACTATAGTGTTTGAGAGCGAAGAAACAAGAAGTACTGACCAGTACTGACCTCTATTTGTGCTTGTGACCCACTTGCCCTTTTAAGTGTTTGAAGACTAGGTTTACTTACTGTACAACCTACTACAAACCATTACAATACAAGAAAGCGCCCCCAATACTGTGCAATGCGCTGCAACTAAACATTATACAGTTGAGTCAATACAACATGAACAAACACAATTCAATACAATGTAATATTATGATGTAATACAGAAAAGATTTGTTTCTTCTCTCTCGTGTTTTTTGTCCTTGTTTCGACTTATTGACTATGCCTAGATCTTTGTGTAATTTAGTGACATTTTCGCCGATCACACAATGTATTAACTTTGCGTGTGTGTCTTCTGTGCATTTAATTTAATATTATTGTGACGTGACCCACTCTTCCCAAATATCTGGCGCTCCAAGTCTTCTTCATCCTCTTCTTTTTCCCGTGCCCGATGTCTTTTTTTCTACTTTTTTGTCCCCACCTCCTGTACTACCACCCCCTCCCTTTTCTGATTCTTTGCGTATCAGGTTTTTACACCCCCGGTATAGGGGTGTGTATAGGTTTCACTCGATGTGTTTGTTTGTTTGTTTGTGTGTTTGTTTGTGTTCGCAAGTAGATCTCAAGAATGAACGGACCGATCGTCACCAAACTTGGTGAACAGGTTCTATACATTCCTGAGACGGTCCTTACAAAAATTGGGACCAGTCAAACACACGGTTAGGGAGTTATTGGTGGATTTTGGTTTTTTGGGGGGATCAACTACGGCATAACTCTTCCTTATCTTCTCCGTGTTTTCAGCGTTTACCTCCCTTCCTTCGTATGGTGCACTATAGTATGAGGGGGGCATCTTCGGATATTCCCGGCGTTCTGTTACTATTTTTAGAAGGTCACCGCAGTGTCCAGAACGTAAATTGAACCCGTAAATTATCCTCACTGTAAAAGTGCAAAGGTCGAATCAATTTATAGCCACGCGAAAAATACACTCATCTATCTCTATATATTTATACAATAGATATAGATATATATATACGGCTTCTCTGTGTGTGTGTGTGTGTTTGAGTGTGTCTGTAGAAAACACCTGTGTATTGCACAGTTCTGTTTGTGATGTGGTACCTAGGGCGTCGTCGACAAGTATGGGACTCGACATGATATGATCAGGAATGGCATTATGGCCCCTGAATCATGTTCGTGCTGTTCCCATTCCACGAGTCTGGAAGGGACCGAAGCTTGACGGGTCCATGGTTCGAAGCCGGCGTACAGTGCGCCACTCAAGCCGGGTATTCGGCTCTACTTGCTACCCGGCGAAGCGGCAGATACACCCCGGACAAAATCTGGTCGATGAGATATTTCAATACCTGCTCTCAGCGCGCAGCGCAAACCGATTTTTTTTTCCGGGATCTTTTGTTTTCTGTATGCGGTCAGTAGGTGTTTTATATTGATTTGTCTTTTTCTCCGCCTGTCTCTTTGTCCACTCAATCAACTTATTTTAACCACACTTGTTAGCAGTGCCTTCTCAGTTGGTGGCAGTGAGAATGGTAAGGACGGGGGTGTTTTTCCTACCTCGGAGGAATTTCTTGTTCTGTTTGTTATCGTTGTCTGAAATGAGTAAATGTATTTAGTCCGCCATCATGTTAACTTTTGTTATGTACATACCAGGATTACTTAAAATAAGCATTATATGATTGAGTTAGTTATCCTAAAAACCATGTATTGTTTTTGTCATGATAATAATTGAATAAAGTTTTGTTTAAACCAAAGGTTTTATTATCGCATAAGAAAGCTTTGCTTTTGGGAGGCGAACATAAACTTTTTGAAATCATTGCAAGAGACACAAAAACAAATCAACGACACAATTAAAAATAATACATAGTACCAGATAGTTTGTTGTGTGTGTGTGTGTGTGTGCGTGCGTGCGTGCGTGCGTGTGTGCGTGTTTGTGTGTGTGTGTGTGTGTGTGCGTGCGTGTGTGTGTGTGTGTGTGTGTGTGTGTGTGTGTGTGTGTGTGTGTGTGTGTGTGTGTGTGTGTGTGTAACTCTCGTTTGGACTCTCTGTTTCTGAATAGTTGCGTCCGTCTGTCTCTGTACTTGTCTCCATGCATTTCTGTATGCGGGTATGTATCTATGAATGTTTGTATCTTTTGCATGTGATTTACGCAAAAGAAGCCTTTTTGGACATGTTTTGTTGTACATGTATTTCCTTTCTTACCTACGTATCAATTTGCTGTCACATTATTTATCTCTGAAGAAAATGTAAAATCTTATTTTGATTTACAAAGAAGCAGACATTTTCCAAATTAATGTTATCTACAAAGAACAAGCACTTTGTCGGCCTCTAACAAGGCAGAGAGACAGAGAAAAGGATTCATATTTCAACTCACCAGAAAAAACAACCTTGGCCAATAAAAAATAAAAAATTTAAACAGTTAAAAACATTAAAAAAAAAACACGCTTTGAAAACGGATGCTGACAGGCCCTGATATAGCTCGAGTTTGGTGCGCAATCTCAAATGTGTAGAAGGGGACAAAAAATATTGCCGATTCATTTCATTGATTTTGAAAAAAGGGCGTCGTGACCTGTTTCTGTCGTGAGTGGGGTATTTTTTATTTTTTTTTTATTTTTTTTAATTCTGAATCTGACTCTTAAAAAAGCTGGAAAATGAGAAGATGAAAGAGCGTAGATGAGATGGAATGGACCTTTACTTTTACGTGCATGTTCGTGAGCGTGTAGACGTATTCTTTAAGGCCAAAAAAAAAAAGTCTGTTTACGGTATCCCGACCGACCCTATTTTTTCGCGTGACCCTACACCTTTTTTTGGCATTTGGAAAAAAAAAATCTTTGTTAAAATAACTTAAAAATATGGGTTTTTTGAAGAAAAAAATAATAATAAAAATAGCGACCTACCGACCCTATTTTTTTGGCCTATGTTACCGTAAACAGACTATTTACTTTTTTGGGCCTAATGTGTTAAATGCCGGAAAGTGTGTCTGTGTGTGTGTGTGTGTGTGTAGGACAGGGGGGAGGGGGCTTGAGGGCTGTGGCAAAGTTCATGTTTTCCTACACTGGTAGCATTTAAAAGAGATTTGAGAAAAAGGTTTCTTTTACGTTTAATACATTTTCTCTGGAGTGGTACCCATTTAAACCTCTGATATTTGCAAATGATTGATTTTTTTATGGTCGAGTTTATGAGGACGATGAATTTCGATGTTGATATTGAGTTTAGGAGATTTGGTTTTGTAGTTCATATGAAGTTGATATTTTTCAGTTTGTATTTGGACATAAAACATTTCGCATGTCGCTAGTTGACTTAAGCAAGATAAGGATGGTGTATATGATGTTCCTTATTATGTTTCTAATTCACGAGTAGGAGTTATGCAGATAACAGGATTTCGTTGGTGTTAGTATGATTACATAATCTTGTTTATGGAAAGATAAGAAAGGAGATGAAGAATATGTTTATATACTTTTGAAATGAATATGGGCTATTTTTGTTTTGTTTTTGTTTGTTTGTTTGTTTGTTTGTTTAACAGGAGAATTATTGTCACTCGTTTATTCTTACTAACATTGTTATATAATCGTCAGCCATTACGAACTCTCGACCGAGTCTTCATCCATTTTTCACTGTTCTACGTAGCAGGCGTTGTCGAAAAAGCCTGGCTAACTGAATATAGAAATTAAAATGGATGTAGACTCGGTCGAGAGTAGAACATGTTTATTTTTTTCCCATGTTGAAGTAACTCGCTGACACTTGTTTCTGGTTCTCGTGAAGTTCAAGTGTCAACGAGTTACTTCAACATGGGGAAAAACTAAACATTTTCTACACTTATTAGCAATACATGTGCCTACCACCCACAGTGGTGGTAAGCTAGTAAATCCTACATCCACATTTGTTGAGCATGATGTAACCTTTTTGCACGTGACCCTCGTTGTATTTAAGGGAAACACGGCACACTGGGAGGAAAAGACAGGATGGAGGCATCAAAGAGTACGGCTGTTGCTAATCCGGAAACAGAACTGTGTTGCCATTTTTGCAGACATCCGTTTAACGAGATGAAAAATCTGGCATTGCTTTGATGAGCGAACACGCTTGGGAATTCTTGCCATATGCGCTCGTTACAATTTGTGGGGGGAACACTGGCTTCTGGCCCAGGTAGGAGGATTAAGTAGAAAGTGCAGTTCTGGCTGACTGACTGATCTACTTACTCAACCGCAATCAACTGAAATAACTGCCAGTAAGTGAAGACTTTTATTCGGTCCTCTGAGGCTTCGCTGGCAAGATCTGACGAAGCTACTTTGGAGAATGTAACGGTAAAATTGGTACCCGAGATTGACACAAACGAAGGAATTCTGCGAAATTCTTCCGTCGCTGTTCTACTTTCCATCTAGGCTCGGTCAAAGCCGAAGGGATATTACGGATCATATCAGTGAGAAGTAAGGTGTAACTATTTTTCGACATATGAAGCGCAGCTTCTCAAGTAGTCGTGTTTGTACTCAGAGGCACGTATACTGCAAACCATAGTTTTTATCTTTAACTAACGCACACATTAAGAGACAGAGACAGAGCGAGAGGAGTGGAGATACAGAATTTTAAATTTATTAATAAACAAGTCGCGTAAGGCGGAAATACAATATTTAGTCAAGTAGCTGTCGAACTCACAGAATGAAACTGAACGCAACGCAACGCAGCAAGACCGTATACTCGTAGCATCGTCACTCCACCGCCCGTGGCAAAGGCAGTGCCCGTGGAATTGACAAGAAGAGCGGGATATTCGTTGCGCTGAGAAGGATAGCACGCTTTTCTGTACCTCTCTTCGTTTTAACTTTCTGAGCGTGTTTTTAATCCAGACATATCATATCTATATATTTTTGGAATCAGGAACCGACAAGGAATAAGATGAAAGTGTTTTTAAATTGATTTCGAAAAAAAATTTTGATAATAATTTTTATATATTTAATTTTCAGAGCTTGTTTTTAATCCAAATATAACATATTTATATGTTTTTGGAATCAGCAAATAATGGAGAATAAGATAAACGTAAATTTGGATCGGTTTATAAATTTTTAATTTTTTTTACAATTTTCAGATTTTTAATGACCAAAGTCATTAATTAATTTTTAAGCCACCAAGCTGAAATGCAATACCGAAGTCCGGGCTTCGTCGAACATTACTTGACCAAAATTTCAACCAATTTGGTTGAAAAATGAGGGCGTGACAGTGCCGCCTCAACTTTCACGAAAAGCCGGATATGACGTCATCAAAGACATTTATCAAAAAAATGAAAAAAACGTTCGGGGATATCATACCCAGGAACTCTCATGTCAAATTTCATAAAGATCAGTCCAGTAGTTTAGTCTGAATCGCTCTACACACACACAGACACACACACAGACACACACACACACACACACACATACACCACGACCCTCGTCTCGATTCCCCCCTCTACGTTAAAACATTTAGTCAAAACTTGACTAAATGTAAAAAGTAACGTGAATGAATACATTATAAGATGTTTGGTGGCTTGTTGACAGACCAGCTTTTTTGTTGGTCCAAGGGGACCATATCGTCTTTTGTTTCATCTTTATCGACTCCGCCTAGGACGGTCCCAAGCCCGGCTGAAAAAGGAGGAGGGTTGGGCGTGGGGCTAGCTACCCCACCCCGTAAAAAAAACCACTAGCTACAGAAACGCCAATTGGCGGCCTATACCCCAGACGGGGTCACAGGCGTAGGTGAGGTAGGAGGTGAGGTTATCGACCAAGGCCGAAGGCCGCGGTTGATAAATATGAGACAAAAGGCAAAAGCTCCTTTTATATATATAAAACATCAGAAATTGTGAAAGAAACAACTGAAAGTCAGCAGAGACTTTCTTCCGAGATTTGTTAAAATCTCTTAGCAGAGAAAGAGAGAGAAATTAGTATCCCTTCACAGACAGCCTATTGGGAGCATCAGACCCTCCTCAAGGGGGACCGAGATTTACAGAGCAAAGTTCCTTTGTGGGGGACGTATCATATATATATATATATCCCATGACCTCCCTTCTTTGTCTCTGTTACTTCAGTATGGGTATATATGTTGTATTTTTATAGCTCAATAAATACATCATGGACTCCAAAAAATATATGATAGTGCAGATTCCGATTTGGGCGAAGAACTACTTTGCTCCCGACCTTTGACCTCGCGCCGAACAATGTGACACATTTGTATGAAGTTCCAAAATCGTATTGCACGGCTCAGAAAACCATATCAGTTGCACGCAAAAATGAATCTCAGAACTGATCTGATGTATGAGATGCAATAAGCAAACGTTTCTTTCATTATGAAAGCAATGCAGGTGGGAAAAAACGAACATTCAACTTACAAGATAACCAGATGCTAGCGAACCAAAACAAAAACACGAGTACCCTCCCCTTGCTTCGTTAGCAGACGACTTTTGAGAATCTGTCAGACCGTCCTTACCTGGCACGGTTGGGCTTCGCTATCATCAGCTGTTTCACGTGTTTTGCGAGCAAGTCTACTCTTTTGCCTGGCTCTGCAGTAAGTCCACATTGGCGATGAAGGTATCTAAGAACTTAACATGTGTGTATTTTTCCGTAATCCAGTCATATTCTTTCAAAATGCAATCAAGCGGCGGTGACAGACTTGGGTCCTGTTTTCATCGCATCAATACCAGTTTAGGTTCATGCAAACACACTCGCAAAACAGTTTATCATGTAGATACATTTCAAATAGGGAGCAAATGGTTAAATCTACATATGTGTTCCCTAAAATTTGCTTCTCTGTCAATAAGACTAATTGTATAATAATGCGTTCGAAAAAAACAACGTGGAATCGATTCTGAATCGAGTCGAGTAAGCCAAATGGGGGCCAAACCGGTTTCCCCGTTCCGCCGACCTGAAACGCAAAAGAATTGTGCGCTTCAACTAAATGGATTTCTATACGACTTCATTACTTTCTTGCAACTTATGAACCTTTACTTAACGCTTTTAAACGGTCTGAAAGTAGTGTTACCGCGTACTTATAGATGCACTCATTCGTTTTATTTTTTCAGCGACGGTCACTTAGTTTAAGGTTGCAAAAAGGCCATGTCTCGCTGAAAACACTGTTTCACACTCCACAGATCGCAAAAGTGCCGCTAGTAGTCTACACTTTGTGTTTGATGGTAGAATGGGATATACAGATTACAACACTCGTGGTTTTTTATATGGCTTGTATTTCAGTCAAGACCCAGCGGGAATATCAATCGAGAGCCACTCGCCAAAGGCTCGTGTCTCCCGATGATATTCATCCGCTGGGTCTTGACTGAAATACAAGCCATATAAAAAACCACTCGTGTTGTAACCTATACATATATATATATATATATATATATATATATATATATATATATATATATATATGTATAGGTTACAACACGAGTGGTTTTTTATATGGCTTGTATTTCAGTCAAGACCCAGCGGATGAATATCATCGGGAGACACGAGCCTCTGGCGAGTGTCTCTCGATTGATATTCCCGCTGGGTCTTGACTGAAATACAAGCCATATAAAAAACCACGAGTGTTGTAATCTGTATATCCCATTCTACCATCAAACACAAAGTGTAAACTACTAGCGGCACTGTTGCGATCTGTGCAGGGTAAAACTGTTGCCAGCGAGACTTAGCCCTTTTGCAACCTTAAACTAAGTGACCGTCGCTGAAAAAATAAAACGAATGAGTGCATCGATAAGTACGCGGTAACACTACTTTCAGACCATTTAAAAGCTTTAAGTAAAGGTTCATAAGTTGCAAGAAAGTAATGAAGTCGAATAGAAATTAATTTAGTTGAAGCGCACAATTCTTTTGTTTTGCGTTTCAGGTCGGCAGAACGGGCGAAACGGGTTTGGGACCCATTTGGCTTACTCGATTCAGAATTGATTCCACGTTGTTTTTCTCGAACGTGTGTAATTAGGCTTATTGACAGAGAAGCAAATCTTAGGGAACAAATATGTAGGTTTAGATTTAACCATTTGCTCCCTATTTGAAATGTATCTACGTGATTAACTGTTTTGCGAGTGTGTTTGCATGGATGAACTTAAACTGGTATGGGTGAGAGGAAAACGCGACCGACACGTCTGTCACCGCCGATTGATTGCATTTTGAAGGAATATGACTGGATTACGGAAAAATATGTGGACTTACTGCAGAGCCAGGCAAAAGAGTAGACTTGCTCGCAAAACATGTGAAACAGCCGATGTTTGATAGCTGAAGGCGCACACCGGCAAAACACACTACCGACAGATTCTCAAAAGTCGTCTGCTAACGATGCAAGGGGAGGGTACTCGTGTTTTTGTTTTGGTTCGCTAGCATCTGGTTATCTTGTAAGTTGAATGTTCGGTTTTTTCGACCTGCATTGCTTTCATTATGAAAGAAACTTTTGCTTATTGCATCTCATACATCAGATCAGTTCTGAGATTCATTTTTGCGTGCAACTGATATGGTTTTCTGAGCCGTGCAATACGATTTTAGAAAGTTCATACAAATGTGTCACATTGTTCGGCGCGAGCGAGGTCAAAGGTCGGGAGGAAAGTAGTCCTTTGCCCAAATCGGAATCTGCACTATCATATATTTTTTGGAGTCCATGATGTATTTATTGAGCTATAAAAATACAACATATATACCCATACTGAAGTAACAGAGACAAAGAAGGGAGGTCATGGGATATATATATATATATATATATACACATCAATTAATCAATTAATCAATCAATCAATAAATAATGAATAATGATGCAGTCCTCTTCAGCAAAATATTTCTATACATCAAGTAAAGCTCGACCTTTTTTCCTCAGGAATCTATCTTTTACATACAAGAATCCAAGAGCTCATCGCGTTGAAAGCCCGGTGGGTGAGCTGACCTTATTGTAGAATCTGGGCACGTCAGTCACTGTTCCCGTCACCCTAATTATATCGCACTGCCAAAATCCTGGGGCTAAAAGCTTTTCCTGGGTGTCAATCAGGCAATTAGGCCGACGCTGTCGCTTCATTAAGGTCAAAACAAAGTCTTGTCGTTCCCCATACGTCGAAGGTTGACAGGTGCCTACAAGGGCACGCCGACCTGTCGCGTTGCAATCAGTATTGCGATGAACCTAGAACAGCTATACTGTGGCAGGAGTCAAAGTCGACCAAAAATGGGTGCATTCCCTGAAGGCGTTGATCCTATATGCAGGGAATGCATCCGGGTGCGTTTTCTGCAGAAAAGTACGACGTCCACTGCTCAATCTCGCGCCAAGCGCGTTATTCACATCAGCGTTACTTCCAGTTTGACATCCAAAATGCGGTTTGACAGGAGGACTTGATGAATGTTCTCATTTCTTCATTTAAAATTGCAACATTGAATCGAAGCACCCGGGTGCATTTCTTGTATACAGGAAAAACGCCCACAGGAAGTACACTTACAGGGAATGTACCCACTTTTGGTCGACATAGACCCCCTTCTACCACAGTATAGCTGTTCTATACTGTTGATCTGTCTCATTGGCCGGACTTGAAAGAGCTTTTCACTGTGCACGCTGCGATAGACAATGTTCTGAAATAACTCTGTCGGGTTCGTATGGGTTGTGAAAGAGTGAATACTCTTACCTGTCCTACGTCACATTGTAGGCCAGTCACTAGCGAGGGGTTTGTCTGAAATACGAGAAAAAGGAGCACGTGTAGAAAGTTTGCCTCAGTAAAAGAAAAAGCATACACAACGCTTGCCTGACTTTTGTAAACTTGCAAGAGTCTTCCCAATACTTGCAACTACTGTTGTTTCAAAGAAACATTGGCTTTTCTGAAGGTTGGAAGAGTTGAATCCCTTGGAAACAGTGAGCTCACTGACGTGGTCACTGATCAAAGAAGTAAAGTGATCATGGCTTCAGGGGACACAGTAAGCTCCGGTGAGCATCTTTTTGAAAGAAAAAGTCATGATGTCGAGCGGACACTGCATAATATGCACATATCGGAGTGAACATCGTTCACTGTGAAGTCACGATCACATGCCTCCGCCGATCAGGAGCGTGTGTTTTAATCACGATTTCAAAGGGGCGCAACTCTTTCACAACCAATAAACAAGTCGCGTAAGGCGAAAATACAACATTTAGTCAAGCTCAGTCGAACTCACAGAATTAAAATGAACGAATTGCATTTTTTCCGCAAGACCGTACACTCGCAGCATCGTCTGTCCACCGCTCGTGGCAAAGGCAGTGAAATTAACAATCCAGAAAAGCGCGGTAGCGGTTGCGCTGAGGAGGATAGCACGCTTTTCTATATCTCTATTCTTTTTAACTCTGTGAACGTGTTTTTAATCCAAACATATCATATCTATATGTTTTTGGAATCAGGAACCGACAAGGAATAAGATGAAATTGTTTTTAAATCGATTTCGGAAATTTAATTTTGATCATAATTTTTATATTTTTAATTTTCAGAGCTTGTTTTTAATCCAAATATAACATATGTATATGTTTTTGGAATCAGAAAATGACGAAGAATAAAATGAAATTGTTTTTGGATCGTTTAATAAATATTTAATTTTTATTACAAGTTTCCGATTTTTAATGACCAAACTCACTCATTAGTTTTTAAGCCACCAAGCTGAAATGCAATACCAAACCCCGGCCTTCGTCGAAGATTGCTTAGCCAAAATTTCAATCAATTTAATTGAAAAATGAGGGTGTGACAGTGCCGCCTCAACTTTTACAAAAAGCCGGATATGACGTCATCAAAAGTATTTATCGAAAAAAAGAAAAAAACGTCCGGGGATATCATTCCCAGGAACTCTCATGTCAAATTTCATAAAGATCGGTCCAGTAGTTTGGTCTGAATCGCTCTACACACACACACGCACAGACAGACAGACACACACACACACACACACACACACACACACACACACACACACACACACACACACACACACACACACACACACACACACACACATACACACACATACACCACAACCCTCGTCTCGATTCCGACTAAATGTAAAAAACCGACAGAGGTATTCCTATACGCCTACAATCTTCAATTTATTGGTCTATAACCAAAGCAGGTGTGACCTGTAAAACGTCGTGCTTTTAATGGATTAGACTTTATATTTTCAACGTTGTCATGATCAGGCGTCTCGTTTTAGAAGCACTTAAAAGTTCGTAACTTGCTATTTCATTCACGACTTTCCTGTTCGCTTTAACGTAAATGACAAAGGATGGGTTTATTTTTGTAGAAATTGGAAGACAGCTCCGAAAGTATAGTGATGGAAAGGGGCAAACCAGCGATTAGTAAGCTGACGTAAGTCGAAAGTGCCAAAAGGAGTTCTACGGTCCTAGTTCAAGTACGTTGGGTGCCAACACATAGACGTAGGCTAAACACTTCTACGGCTTCCTGTAGTTAGGGCGTTTCAGAATTTCACACTTTTATTTCCTCGACGTCTGAGACAGAAAAGTGAATCATGCGGACATATTTAATGTATCTGCAGGCACACTGCAATTTCTGTCAGGGGGAGAGCTACTCGAATTCAGCCATTGGATCGGTTGTTTGTAGTCTCCTAGCCCTCCATTGGAAGTACTGCAGTGTTTCATTATGGGGGCGAGGACGCCCCCATTCTATACGGATAGTTTAGAGGTTGACCATGGGCAGCGCCATTTTGTTGTGAAATACGTCATCAGTTTGTGTACACAGGAAGTTGTGACATCCGTCACCCTATGGGAGGGGTGAAGGCAACATTGTTCATCTGTAGAAAGTTGTGAAATCCGTCACCCTATGGGAGGGGTGACGTCAAAATTGGTCATCACAGAGTTTGTGTAACACAGGAAGTTGTGAAATACGTCACCCTATGGGAGGGGTGACGTCAAAATTGTTCAACAAAAACATGATATGTCGCATTGTGCAGGGTCAACCGCAACAAACTCAAACCGAGCCATTCATACCTAGCTGTATTTGAGAGACTTATATACCCGACATTTTTATTTCTTATTTTTAGCACAGGTGTAGGAAAAATCATGAACCAAAATGTTATTTATTTTCTAATTTAACATTTTTTTTACAAATATGACCATGGTCTTTTAAACATACAGTGACATTAAACATTGTTATGTTAAAAAAAAGAAAAAAGAAATAAAGCTTTTGTGCACAAATCAGAAAATACATTGTACATTTTACCTACAGGCCAAACAGTGTCTGTTGGCGGCAGAGGGCCCAGCAAGTTGTTATTTTTAGATCGATTAAAAGTTGTCAAGAACAGGCGCTTACATTTGGATGTGTCCACTGATAGTAGGTTTGGTTGTGATCAATCAGAATGATGTAGGAATAAAAATGTATGACAGTTTGGTATGATGACATGTAATTCAAATATGCTGAAATGTAATATTATACATGATATAATATTATTATGGCTGTTGCCATGACCATGAACCCCAAGAAAGGTTTAATGTTATGTAAAATCAAAATACCAAAATCAAGCACCTACTAATTTGGTCTACGGTGCGGCTTGGACCAAAAAAGGATGGACACGCAACTCGCTCAGCCAGCCAGCGCTGCGAGACTTACAGCGGCCAACTTCGCCGCGGCGCGCTCATTGGCTAAGTATTGAACTTGCGTCAAGGCCGATGCGCGTAGATTCCCAGAATGTTTACTTTCGGTTAGATTCTTCGACAGCATTCGCAGAGGTGACTGCCGTATTGTGTACCGCAGTCAGAAGTAATTTATTACTTTTGGGAGTTTAGTAACGTGATATCGGTTTCAATTGTTCGTTCACTTATATTGCTTTCAGATTTAACACACAAGAAACAGTAGCACGGTTTTCGTTGCGAAAATGTGCATTGGCAGTGCTACGCGATCGAATTGACAATTGTGTATTATGTACACGCGGTGTTCTTCTCAGGAAAAGACCGAAGCGACATGTGACGTCAGTCGTTCAGCCCGCGAGCGGTGGGATGGGGGGGGTTCACATGGTTTGTTTGTTTCAGAACCACACCCATATACACACATTTCACATGTAAACCATTTGTCCGCCCCCTGTCGATATTTATCGACTAAGTTCCTTGTTACTTTAACTGTTGACAGGTGATTTGCTACACATAGGGTCACTGCCTGACGCTACTCCCTCGTCCGCATCTTCTGCTCATTCTTCGTGTACACTACATTGGGGTATGCACGTTAAAGATCCCACGATTGACAAAAGGGTCTTTCCTGGCAAAATTGTATAGATAGGCGTAGATAAAAATGTCCACCAAAATACCCGTGTGACCGGGAATAATAGGCCGTGAAAGGTGGATGCAGCGCCTAAAGGCAGTCGATCTACTGGCCGATGTGAATGCGTGATATATTGTGTAAAAAATTCCATCTCACACGGCATTAATAGGTAACATGCGCCTTGAGTCGCCTTGTGTGGTGAGATACGTGCGCGATATAAATCCTCGTAAATAAATAAATTTTGCCGCATAGCTATAATAATGATAATGATAATAATAATAATGGACATTTATATAGCGCTTCTCCACAGCTCGAAGCGCTTTACAAGTTCAATTTACAAGTTCAATCAAAAACACAACACGATATGTATACAACTTATACAATTTGTCTCAGATGAAAAGGAAAATACTCATCAAAGAGCACATAATTATACATGCTTACATAAAATACAAAGAATCACATTTTTTTGCAGCGCAGCACAGTGCAGTAAAAAAACACGCAAACAAACACATACAACAGACAAATGCTCACAAGCACACATGCACAAACACACACACACACACACACACACACACACACACACACACACACACACACACACACACACACAGGTTCATGAGCGTGTTTTGTTGGAATATGAAATAAATATCAGTAAGTAAGTTTGTGGAATTTTGATTGCTTCTGAGATTTTCTCTCTCTCTCTCTCTCTCTCTCTCTCTCTCTCTCTCTCTCTCTCTCTCTCTCTCTCTCTCTCTCTCTCTCTCTCTCTCTCTCTCTCTCTCTCTCTCTCTCTCTCTCTCTCTCTCTCTCTCTTTCTTTTTTTCCATTCTTAACATGAATATGAATGATGAAAAAAATGCGTTAAAGAAGTACAAAAAACTAACAAAAACAAAACAAAGAAAGGATTTGTCCTAGAAAGTAAATAAAAGATTAACAAAAAAAGTCTTCAGCAGAACTCACAGCAATGCTGTACTTTTTTGAAGAGTCACTGATCCACCCCCCCCCCTCCCACCCCACCCCACCCCACACCCCTACCCCAACCCCCACTTCCATAGCCCACAAAAATGTGTATCTTCAGCAAGCATACAGAATGCCTCACAAGAAAAACTGACACGACTTGCTTACCGTACATTCCCGTGGGATAGTGTTACTTCAGCTAATTACTGATCATGCTGTCTAATCGCATACGCCATTAAGGTTCCCGCGAAACCTAGATCTGACTAGTGCACGCGCAAGGGCAGAGATAACCCGGCGGATGGTGATCAGGAGGTCTTGGCGTACGTGAGTATTACTGACGGTACACAAACGAAGTAACAGCATCGCACTGCATGTGGGGTGGTTGTTCACTGTGACATGACCAGTTTTCGCCGATTTAGCCGCGCCAAAATGTATAAGCGAGTTCTAGACGACAAAGATTGGAAAATCGACTGAAATATGGGCCAGAGGAATACCACTTTATAGCGAGTACCCTCTTCTGTGTGAAACCTACTGTAAATATGATTTAAGAGTTTAGTGTAAGGTCAATGCGCTTGAAGTTTAGGCCGCTGTATAATCGTACATGGTCCGATACATAAAGCGCTGTCAGTAGTTTGTTTGCGCAAAGAGTTCACGAGGAGACTGCTAGTTGTCGGTCGACGTTCGACTGATACGGAAGAAGGTAAAATCACCTGCTGGAGTGAAACAAACGCCTGTTTCTTTTTGGTTTCTCTAGGTGTCACAAGGTTGTGTGTGTGTGTGTGAGTGTGTGTGTGTGTGTGTGTGTGTGTGTGTGTGTGTGTGTGTGTGTGTCTCTGATTACATCTAAATACACACACACACACCTCGGTAGCGCGACACTCTTTCTGCTAGCTTTCTACTTCAGTGGAGAAAGCGACCCGAATTTCCCAGCGTTGGGACCAATACAGTTATGAAAATGATATACACCATGAAAATGATTAAAGGCACAATAAGCCTCCCGTAAACCATCACAGAGCTCCCCGAGCGTCTACATACAGTACAAGCATACTTCCATTTGAACGCTCACCGAACGGGAACATCCTGGCTGCTTTCTGTCGAGCGTGAGAAATTTTCAAAGAATTTATTTTCGTGGACTTGGCCCTTTACAACAATGGCGCCTCGTTTTGGTGCTGGACGGCTGTTATGAATATCCCGGAAATCACGCCCGGACAGTAAGCCTCCCGTAAACCATCACAGATACTGTCAGGCTTTTACACACAGTACAAACACCCTTCCATTTGAACGCTCACCAAACGGGAACATCCTAGGTGCCCTACGTAAAGAGCGAGCAATTTTTAAAGAATTAATTTTGCAGATTGTCTCGAACACTTTTTGGACCCATCCTGAACTCAGGTCAAAAATGAGTTACTTCCCTTAAACTGGCGATAGCCGTGGATCGATGATTATCAGAATGTTTTTGGACCGTGGTGCGGTTTTGCGCTAGACCTAACTTTTAAAATCTAAATAATAAATTTACAGCTTGTTACACAAACATTCTTTACTCATAAAAGAATTCTTTTTTCATCAAGACAAGATCAGTGCAATTCGAAGTTGTGAAAGTTTGAAAAAAGAAAAGCCCGGAAGCAGGGTCACGCAAGGGTCGTAGCAGACGACGGTTTATGCGGCATATCGCCGTTCCTCTCAACAGTCAAAAGCCATCGCTAGAGTTCTTGTGAACCACAGCCGTTTGTTTCGTGCATAAAAACGTGCTATTGTAGATAAGCTCACATCGAGTCGCATTCAAATGACTAACTGACGACTACATTGTGAAAAAGGGAAACTGGATCACACGGGTTCACGATGGCTCAGGGGTAAGATAAACCACGCACAAATAAATTCTTTGAAAATTGTATACGGAGGGCACCTAAGATGTTCTCAATCGGTGAGTGTTTAAATGAAAGGGTGTTTGTACTGTGTGTAAAAGCCTGACCGTATCTGTGATGGTTTACGGGAGGCTTACTGTGCCTTTAAGCACAAAAAATTAGTCTGTTTACCGCAACATAGGCAAAAATATAGGTCGGGATTTTTTTGATTTTTTTCCCCCCAAATGCAAAAAAAAAAAGTCTGGGGTCGCGCGAAAAAATAGGGTCGGTTGGGATACCGTAAACGGACATTTTTTTGTGGTTTTTTTTGCCTTATAGTAATACTGGACACGTGTGAATTAAACAGCAATCGATTCTCTGTGTGGCATGTTTAAAGTTTGCTGTGCATCGTTATTGGTTTAGAGATTTACTGTAAGTCAATGTGTGTACTCATATTAGAATCAGAAATATCAGAAACATCAGAATAAAAAACGAATTCCTCAACAAATTAATTCGCACATCGTTTCTGATATTGCGTTCACTACTTCCATTGCATAAAAAGAAAGAAAATAAACGGCTCTATTCTCCGACTATAATGTCGGCTTCCAATTCTTTAAGGCTTTAATCTGAGCAATTACTGACTCGATCTCTCCATCACTCTCTTTCTGTCTCTTTCACACACACCCCGGTGTAACACAAGAAGATTACTTCCACGAGATTTTTACTCCGGAGTAAACATTTCGTACGAAACTTGTGCTCCCTTTACGAAAATATTACTCCACCCTAACACGAGCAAATTACTCCCCACGACAGGCTTACTCTGAGTTAACATTTCGTGCGAAAATGTTACTCCCCTGACGAATAAATAACAAATAAATTACTTCACCCTAACACGAGCAAATTCCCACCCCCCCCCCCCCCCCCCCCCCCCCCCCCCCCCAACGACATGTGTACTCCCAAGACAAAATGTCGTACGAAAAGGGTGGAGGAAGTGGTAGCGCGACATTCCGTTTGTGCGAGATCCCATATGGGCGTTATCCCATTTCGCCCCCATCCCATTTTTGCGACATTTCACAATGCGTCATTTTACTTCCGTGTCATACCACCAGCGCCACATCCCATTTTGGTGCAATCCCGTTTCGCCGCTATCCCATTGCGCCCCCATCCCAGTTTTGCGACATTTCACAAGCCGAGCGTCATTTTACTACCGTGTCATACCACTAGTGCCAAATTCTATTTTGGCGCCATCCAGTTTTGCCGACATCGCATTACGCCCCCATCCCTATTTCGCGACATTTCACAAGCCAAGCGTCATTTTACTTTCGTGTCATAGCATTAGCGCGATATCCCATTTTGGTGCCATCCCGTTTTGCCGCCGTCTCATTTTGCCCCCATACCATTTGTGCGACATTTCACAAGCCAAGCGTCATTTTAGTATCGTGTCATACCAATACTGGCAATAGTGCGCCATCCCATTTTGGCGCCATCCCTTTTTCGCGTCATTCTACTAGCCAAGCGTCACTTTACTATTGCATCATTCAACTAGAGAGACATTTCGTTTGCGCGACATCCCATTTTGCCGCCATCCCATTAGTACATCGTGCAATATGAACGTTCAGTGCGAACTATAAACCCGGGACGAGATTTTTACTGGGAGTACAAATTTCGTGCAGGGAGAACTTTTTTCGTTCCTTGGGCAGGTGGTTTTTTTTTCTCGTACGAGATTTTTACTGGGAGTAGGGGAAGGGCTCCTAATATGGACCACTTTTTGTTTCATGCTGATATCTAGCTTGTTTTCTTGCGAAGAAGTTTCATTTTGTGTTTGGTAGTCCTTCTCTCTTAGGTTAACCGTTAGGACTAATTAGAGTGAAATAGCTTTGATAGACATTCAGCAAAAATTAAATACAGAAAAAATCACAAATGGTCCATATTAGGAGCCTGGGCGCCTAATATGGACCAGTCAAGCGGCTTTCACGAATCACTGTAAAAAGCCCCCTATACTTCAAAATAATATGATACAACTTAGTGTAAAAGTCAGACTAATTAAAATATGCTTTAGATTTATCTGTTTCGGGTCGATGAGAGCATTACAAGATACATTACTTGTATTTACAAATACATTACTTCAAATACATTACTTGTATTTGAAGCACACCAGGAAACTAAAGAAGCTTATCAAACACAGAGTGAAAATAAGTGAAATTATTAATTTCCACGAAAAGAAGACTTTTTGTTATATATTTTTTAAATCTCGAGGGCTAGTTATAGGTTATTTCCAGCAAGCTTCTTAATGAATTAATGAAAATAGCCTTTAGCTTTTATTTTCTTCGATTTGTTGAAGGTGGTCCATATTAGGGGACTCGCACATACTTTGAGATTTTGCTATTATTTTTATTTGCAGGAGAAACTCGAGGTCAACACTGCTAAAATGTAACAAATACCGTCTTAGCTGTCATATATAGCAATTTTTGTGTGATTAAAGCTTTGGCTGTGGACAGAAACGAGTCCGTTTTAGGCGGCAAATTTAGAGTGAACGCTGCTAAAAGTGAAAAAAGAGAAAAAAAACTAACGGTTTTGAGGTTAGTGTTTCTGCAACTGTTTTGACATGTGCAAGTTATCTAGAGAGGGTGAATACAGCGAATGAAATTGTTTTGAGCGCTCTAGCGCCGTTAGTTTGTCAGAACAGGAGGTGGTCCATATTAGGAGCCGGTCCATATTAGGAGCCTTTCCTACAAATCTCGTACTCCGGAGTAAATGTTTCGTGGAGTAAAAATGTCGTATTACACCGCTCTCTCTCTCTCTCTCTCTCTCTCTCTCTCTCTCTCTCTCTCTCTCTCTCTCTCTCTCTCTCTCTCTCTCTCTCTCTCTCTCTCTCTCTCTCTCTCTCTCTCTCTCTCTCTCTCTCTCTCTCTCCGTCTCTTCTCCCCTCTCTCTCTCTCTCTCTCTCTCTCTAGATCTGTCTCTCTGTCTGTCTGTCTGTCTGTCTCTCTCTGTCTGTCCCCCCCTCTCTCTCTCTGTCTGTCTCTCTCTGTCTGTCTGTCTGTCTGTCTGTCTCTCTCTCTCTCTCTCTCTCTCTCTCTCTCTCTCTCTCTCTCTCTCTCTCTCTCTCTCTCTCTCTCTCTCTATCTCTAGATCTGTCTCTCTGTCTGTCTGTCTGTCTCTCTCTGTCTGTCTGTCCCCCCTCTCTCTCTCTCTGTCTGTCTCTCTCTGTCTGTCTGTCTGTCTGTCTCTCTCTCTCTCTCTCTCTCTCTCTCTCTCTCTCTCTCTCTCTCTCTCTCTCTCTCTCTCTCTCTCATTTAGCAGCGTTAGCACTGCACGGTGATTTATACGCGTTTTCTGCAGACTCACTCGCCGTGGAGCTACGTTATCTTTATTGGTAGGTGTAGCTTGTACCTGTAGGCCTACATGCGTTTATCTCAGAGTCAACGGTGCAAGATGAAAGCAATACGAGACAGAAGGGCAAGGCCGAAGATCGCTATGCTCGCGTTCCTTTACAATAAGAGTAAAGCCGCTTCGAAGTATATTTTGTCTTCCCTTATGCAAGAGCTGAAACAGAATATCTAGTGTCAAGGCGAAAAGGCCCCTTGACCCAAGTGTTATGAATTAAAGGTATCCGCAGTACGGTTTCTCGCTCGATGTGAACACATTATGGATAGATGAGGCCGTTTACCCTTGATGCTTGCTTTGTGACTTTTTGGCGCTTCACTTAGATACTGAATTGTGTGTGTGTGTGTGTGTGTGTGTGTGTGTGTGTGTGTGTGTGTGTGCGTGTGCGCGCGCGCGTGCTTGTGTGCGTGTGTGCGTGTGTGTGAGTGCGCTTGTGTGTGTGTGTGTGTGTGTGTGTGTGTGGTTGTGTTGTTCTGTCTGTATGGCTGTGTCACGGTTTCAGTGACACGAGTGGGAAAGGAACTCTTTGTGGGGCGCCTTTCCCAAATTGCAATGTAATGCGCCTGTGCTGGTTGCCGCATTGCGGAAAAGTTTTGTGGACGAGCACGAAATGCACGAGGATTTTGCCGGCGTGAAATCCGTGCGGGCTCATGGGGTGATTCTTCGCTCACGGCTAAAATCACGTGTTCCTAGCATGTTGTACCTGCGTATGGTAGGCGACCAGTGATTGGTCAGGGAGATCACTTGTTCTGGGACAGGCGATTGCGGATTGGTCAGGGAGATCACATGGTCTTTCTTCCCAGTTTTTCTGTCTTTCTTTTCCTACACATGCTTTTGCAGACGGAGGTCTGGGTTTCCGTGACTAAGATTTGGAGGATTCCAACGCGTTGCACTACCAACGGGCTTCTGATGTTAGTGCAATACACAGAAGGCTTAGGACGGAGGGATTTGGCTATATATTTTCGCTGACGAGCGGGAGCCAAATATTCAAGCGGTTTGTTTGGGAGAACTACGTTTTACGAGCTGTTGAGGTAATTAAATTAGCCGTTACTTTACGCTGGGTACCGGTCAATGTCTGTGAAATGTAAACTCTGTTTTGTTTCTCCATGATAGCGTATAACTTGCTCATTATAACGCTAAATGGTAATCTGTATATGGTTTTTGCAGATATGGAGAGGAGGAGAAAATGTCTTGAGTTGTTATTAAAAGTCTATTCTTGCAGGTACCACGTGCTCACTGAAGGGGGAAGTTAGATATGTTTAAAGGTGGAAAAAGGGGGGATTGTTGGCATGGTCACTGCACCAATTGCTCTGTTTCAGCTTGCTGGAGACTTGCTGGAGGTTTGCTACCCGGTTGCTACCCTGTTGCTATCTGGTTGCTGGAGACTTGCTGGAGACGTGCTACACTTTGGTTACACGTTTGCTGGAGACGGGCTACACTCTTGCTGTTCCTTTGCTGTTCGGTTGCTGTTCTACGGCTGTTGCTGGTGTTGCTGCGACTTTCACCTGTATGCACCACTGCGCCACTGCGTTTCATCGAATGGACCCTGGCTACACCGAGAGTTGAGTGCACTCATGCGTAAACGCCCCCCCCCCCCCACCTTGTCATCTTGCTAAACCCTTTATGAAGAACTTTGAGTTGTGACAACGTGGAGTGTTAACGCCTGTACAGGCTAAGACTTTTTACAGAGCAGCTAAGTGTTTTCTAACTTTACACGGTTCAGCGTGTTCTTATTATTTCATAAACTTTAACTGGCTTTTGTCAGTTATTTTTGTTTTACGACTAGTTTTCTCTCAATCGCTCTACACACACACGCACACGCCCGCACGCACGCACACACACACACACACACACACACACACACACACACACACACACACACACACACATACACCACGACCCTCGTCTCGATTCCCCCTCTATGTTAAAACATTTAGTCAAAACTTGACTAAATGTAATAAACACAGTGTTCACCTGAACACTAGTGAACTATGGGAACAGTAGTAGACACTATGTGTACTATTTTTGCCAACAAAACTGAGTACAATTTCACACAGTGTTCGAAACTTGTAGCATAATGTGTGAACAATATGTGTTCAATTCTGCTCCTTTGTTTTATGTGCTTCTTATGAATGTCCTTGTAATTCTTATTTCCATGTGTATTGTATCATCGTTGACAGGCAGGTTAGACGTGTCGAAGACAATTTTCCATTTTAATGTATGCATGTCAATGGACAATAAAGTGTTGTTGTTGTTATTGTTATTGTATGTCAAGGAATGATGCAGCTGGTCCGGTGTCACGAACTGAAAACTCTGCTGAACAATCCCTCTCAATGCGGTCAATGCGCATGCGCCAATCTTGGACTTAATAAATGCGACCCTTTGACCGAACGAACCATGGGTTAGGGTTAGGGTTAGGGTTAGGTTGTTCACGACCTGATTAATCTCCCCATGTTAGTGCATGCGCATTGAGAGGGATTGCTCAGGCAGAGTTTTCAGTTCGTGACACCGGCAAAGGTCCGACTCCTATCCTGGTGTTCTCTTCTGACCGTGGCTTGCTATGCCCAGAGGGATTGCGAAGCCTTGTCTCGTCCAGAGCGGACGAGAATAGAAGAGCTTTCTGACAGCCTGTCGACGCCTCACAGAATTCTTTCGCTCAAAAGATCAGACACATTTCATCCCATCAGTCCTCCGGCTAAGGACTGCTGCGTCCATAGAAAAGCTCTGCTTAGGGTAACATACTTATGCAGCTAAAGTGCTGGCTAACCACCCTCAGTTTGATGATGTTGGCAAGATATCGGGGTGGGGGGGAGAGAGAGGGGGCGGGAGAGAGAGAGAGAGAGAGACAAAGAAAGAAAGAGATAGTGCTCGATATCTATTTTTGTTCTGAGCTATTGGGTGTTTTGTTTTAAGTAGGAAGGACAAAGTTCACATACCTTCATTTTTCCGCCACCTTCATTAGAATTTATTTGTTGTATTTGCATAGGGTATTTCCCGAAAATATGAGTCAAACTCCACTTTCCGCCTAACAAATACACAAAGTCACTCGTGCAGAAACGAATGGCTTCTGCATAGAAAAAAAATCGGAAAAGGATGCGTGTGTCTGTTTCTCTGTCTATCTGTACTGTCTGTGTGGTCGTTCGGTTTTTTTTGTTCACATGTCACGTAATGGGTGTGTCTGTCTGTCTGTCTGTCTGTCTGTCTGTCTGACTAACTGCCACTTTGCCTGCTGCCCGTGTCTTTGTTTGTCACGTGACACTGTGCGTGTATGGCAATTCAGTCTTGGGTTCAGAGAAAACAAGTTACTGTAGGTCGATCCAAAGGCTAATCACCGTAGACACCAGCTGCAGAGGTACAAACACTGAACTATACTCTGTATGTCTCTCTGGCACTGTCTGTCTCTCTCTCTCTCTCTCTCTCTCTCTCTCTCTCTCTCTCTCTCTCTCTCTCTCTCTCTCTCTCTCTCTCTCTCTCTCTCTCTCTTTCTTTCTCTTTCTTTCTCGTTCACTTTCCCCCCCCCCTCTCTCTCTCTCTCTTTCACTCTCTACGACAGGCTGGTCGATAATGGCTTTTGAGTTGGCATTTGTCTAGTTTACACAATTTACACAGAAGAGGGAAGAAGTACGTTAGGAGGGGGTAGGGTCACTATATAGCTCTACGTCGGCTTTGGTTTCTCAAGATTCATGAAGGGAGTCTGAGAAAGACAAAAATAAATTAATGCGTCTTGAATTTCAGTCATCGACTTGAGGTAAAGACGTAGGACAAAAATCCGTGTGCGTTTTTCAGATTGCAAGAGGGCATTTACAGCTGTTGTGCTTCATATAATATTTTCATCGAACGGAGAGAAAAACATTTGATGCATTTTTGAATTAGTCCCAAGCGCACACTGAGTGTTGTATCCAGTTATTTTGAAGTATCGTCGTGGATCGTGATGGACGCTTTACGGGTTCATATTTGGCGCTCAGGCTGCTTCTTTGCGAGAAAACAAGCTAGTTATCAGCAAGAAACAAAAGGTGGTCCATATTCGGAAACCTTACCCTACATTTTTAGCTGCTGAGGTCAATAATTCAAGTTTAAAATATCATCACATCCTTCCAGACAAACTCTAATATTGACAGATGGAATTTAATAGACTACAAGTCCATTTAGTAAAATCGTCATGAACAAGTCTGCAAGCAGCTGTACACATGATAATACTGTTTGGAAGTGCTTGTGTTAACGGGCTGCGACAGCCATTTTTATGGTTGGTCACATTGCTTGCCTGCAGCTGCGCACATGATTACTCTTCCTGGTCGTGGTAACTGGTTGCGACAGTCCTTTCTCCATTGCTTGCAAGCAGCTGCCGCTCACAGTACATGTTGTTTTTTAACCAGATGAGGACAACAGACATCTTCCTTCCTTTAATTTCAAATAATATGGTCAATTCTTGACTAAATTTTTCGCGGTAGATTGAAAATGGAGATCAGGGTGATGACGTGTGTGTGCGTGTGTGTGTGTGTGTGTGTGTGTGTGTCAGTATGTGTGTGTGTGTGTCAGTGTGTGTGTGTGTGTATCAGTGTTTGTGCGTGCGTGCGTGCGCGCGCGCGTGTGTGTGTGTGTGTGTGGAGCGATTCCCAGAAACTACTACGCCAGATTTGTTTATGAATTTTACTTTGCCCGAGAATCCTTGCAGAGGGAATTCCCAAACGTTCTCACTTTTTTCGATAAATGCCTTTCGTCCTTTCAGGCTTTCACGAAAAAATATTGAGGCAGCATGGTGGCGATCGCAATGATTGTCAATAACATTGATTGAAATTTTGGAACTATGGGATTACATTCTAGCTTGACAGATTAAAAAAAAAATTGTTAATTAAAATTGTGCCTAAAAGAAAAAATGCAAAAACAGACTTAATAATAATTCCATTATTAAGCCCTATACTTTTTTTTTCCCTGATATCAAAAATGTATAGATATGTAAGTTTGAATGAAATTAAGCTCGAAAATAACGAAAATATGTTTTATGCAAATAAGATCCTCTTTTTAGACCAACATGATACCAAGACAGCGCCTTCTCGGTCGACGGGTTTTGGTCAAGAATTTATTGTTGACGTTTATGCCACACAAAATGAATAATTGTTTCGATATCGCTTTACCTGACATATTTGTTTTTCTTCCCTTTCTTTAAGTAGCAAGCGAATATAACTTTGTCGGAAAACAGTGGAAAACAAGATTCAGCGAACAACTTTTTGTACTTGTTCTTTTCTGTGGCTATATAATTATGTCCATCTCTGTCTCTGTCTGTCTGTCTGTCTGACTCTGTGTGTGTGTGTGTGTGTGTGTGTGTGCCGTTGTGTCTGTGCGTGCGAGCATTCATGTGTTCTTGCGTGCGTGCGTTTGTGTATACAGGTGAATGTGTGTGTGCCTCTGTCTCTGTGCGTCTGTACGAGTCGATATAATGTGTGTGAAGTAAGGGGAAGAACTCTCTCTTCCAGGTTCATCGACCATTTTCACGACTGCTCTCCCTTAATAATAATACGAATATTTGTAACGCGCACATATCTCACCAACAGGCGACTCAATGCGCGCACATACACTCATTCACACACTCACGGAGATTTAAAGTCACTAACACACACACCATCAACCATTAAATATGTACAGTTATTCAGGGTGGGATGGGGGTGGGCAGTGTAGTAGAATGCATGGATTATTTGGAAAAAAGGAATGTCTTGAGTGCAGATTTGAATGATTCGAGGGACTGTTGTTGACGGAGGGGGAGAGGTAGTGTATTCCATTGGCTAGGTGCTTGGAAAGAAAATGAGCGTTGACCTGCTGTTTTGAGTTTGGTGTGGGGGATGTTGAGCTTAAGGGAGTCGGCAGATGATCCGTGAGTGCTCGTGGTCGGCTGGGCCGCGTTAAGCAAACAAACAATCAAACAAATAGAGATCCTTGAGGCAGTTCATTTTTGGTATGCAACCATTAGTGCCCGTATGGTCTTATTTCATGTAAAAGCCTGCGGGATGTCGTCAGGCGTCGGACATAAACAGATTAAAAGGATCAAATGTCCGATTCGCATAGCTGCATGGAGTATGGGAGACAACTCCAACTGACCATAATCTTGCGTCTGCTTTTGGTTTCAGTTCGAGACATTTTGACAAAGCGCATTGAATTATGCCAGCGAAATAAAACTAAGGCCTGTCCACTTTCAAAAACTGCAGTAAATCTTATAATTTGTTAAGGCAATGTGCGGCAGTAAAATTGAATTTGGAGAATACATGGAATGACCTGGTTTTCTGGGAAGTGACACAAAAATAAATAAAACAATTGTGCATACTTCTTCTTCTTCTTCTTCTGCGTTCGTGGGCTGAAACTCCCACGTACACTCGTGTTTTTGCATGAGTGGATTTGTATGTGTATGATTGTTTTTACCCTGCCATTTAGGCACAGATATGCTGCTTTCGGAGGATTGTGAATACTGATGGACATAGAGTATTTGGATTTACATTGGATTTCTAGGAAACGGTTCAACATCGACATCATACATCAGAAATTCCTAATATTTGGCACAAAGATACACATGTATCATATCTACAATCATATGGAAAAAAAATTGACAGCAGACTATAGTTGAATTTTAATATTTCTTTGTCATAAGGATGAACGAATTTCTTCCTGCATATTTACTACAATAATTAATTTAAATTCAACTGTAGTTTAAAAAAAAAAGTTCTATATGATTGTAGATATAATACATGTGTATCCTTGTGCCAGATATTATGAATTTCTGATGTATGATGTTGCTGTAAAACCGTTTTCTAGAAATCCCATATGGCGCTGTTAATGCCAGTTTTCCTAGCAACAGCAGTCTATATCCATCCACAATATTTTCATTCATTTTAATAAGTTGGCCCTTCGTGGTCGGCTGGGCGTTAAGCAAACAAACAAACAAACAAATTTTAATAAGTCACTTCAATAACTACCCAGAAAACAAGTTATTCCTTGACTGTATTCTTCAAGTTTAAGTTTGGTCATTTTACTGCCGCACATTGCCTTAAGTCACACATGGTGTGATGGCGAACGCAAGAAGAAGAAGAAGAAAGGGTTCCAGTAACATAGCGTTCTTCTTGATTGATTATGAACTTTGGAAAGTTAGATGTTGGATCTGTTGTTTTTTAATATTTCCTTGATGTGTTGTAATAAGATCAACCGTCTGCTTGGGCATTATACTAAAGATCCACTACCTGGCTGCTGTCTGCGGAAAATTGATTAATTCATGGAAAAATATGCCTTACAGGGAAGCAGCTAGCCAGTTGACTTTACGTATGTGTTTGGGTGGATGTCTTCTTATTGCATGTTCAAGCCAGGACAGATGGTGTACTGCTTAGGTGCAAGTGTGATGATATATTTGTTTGACTGATAATGGGCATTAAAATAAAACTGCAAAAAGAATACTTACAATTGAGATCTGATTTTGTGCGTGTCTCTGTGTGTGTGCGCATGAGAGTGTGTGTGGGCCATTTGACATACTTGCAGAAGAAACCAACAAAGGTAACTGATAAACTGCATTTATTAACACAAAGAGGTAAACAAAGTGAGCTCACACATTTTCACAAAAGTAAAAAAAAATTGACTTAATGTAAAAAAAGGCAGTCTCACATGTGTGATAGTCTAGGAATAACAATGTATTCACAATATTTAGTACTCACATGAATGGCCCAAGATGGTATATATAGCTGAGAATGCAAGTTCTAATTTGGCACATTTGTACATGTAGCTGCATCCGCTAGATATATATCCATCTTACAATTAAAAAAAACACCTAGTGGTTAGGACATCGGCCTGAAAATCTTAAGGTCCTAGGTTCGAGTCTCTGCAGAGGCATTTACTTTTCACCCTTAGTTGAAATAAAAATGCTCAATCCAGAGAGAGCAACCGCAAAGTTACCACTGTAACAGTGTTGAATGCAGCTATGAAGGTCATGCCAGCAGTGTGGGTCAAGATTCAGGCCGCCTTCTAATGCACAGAATTCTGTGTAAGATTCTCAGCTCTATCTTTACAAACACATAATCCCCAATAGTCATACAGTGGAACCCCCCTTTTAAGACCCCCTCCATTTTAAAACCTTGTTTTCTCAGACTTTCTGTTCATAACCTCTGTGAGTTTACCTACATTTTAACCCTTACACTGGTGCAATTCTGTAACACATGTTACATAGCCACTGGTGAATTAACAGAGAGAAAAATAAAGAAAAACGGTCATGTAGATTTTTGCATCAATGGGAGGTAATCGGAACCGACCAAACAGACTGAGCCAGTAGCGCGACATATGTCGTGACAACCATGTGACAGTATACGTACAGTAGCGCGACAACCAGCCTAAGGGTTAAGACCCCCTCCTTTTCAAGTCCTGATTTGCACCAGAACGACCCAAAAACAGAATCAATGAACATTTTAAACAAAATAAAGTACTGACAAGGATTCAAAGGAAGAAAAAGTCATGGGTTAACACATTCAATGTGCATAATGCAGTTAAAAGATCTAAATTCTAATATAGCAAAAAAAAAGTCTGTACATGAAGGCGCATTGACTGAAACATACACCCACATCTTCCAAAGCTAAGCCTGTGTGTAAAATACTGCTTGCGAACAGCTTAATTTAAAGCACTCAAACAAAATAAATGTGGGAAGGTCGGGTGGAAGGAAAAGGATATATAGCACAGGCAGAGGAGCATACAATTAAGACACCGAAGACAGAGGTTGCTTTAACTTATCTTTTATTGAAGGAAATGCAACTAAAAATAACCACTTGGGTAGCTTATCTAAATCAGAAATATTCCAAAACAGTTTAGCTAAATCTGGTAGCAACCAGAGACAATGCTATAAGTTATAAATTAGAAACAATGAACAGAACTCTAATACAAGAAATAGCAATGCTTACATAAAACCAGAAAATTAATAGCAACTATGAATTCTGGTATCTACCAGTACCAGAACCAGAACCAATATGTGTATATAACTGACCCAGAGATAGCAATTATTAATTCTTTTATCTACCAGATACAATATATATAATGTAAGACCAGAATTTCTGGTGTAAACCAGAAAGCAATATATGCCAGAAATAGTGTTATTAACAGCTATTGTGTTTTCAGCATAGCAATAGGGTCCGATATTTAGACGAGACAAGTATAATGCCGACGAGTCGAAGACGAGTCGCATTATACTTGTTCGAGTCTAAATATTGGACCCTATTGCTACGCTGAAAATACAATAGCGATTATATAGCTGTTCTGACCTTTATTTGTTGTTCCAAACTTACTATACAAAATGACAGTTTTTGCGTCGATGCGTTGATCTCAGGTTTTGATAGCAGACGCCGTTTCTTATGCGCATTAGTTTTGCGCAGGCGCCACACTGACTTTGGAAAAAAAACCTCGATTTGACAACACAGCTGTTAAACAGCTTTTTATTAGTTCATTCGTATACAACAAAAAGAAGTTTGAGTTTTTTTAATTTTGAACAAGACTACTTATGAAGAAGACCAAAACACAACATCAACGGAAAACTAGAAACAACTGAAGAACTAGGATGCAACAAGGGGAGGAAAAGAGAACAGCTAATCCGTACAAAGCGAGCAGACGGCAGCGACGTTTCCAGTTTGGGTGAATGGCATTTATACTTGTCTCGTCGTGAAGCGAATTTTTCAACCTCAGTTCAGTATAAACGACTACATGAATGTTAATGCCATGGGTTGTACATCAATACTTCAGAGGGAAAGTGGGGTATTTAGTGTGGAGTTACGAGATAAGAAAAGCCAAATGCAAAAAAATTGTGTCAGTCGGCAACTGTGAACTAAGCTCACAGGCACACACAAACGGCTGTTCCGTTGTACTCCCCTGTTTGTACTACATCTTTCGACTTTGGGCATTTTGTGGTGTTTAGGGACAGAAAATAATAGGTTTAGTCCTGTTTCATCGGGAAGTTAGCAGAAAAGGGTATGCTATCGACATTTGTAAAGCTGAAAAACATTCCCGAGAAGAATTTCAAGTTGTCAGTGTATGCTGTTGTCGATCAGTGAAACATCGTGTGGTACAGGTGGGTAAACCGGAACCATGCGTCTTTGTTATTGACAATATGCTTTTGGATATTGAGAAAAATGGCCGACTTCCGTAGCATTATGCTTTGATGATCGGAAGAGACCATCCAATCACAGCCCCCGAATTCCCCCACGTGTTCATCAGAATAGCTATATAAGATAATAATTCTAGTAGCAACCAGAAATAGAAATTATGAATTCCCAGTTTGCTCCCAAACCGCCCCGTCCCAGTATTCACTGCTCCATCCACATCTGAATTTCGTTCCGCTGCCAGACTTGTCAAAACCAGTCAGCGACAAACTCTCGATGTATAGATTACTTCCCTTTGGTTACTTGATCTCGATCTATAGACTCACACGCCCTTATTGTCTTCAATTAACAAACAAAGCTCATGAAAGTCAAAACAAACTACGGTTTTTAAACCTAACACAACAATTAATCAATTGAAACATCACTGCAAATGCATGAATATTGGAACAAATCTTACCTTTAACACAGCAACTAGTGGTCGAATAACACCGTAACAAGATCTAGCAAAACCAAACTTCAAACCGTCTGCTAGTGGTGACGTTACCACGCTATGGGACAACCGGTGCATATATCCTTCATCTTGAACACACGGCCAGTACAACTGGCCTTGACACGGAACGATCCAAGGGGGGCAATCTCAATCATCTGAAAGAGGGAAATCCAAACGCAATCCGCCTTGTTCGATTTTATCAATCAATCAATCAATCAATGAGGCTTATATCGCGCATATTCCGTGGGTACAGTTCTAAGCGCTCTGCAGTGATGCCGTGTGAGATGAAATTTTATACGGCCAGTAGATTGCAGCCATGTCGGCGCATATTTACCTTTCACGGCCTTATTCCAAGTCACACGGGTATGGTAGACAATTATTAACTGTGCCTAAGCAATTTTGCCAGGAAAGACCCTTTTGTCAATCGTGGGATCTTTAACGTGCACACCCAATGTAGTATACACGGGGGGTGGTTCGGACACCGAAGAGAGTCTGCACACAAAGTTGACTCTGAAATAAATTTCCGCCGAACCTGGGATCGAACTCGCGCTGACAGCGGCCAACTGAATACAAACCCAGCGCGCTACCAACTGAGCTATATCCCCGCCCACGGGCTTGGACGATAGAGAAAAATAAGAAAAGCAAAAGCTGGAGTCCAGTCTGGACGAAACTGCTATCAAGAACGCAGAATTGATTTTTTCTGAGGTTTTTTTTTAGCCGTAAGCGCCATTTCTCATTTCGAATTTCTCATAACTGCTGTTCACAACATGCGGCCGCAGTGAAACCAACAAAGGGGCCTCACTCTGGAAGAGTTTCCTGCTCCGATAAACATGGCGTACTGGCCGTGTGTTCAAGATGATATATCCTTTAGCAAGGATTCTGTGTAGTTTAGTACAAAAGAAGCTCGCTACAAAATCCTTTTCATTGAAATAACAGAACAAACAACGATAAGATCGTAACAGGAAAAAGGAGAAACCAAGTGCTCTGACAGTTTTTTAAAGGACAGATTGCAAAAACTGTGGACGTTATTTGCTTTGACCTTGCGTTTTACACACGTGTTATCAAAGAAACTACAATGGGTACAGTATTTGGTGTTACGAAGTGTGCTAAACTAGTGACAGCCAAAAATAGTCATGCGTTTGTGATGAGTGGGTCTGTGTTGTGCAAATGAAGCTCGGGCTGCTGTGAAACGACACGTTACAAAGTTGACCACATACAACTATGGTTAATATTTCAGATTGTGTTTATCTTCTGCAAGCAGTACTCATTCTACTGAAAATGCGTGGATTTATGATAAGTTAAAAACTGTTCATGTGCTTTTTCATGTGTCTTTCATTCCGTACGACCGAGTTATTGCTTCATCAAACAGTATGTAACGAATTATCCGCCATTTTGGCCTCTCCATTTGACGTATTCGCCCAAATTACGAATACACAACACTTTATGTTTTAGTGCAAATATTGTTTAATAGCTTTAAAGGTCCTTGTCTACATTTTTATACCAAAATCGCCATTTGACCATTAAAATGCAGAGTCTATTATCTACAAATATCAACAATACACCCCCTTTCGACCAGGAAAGACGAAGCCAGTGTAGCCGTTTAAAAATTCATTGTAGTATTCCAGCGACAACTCATAGTAGGATATCCTTATTTGAAAAATGCCAAGCGCAAAACTCCTCTCAAATCCCGAGCATTTCGTGCGTTAAAAAAAAGTGTGGACAGCGCTCCAGTGTCAAACTGTTGCTGCACTTGTTTGGGCGTGGCTATAAGCATAGTGACATGAATTTGATTGGTCAGTATTTTCAGGCAAAGCACATGTTATCAGCAAACAGAAAACAAAATATTGGAAGCGTGAGTCACGCTACCCAAAAATAAAATCTTTTTTTACATATGTTTTTTTCTATAACTTTTTTCATCATGGTTCATTCATCATCTGACATAACTTTTTAGCGAAATCTAACCATAAGATTATTGAAAACAAGCAAAATTGTTGGCGACCACCTTTAACCTCATCAAGCAACATTCAGACACAAATAAATAAGCGTAGTAACGAACAAAACTGTCAAACTTTTTATTTTAATCATATGACCCTCTGTGGTACCCAACTCCAGAGAACGACCCAAGTATGACTATATGTTTGCCATTCACATCAGAATTGTGTATTTAACAAGAAATTTTAGAATATATATAAAATGAGAGTGGTAACAAAATTCCAAAACTCCAGAACCTCATTTGAGAACAGTTCCAGGGCTCCCCCAAACTGTGCGTCCTTGCCTCCAATGCGCTGAAGTGACGAGGGGGTCCCGTGTTGCACTATACCTATAAAGGTGCGCGTCCCTGCGTAATATACGCACTAGAAGCAGAAATCACGTACTAGAAATCCATGGTGGGGGTCTTGGGACGCAATCCACCTATGAAGAGCGGGTCCCAGGACGCACTAAATTTACGTTATCGTGCGCCCCGTAGGTAGTTTTTTCAGACTGCAGTGCAAGCACACATGATGCCAATTTCCCGCGGGAAACGATATCATAAAGGAGTCTGTGAAACAGACGCAGATGAAGCAGAGCTCGGCAAAGGTTCTGACCTAAAAGGCACTGCTTGCTAGTTGCTGGCGCAAAGGTATGTCGGGCGACTTCAGCGGTTAACGAAAACGGTGTCACAGATCAAGTTAAAGCCTCACTCCGCCTCAGATGAGGTTTACAGAACGATGGAATCTTTCACGAAATAAGCAATTCTAACCTTATCGCTGAAAGTCACGTGATGCTTAGCGACATCGGCAGAATGTGATGTTTTTCAATCTTTTTCGGTATTTCTTAGAAATTCGATTCTGTTTTGCAATATTTATTGAAAAAAGTTTAAATCGATAACTTAATGACAGAAAACGTAGCTAAAACGAATTACTCGCAATAACGACATACTGCAAGGCGTTCCATAGTCATTCCATTTCCGTTTGACGCCATGGACTTCAAGCTTACGAGAGTGAAAGTGAAAACGATTCAATGGACGAGAGTACCAGACAATTTGATGGAGCGATGTTTCCTTAACCAAATCATGTTTGTTTGGCTGAATGCCGCAGGCGAATTCAGGAATTATAACAGATGTTCCTGTCGAACCGTCATTTTGGAAGGGAAAGTAACGCTAAGGTGATTCAAACCGGTTTACGGCAGTGACGCTCTTGGTGCGAGATTGAGCGGTATCGTACTGTCCTACAGGAACTCCACCCGGAGCCTGGGATTCCCTGTATACAGGGAAAGTACGCCTACAGGAGGTCCACCTACAGGGATTCCTAATCTTTTGGTTGACATAGACCTCTTCATCGTCACTGCTAGGCTGTGCGTTTAGCGATATCTTACATAGGCCTAATCAAGTAGATTTTTCAACATTTGTATTGTTTTGTATTGTATTAATACACAACAATACAGGTTGTACAAGTTTGCGCACTTAGCAGTCACTCCTTACTTACAATCGTGCATGGTTCTGAAACTTCACTCACTAGAAGCACACATTTTTTCCTATGTGTACTGAAACGATCTAATAAACAAAGGGAAGTAAGCGCCCTAAATGCATTACGACATGCGCAATAGAGTATGACAGAGTTATGCTGGCGAGTAAGATTTTCACTGAAACAAACCCAAAGGTTCCCGAAACATAACAGGTCGTTAAGTTTGTTTGATTTGGTCGCCGTTTGCTGGTTATGTAGCGGAAATGTGTTTCAACGAAAGCCATTGAACTATTGTAAACAGCGTACGCATTGCGTTTGAAAGGTTTCATCGACCATTACAACACGGGGGATAACCTGACATAAGCGGGGCGGAAGTTGTACGATTGAAAGCACGTTTTGTCAGTTTTCTTGGATTTACGGCGGGAAATAAGGTAAGCTACTGATTCAGCGATGACTTAACTTGTTTTTCGATGCATAAATTATCATAGAGCGGTTGATATTTGCCCATAAATTACCCTCGAAGCTGAAAATATCGGCAATCGAACGCCAGAAATGGCTGTGTTCGATGGACTTCGGAAGTAGAAATTTGCTTTCTTTCACAAAATCAGCTCGTATTTGACATCGGTTTGGGATTCTAATGGACGATGGAGTCATTGGAGACGCAAAGAAGTGCTATTTTGGGGGTACAATATATCGACCGAGCCTGTAGACGAGAGGCGGTCAAATGTGAGAGATGAGCATACCAATATCAACAGCTCTATAACATTTTATGCAACGAGAAACAAATCAAGGCATCGCTGTATCAGTAGGTTACTTTAAATCCCGACGTTAATCAAACAAATCCAAGAAAACTGACAAAACGTGCCTACACTTGTGTCAGGCCCTGCGTATAACTTCTGCCCCGCTTATGTCAGGTTATATCCCCCGTGTTACAACAGAACGACGAACTTCAACCCCTATGCTGATTTACCTTTGAGGGATACTCCTAGCAAAAAAAAAACTGTCTCCAAGCGCCCTAGTTTGAGGTTTAGATTCATGACACCACACACCCAGATTACCTAACAATAGTGTCTGAAACAAAAACCACGAGTGTGCGCGGGACTTTCAGCCCATGAACACAGAAGAAGAAGAAGAAGAAGAAGAAGAAGAAGAAGAAGTCACGTGTAAGATCTCAAAATTCATCCAGAGGAAACAGCAAGTACTAAAGTCTATCCAGAATAAAGCTTGTCTCGGTGACTTTGTCATCATGAGCAGAGAAAAATTAGGTCCCTGCAAGACTGTACTTTGACCCGACCTCATTAACATAATATACACACGTGTGAAAAGATGGTTCACTTGTCACTTGGGTAGTCTCTCTCGCGTATGAAGGATAAATTGCATATAACGAGCGCTTCAATGACGAATAGTGAAGAAGCAATGCTTGACCCAAAAAAACTGCTCCTACATCCATTGTCATTTTGCGACGCATTCGAGAAACAAATGAAAAATCAAACAAATATCAACTCCTCTGTTAAAAAGGTCAAGTGCGAATCACGTAAGGATGGTAATATAAACGCCTATCAAAAAAGAAATTGGTGCTGTTTTGAGAAAATTCACCGCATCAAATATAATTTTCAACTTTAATTCATGGGCTTATAGTTTCTTTAGAACAGTGCAATAGTAGTCTAAATTTGTGTTAATGTCAGTTGTTAATGATATTCGATACAACTGAGAAAATATTGAGAAAAAGGAGCTTTTCATCCAAAATAGGATCTTTTATCTGAAGGAGTCATCCAGATTAAGAATATACGAGGGTGTTTTTTTTCCATTTGTCGCGATCACCTAACCTTCCGTGGCCATATTTCATATTTCTCAGTAAGATAAAAAGAAAATAAAAAATAAAAATTACAACAGAATTACAGCGACGCTATGTCAATAACGACAGTTGCGGTAGGAAATTCTGCGTGTATATAAAACACATTTCAGAACCAAAAGTGTCAGTGTGCTGAGGGCAGACTACTAAGATCAAACTATAAGCAACCACAGCAGCTGAATATGACATTGACTTGAAGCAAGTTTTTTTTAAATGTTAAGAAAGGTCCAGGTCCGTCGCAACTTTTGTCGCAGGGTAAACCGATAGGTCATACACAGGTTCTCTGGTAAGAGGTCGAAGTCGGGTCGACTATCCAATCACTTGGAAAATCCAGTTTGGTGACAGGCTGCAGACAGCAATAAAGCACACCTCCTAACGGCAGATAATCACACGTGCGCACCCTTGCATGTTGTCCGCAAACAGTTATACAGTCCTCCCTTGGCATCCCAGTACAAACGATGTTGCGCAAATGAATTCTGTAGCCTGGGTAAGCCACGAAAGTTGACTGTAGGTCAGCTTCTTCACAACCTGTGGACATAGATTATGTCTATCAGATTATCTCATTTGGACATAGATTATGTCTACCAGATTATCTCATTTATAAGGCGGTCCTGAATTGAGCCCAAAAGTCTTGAAGACTTCGCGAAGTGTTTTTAGCGAAACCTCAGTACAAAAGCTTCGTTCGGCCAGCTTCGCGAAGTCTACTTTGCGAATCGCCCAGTTAAGGACAGGCTTATACTGCCTTTCTCTACTCAATACCCCACACCTCACACCCTTCCTACCCCTTCGGGGCTGCCAGGACAACCAACCCTGGCAACTGCACATCACAATGAAGATTCGAAAGGTCAGGAATCGCTAGTGAGTTTTACCAGAGACATACATCTCTGGTTTTACATAATGATCCTCGAAATAGGAATTCTAATTCAACGTGGATTGGTCAGGTAATAAGTAGAGGTTACATGCCGAGTCTCAGTGATTATTAAAAATAATGGTCGAAGTTAGCGGATCATGAAAAATGCGAGCTTCAGCGAGCTTTTTCATGACCGCGAACTGAGACCATTATTTTTTATAATCACTGAGACGAGGTGTGTAACCTCTTTATTCCTCCTTTCTTCAGTTATTCAAAGAAAAGAGGAGTTTTTTTGGCGAAAGTTTGATCGAATCCTATTCACTCAACCAGTCAACCTGCGCAGGCGATCGATTAATGCGCGGTTGTATAGTTCCGTGCAAATTATTCCATTCTGTTAACACTTTTTGTCAGTTTTCCTATTTTGGACTAAAATCAAGTACACAGATATGCTGTGGCGGCAAAGGCAGATATTGTGTGTTCTGTATATGTTTTGGTATCGCTAATGATAATGTTCTTTCGTCAAATGGGACTACAAGGGCGGATCAATTCACTTTGGAGGGGGGGGGGGTACAAAATGACTGCGAAGATACAAGTTGACGGCGTCGAAGGCGCCTATGCCTCTAGGGGGGTCCGGGGGCATGCCCCCCCGGAAAATTTGTTTATCCAAAGAAGCAAAATAGAGCTATCTGGTGCATCCTGAGCCAATAAATTACCTCTTTTTTTGGGGGGTGGGGTGGTTACGTAACCCGTGTAACCCCCCCCCCCCCCCAGATCCGCCCTTGGACTAGCAGACGAACTTTTGCACCCGTGTTCCAACGTTAAAAACTGTATGAAGTTCAGTTTTCTGGGGAAAATAGTGTATGAAACCGCTTTATGTTGTTTAAATTGATGAGATGTGTGCATTTGGTTGCGTGTGATCTGTTTATTAGATGAAATATTGTTGAAAACTGACCGTCGGATTGCAGTCTGTTGTCGAAGAAACTGAGTGAAAAGAAATTTGAAAGGGGAACTACTCTTGTCGCTAGACAAATTATGTAGTTAATGAGAGTTACTTACCTTGGGAATTTGCTTGTGCACAGCAACAACCAAACTCATGGATTTTATATGGAGATTCATGTGTTCAAGCCTGTAGTTGTTAATTTAAATGCGGTATGTTTGTATTGTTACTTTGCTCCAGAGATGTATACTTCGTACATTAGAGCGTTCGGAACTTTTCACTCGCAAACACTGAGTAGTACCGACGCAGAACAGCTTCTCAACCCATTGCGCTATCGAGGATTCAGGCTGTTGCTGGGTCGTTGTTTGTTTGGTTGCTGGGTGTTTATCGAAAAATAACTAGCTCTACAAGTTTACAGAGGTAAAGAAGCAGAGGGGGGAATAACTAGCGTTGAAGGGCGAGAGGTGTTAAAAGCCCTGCGGGCCTCTTCAAAAATTAAAAGATTAACTGTTGAAGCAGTTACAGTACGCGCACACACACACGCACACGTACACACGCACGCACGCACGCACGCATGCACACACACACACACACACACACACACACACACACACACACGCGCGCGCGCGCGCGCGCGCGCGCGCGGAAGGCAAATATCAGCTATGTTACAAACGAAGTTAAAACAAGTCGCGTAAAGCGAAATTACTACATTTAGTCAAGCTGTGGAACTCACAGAATGAAACTGAACGCACTGCATTTTTTCACAATGACCGTAGTCCGCCGCTTGTGCATAACGGAGTGAAACTGACGAGCCTGTTCAGCGCGGTAGTGGTTTCGCTGTGCTGCATAGCACGCTTTTCTGTACCTCTCTTCGTTTTAACTTTCTGAGCGTGTTTTTAATCCAAACATATCATATCTATATGTTTTTGGAATCAGGAACCGACAAGGAATAAGATGAAATTGTTTTTAAATCGATTTCGGAAATTTAATTTTGATTATAATTGTTATATTTTTAATTTTCAGAGCTTGTTTTTAATCCAAATATAACATATTTATATGTTTTTTGAATCAGGAAATAATGTAAAATAAGATGAACGTAAATTTGGATCGTTTTATATAAAATAAAAAAATTACAATTTTCAGATTTTTAATGACCAAAGTCATTAATTAATTTTTAAGACACCGAGCTGAAATGCAATGCCGAAGTCCGGCCTTTGTCGATGATTGCTTTACAAAAATTTCAATCAATTTGATTGAAAAATGAGGGTGTGACAGTGCCGCCTCAACTTTTACAAAAAGCCGGATATGACGTCATCAAAAGTATTTATCGAAAAAAAACAACGTCAGGGGATATCATTGCCAGGAACTCTCATGTCAAATTTCATAAAGATCGGTCCAGTAGTTTGGTCTGAATCGCTCTACACACACACACGCACAGACAGACAGACACACACACACACACACACACACACACACACACACACACATACACACACACATACACCACGACCCTCGTCTCGATTCCCCCTCTATGTTAAATCATTTAGTCAAAAGTTGACTAAATGTAAAAACAGGAGGTATAAGCACCTTCGACGCACGAGTCCTTGGAGTTTGAGTAGTAGTATCCAGGAGAGCAGAGACATTTGCCGGCGAAACACTCAGACAGGGGCACACCACACTCCCTGTTGTTGCTGCACTCTCTCTCCAGCCAGTCTAGATCTGAAGAGAATAAATCGTGAAATGCGATATGAAAACATTCAGTCCATCCGGTGTCCTAAAATATTGAAAATTAGTGTACTGGGTCATTCTCCACCAAGACCAATAATCGTGATCGTGATTGGCGTTTTTTGACCTTTCTGTGACCGTTATTGCTGAAATTTTCATTTCTGTGATCGTGATGGGACTTTGCCCGTGATCCGTGATGACAAAAAAATCAAGTCTCGTGATCGTGATCGTCATTTGTTTTCGTGATCGTGATGGGCATTGTTGCAAAGCATTTTATTTTCAACGTACATTTTTCACAGCTGTATCACTCTATGATCCTCTATTCGTCAAGGTGTTTGTGATCGTGAAAACAAAAATCAAGGTAACTGTGATCGTGAAAGCTAAAATTTCCCACCCTTAAATTTTAAACCCTTTGGGGCCCTCAGTTTTCGACAAAATCAAAAATGTGAGGACAATTGTAAGACAAAATGTAATCAATGGTTTTCTTGAATAAAAGTAATGCACTCTCAAGGGTGGCGAAAATAAAATAAAATCATGTTTGGTAACATTTTCAAGAAATAGCTTTCAAAATACGGCCGTCTTCTGTGCCGCCTAAACTTTGGTAACAAAAAAAGGATGTCATAAAATAGAGTTATCAATACTCTGAGAGAGAAAAAATGCACAAGCAAATGCCCCCAAATGATTATCTGTCAATTTTCAAGAACATCCCTTCAGTAGTTTTTGAGATATATATACTTTCCACAGACACACACAGTCACACACAGACACACACAGACACATTGTATACCTCTCCGCCCTCGTTAAATCACTCAGTCATAAGGCGATTGGCAGTTGACTTGTGTTACACGCAGGTGGCTGACACCGGTGTAACACGAGAAAAGTACTTCCATGAGATTTGTACTCCGGAGTAACAATTTCGTACGAAAATGTTACTCCCTTTACGAAAAAAGTACTCCTCCATTGCACGAGAAAATTACTCCCCACGACAGGTGAATTCCGAGTAAACATTTCGTAAAAAAATGTTGCTCCCCTGACGAATAAATAACGAATAAATTACTTCACCCTAACACGAGCAATTTAACCTCCCATGCCAGGTGTACGAAATGTTTACTCCCTTGTCCCCTGTTAGTCTTGGTGGTGGAAGGGGTGGAAGGAGGGTAGCGCGACATTCGTTTGCGCGAGATCACATATTATTGGCATTATCCCTTCGCCCGCATCCCATTTTCGCGTACGAGATTTTTACTGAAAAAAAAATGGGGAGTAACAATTTCGTGGAGGGAGTAATTTTTTCGTGCCTTGGGGAGTTCTTTTCTCGTACGAAAGGTGTACTCGGAGTAAGAATTTCGTACGAAATTTTTACTCCGAAGTAAAGTTTTCGTGGAGACAAAATTTCCTGTTACAACGGCCGTATACTTACTCAAGTGCCATAGAGACGTGGTAGCCGTCAAGATCCTTTCATTTGCTGACGTCATCCACACTGCATGTCCTCGACACGTAGTGCCCAATGACGTGGTGGTGACGGTGAATGACCAGCAGTCTGGTCTCTTCCAGCAACTGCTTGCACAGTCAACTGCCGACGCTGCCTCGCTCTCAAAGAGAAGATTTTCCAAGAAAATATAGTTTGCCGGCGCAGCTTTCTTTGCCAACAAGCTCTGTTGTAAACTTACTGTTGACTGAAATAACGTCATACACATGACAGACATCACAAGAATGATAGCTGGCGTCATCGTAAAAACCTGAGCCTCCGGTTGCGGAGCAACGTTGTCGTTGTTTTAAAGAACGAGTTTCAATCTGATTTTGTCGTTGTTGCTTCTGACTTGAACATAACAGATACATACATCCTCACGATTAGCTGAAGACTGAGTCAGTTTGAATTAGCAGCACGGTTGAAGATGCAAGAGTTCCAATCAGATTTCGTTTTTCTTATTTATTATTCAGACACTAACACAGCAGGCGCGCGCATCAGCAAGCAGTCTAAACATCGTCACTTCTCACCCACTCAGGTTGCCAAATGCACCAGCAAATCTGAACGAGCAACAATTCTCTAGTAGAGCGGTAAGTGTTTAAACAAAAAGGTACTGTGTGTGCGCGCGTGTGTCTGTATATGTGTGCGTGCGTGCGCGGGCGCGAGCGTGTGCATGTGTGTGTGTGTGAGAGTCTGTGCGCGCGCGCGCGTGTGTGTGTGTGTGTGTGTGTGTGTGTCTGTCTGTCTGTGTCTGTGTCTGTGTCTGCGTCTGTCAGAGATTTGGACCGCCTGAGTCAGTTAATCAATCAATCAATCAATGACGCTTATATCGCGCATATTCCGTGGGTACAGTTCTAGGCGCTCTGCAGTGATGCCGTGTGAGATGTAGAGGTTACACGCCGAGTCTCAGTGATTATTAAAAATAATGGTCGAAGTTAGCGGATCATGAAAAATGCGAGCTTTAGCGAGCTTTTTCATGACCGCGAACTGAGACCATTATTTTTTATAATCACTGAGACGAGGTGTGTAACCTCTTTATTCCTCCTTTCTTCAGTTATTCAAAGAAAAGAGGAGGTTTTTTTGCGAAAGTTTGATCGAATCCTATTCACTCAACCAGTCAACCTGCGCAGGCGATCGATTAATGCGCGGTTGTATAGTTCCGTGCAAATCATTCCATTCTGTTAACACTTCTTGTCAGTTTTCCTATTTTGGACTAAAATCAAGTACACAGATATGCTGTTATTCTGCTGTGGCGGCAAAGGCAGATATTGTGTGTTCTGTATATGTTTTGGTATCGCTCAGGATAAAGTTCTTTCGTCAAATGGGACTTGCAGACGAACTTTTGCACCCGTGTTCCAACGTTAAAAACTGTATGAAGTTCAGTTTTCTGGGGAAAATAGTGTATGAAACCGCTTTATGTTGTTTAAATTGATGAGATGTGTGCATTTGGTTGCGTGTGATCTGTTTATCAAATGAAATATTGTTGAAAACTGACCGTCGGATTGCAGTCTGTTGTCGAAGAAACTGAGTGAAAAGAAGGGGAACTACTCTTGTCGCTAGACAAAGTATGAGTTACTTGCCTTGCGGGAAATTGCTTGTGATGAACGTTTGAGCACGGCAAATCTAGATTCAGAAAACAACCGAACTCATGGATTTTATATAAAGATTCATGTGTTCAGGCCTGTAGTTGTTAATTTAAATGCGGTATGTTTGTATTGTTTGCTCCAGAGATGTATACTTCGTACGTTAGAGCGTTCGGAACTTTTCAGTCGCAAAAAGTAGTACCGAAACAGAACTTCTCAACCCATTGCACTATCGAGGATTCAGGCTGTTGCTGGGTCGTTATTTGTTTGGTTGCTGGGTCATTATCGAAAATTATTCCCCCCTCTGCTTCTTTACCTCTGTAAACTTGTAGGGGTAGTTATTTTTCGATAATGACCCAGCAACCAAACAAATAACGACCCAGCAACAGCCTGAATCCTCGATAGTGCAATGGGTTGAGAAGCTGTTCTGTTTCGGTACTACTTTTTGCGACTGAAAAGTTCCGAACGCTCTAATGTACGAAGTATACATCTCTGGAGCAAACAATACAAACATACCGCATTTAAATTAACAACTACAGGCCTGAACACATGAATCTCCATATAAAATCCATGAGTTCGGTTGTTTTCTGAATCTAGATCAGACGTTCATCACAAGCAATTTCCCAAGGCAAGTAACTCATACTTTGTCTAGCGACAAGAGTAGTTCCCCTTCTTTTCACTCAGTTTCTTCGACAACAGACTGCAATCCGACGGTCAGTTTTCAACAATATTTCATTTAATAAACAGATCACACGCAACCAAATGCACACATCTCATCAATTTAAACAACATAAAGCGGTTTCATACACTATTTTCCCCAGAAAACTTAACTTCATACAGTTTTTAACGTTGCAACACGGGTGCAAAAGTTCGTCTGCTAGTCTCATTTGACGAAAGAACATTATCCTAACCGATACCAAAACATATACAGAACACACAATATCTGCCTTTGCCGCCACAGCAGAATAACAGCATATCTGTGTACTTGATTTTAGTCCAAAATAGGAAAACTGACAAGAAGTGTTAACAGAATGGAATGATTTGCACGGAACTATACAACCGCGCATTAATCGATCGCCTGCGCAGGTTGACTGGTTGAGTGAATAGGATTCGATCAAACTTTCGCAAAAAACCTCCTCTTTTCTTTGAATAACTGAAGAAAGGAGCAATAAAGAGGTTACACACCTCGTCTCAGTGATTATCAAAAATAATGGTCTCAGTTCGCGGTCATGAAAAAGCTCGCTAAAGCTCGCATTTTTCATGATCCGCTAACTTCGACCATTATTTTTGATAATCACTGAGACTCGGCATGTAACCTCTACATAACTACCCCTACAAGTTTACAGAGGTAAAGAAGCAGAGGGGGGAATAAGAAATTTTATACGGCCAGTAATCGCAGCCATTTCGGCGCATATTTACCTTTCACGGCCTATTATTCCAAGTCACACGGGTATAGGTAGACAATTATTAACTGTGCCTAAGCAATTTTGCCAGGAAAGACCCTTTTGTCAATCGTGGGATCTTTAACGTGCACACCCAATGTAGTGTACACGGGGGGGGGGGGGGGGGGGGTTCGGACACCGAAGAGAGTCTGCACACAAAGTTGACTCTGAAATAAATTTCCGCCGAACCTGGGATCGAACTCACGCTGACAGCGGCCAACTGAATACAAATCCAGCGCGCTACCAACTGAGCTATATCCCCGCGCCATAGCGTTCTAAAGTGACACGTTAGATCGTGCAGCTAACATAGTGAGAATAATTTCAAATCGATGATTGAAACAGGGATGGAAGCTAACTTCTGTTTCTATTCAGCTCTTCAGTTCTATGGACCGCACATGGCGTGCATTTATTCTTCTCCTCGAGTGCTGTTGTACGCTTCTCGGCCCATTCATACGCAACCTGGAACAACGCAGGCCCAGCCTGATTTCATTAACTGTCCATTTGGCAGGTCATTAAATATGCAATGGCAATTTATGCACGCAACAAACCTTTAACTTTGTAAAACTGATGTGAGAAATTGATTCATTTCGTCATTTCTTTCAACTCGGACCATCTCACCAGAGACTGATCATATCAAACGCACATTCAACCAAGTCTCTTATTTATTTAGGATGCATTAATTCTCCTTATAATTATATGTCTGTTTGTCCACTATCAAGATCATTGGGTCGATGTACTCGTGGAGCCCTGCACTAGCAGGTGAATTAAAGGACGGTTTTAGTGGCTTTGTTCCTCCCAGTCAGGTGTTGGTCTGACGTAACCACATCATTCACCTTGGAAACGGTTTTATTGTTGTAAGCACATACAGGTCTTTCACACCGGTGGTCGTCTTCCAGGCTGTGTCTTTCACGTCAAAATTCTTCTGTCCATTTTGTAACTATAGCATTCGATGGTGCCTTTTCCGAATAACTCCTAATAATATCCCCATGAACGTCTTGACTGTTAAAGCCCCTTTTTTGGAAAGTACTTTATTACCGCTCGTTACTGTGTTTCTCCATTTTCTAAGGCAGCGACAAGTAGACCATTCTAATGGTTGATGACGTCCTGGGCATTATGACGACTGTTATATTACCTTACAAGAGGCAGGTGTGCAAATGTGTGCCAATTTTGACAACTCTAGATAATCTAATCTCCTTCATATGTATAGGTTTCACATTTTTGACACAACCCTTGTCAAAACAAACAAAACAAACAAACACACTTATAGTATCAGGAATGTGCATGTGAGTATGTACTTTATTTACATTCAGTTTTGTAAACGTAGTTCTGAATAGAGCACGGACTTGAACTACAGCGGAAAACATCTGTATTTTTAGAGAAGGCAGGTGACTCTATCAAATCGTCAGTCTGGCATGAAGGTTGAACGCTGCGTTTGGTAAATCAATCATTAATGATTGTATCCAACTTATTAATAACATCTCATACGTTCGTCATCTGTGTTGTCCATAGCGTTGTTTACAATCGTGACTTAGATATGTTTTAATAGGGTTCTCTACAAAACCAGCGTAGTGTTTTACTCAGACACAGATAGGTAATAACACTGAGAATAAACCTAACACCTGCAATCTTGAATTACAGTCGGTACCTGCTACTGTTACTTCACTTGCTAGAAGCATGACCTTTAAAGGCTCTGCCTAGTTATGGTCATTCTAATTGAATGTTTTAATATTCTCGTGGGAGAAAGTTAATTCTGTTTACAATACTTATCTGAAGAAAAAAACCGTTTCAAGTCCAGTCGACTTTTGATTTTTTGTGGGGTTTTTTTTTCAAAATCACAACATAAAGTTGACGGCAAAAATATTACAGTACCAATGTTGTAGCCGTTTGCGAGATAATTATGGGGGGAGTAGATTGGTTGCCTGTTAGAATGTAGCAAGATTGGTACAGGTCAAAGCACTGTTGTAGGTTTAATACCGTCTTTTTCAATTGATTGTACATACATGTACCACCATCGCAGTTTTTTGTTTAGTTCAACAAGTACAATAAATTCCTCTAAGATTGAAAATTCCTGAAATTTTGAAATGTTGTAGGCCATTGATTTACTAAGTTATGATACATAATGATATGAAGATCAATTCCCGTACCCAAGAAAATGAAACAACAGACTTTTTTTTTTTACCTCTGTCCCCTAAATTTCGCACTCGTCACTCTGCATTCTCCGCACACAGTGATATCTGCACATTTCTGAGATGAAAGCAGGCAGACCTTTGACATGTTGAATGTTTATACCCTACAGTGACACGAATATTTTTGCAAACATGCACGACCTTGACCTTCACACAAGAATCGCGACTTCGTGACCATATATCTGTATTTTTCACACACAAAAACAAGAAGTAAATGATAATGTGACCACTGCCGTTAAAAATGGAATGCGCAACAAAATAAAAACAATACCTTTATTTCCATACGTTTTACTTGCATAATAACCTAGAACTTACATAATAATAGAAATGTTTGAAGCATTGACAACCTGTGTGCTAAGATTGCGTTTTCTTAAAACCAGAGCATAATCAAAAGAATTGATTTCAGAACCAAAGAGTGGTACATGCAATATATCTCACTCTTCATGCGTGAGACATACTGGGATGTTCCTTCTGGAGCTCCTGCAGCAGTCTGTTTTGAAATAAAACTGGCACGACGCCACAGACCCGAAAGGACAACTCATCCTTCAATAGTCATTTTGCAACGTCTGTGAGTAAGAAAGGAACACGCAAACAAATCTCGAATCCTCTGTTGAAAAAGGTCTCGTGCGAATCACGTAAGGAAAGCAAACGCATATTAATTTTGTTAAACAAACAATGGACCCTCCAATTCTGGACACATATGGTATGAGATGACAGAACACAGTTAGCTGTGTTTAAAATTTGGACATCAATAGATCACTCGGCTAATTAGGCGTTTTAAAAACTTCCTGTTCACAAAAACGGATGACTGGATATGAAAATAAGCCTTCCTCGCACATAAAGCTTCCTTTGTCTCAAAGATCTGTAAGCCTGTGCCAAGTCAGGTCATACAATTTCACAGACACGTTGGTTTTTCAAGTTCATAATTAAGGCTGGAGTATGCACCTGAGGCCATATTTTAAAGGGGTTAGTTCAAGGTTTGCTTTATCAGGAAAAAACAAAAAGAAAAGGGCTTTACGAGCAAAATTTTAAGTTAACGACTGAAGTTAGAGCATAGGTGTCACAAAGTCTTTTTCATGCAAACCCTACTGAAGAAATTGTAAGATTCTATTGTAAATATGCAAACAAAATAACAACCAGATGATCAAAAACAGAAAAAGAGAAATAGGGAAACAAAATAGAACATAAAACAGAGTGATTTTACTTGTGAATTCAGAAGAAAAAAACTTTAAACCCATTTTTGAAGCTCAACTTGAAGCATGGAGCACAGACAAACATAAAATAAAGGTGTTCGAGTGGTTACAGTGTTCAGACATTGTGTTAGATACCAAGTTGAATTATACCACTTTACCACCGTTAAAAGAAATACACCCCTTAACGCGCAAAATCTTGAACTGTAATGCTTTAACTACCCCCGCCCCCAACCAATTTTGACAGAAAAGAGTGCATATTCTCTTCCAATTAGAAAAGTAAGATAATGAGATGATCAGAAACTGAAAAAGAGAATTAGGGAAACAAAATAGAACATAAAACATAGTGATTTTACTTGTGAATTCAGAAGACAAAAACACGTTTTAACCCATTTTTTAAACTCAATATCCAGCATGGAACACGAACAAACATAAATCAAAAGTGTTAGAGTGGTTACACTGTTTTGAAATTGTGTTTGATGCCAATTTAAGGTATCCCTCTTAACCACAGTAAAAAGAAATACACCCCCGCACACAATTTTGAAATGTGATGCTTTTAATACCCCTACCCCATTTTAAATCATAAATGTAAAAAATGAAAAATATACCGACAATGGCAAGTCTCGAACCGGCGACCTCATGATCTCAATCGCATTTCACTAACGACTGAGCTAGAAGGCAAGCTGACTGTAAGGTGAAAAATAGGAAACTATATTTTGTGATATACTGGATACTGACGACAGGACACGTTTTCCCGCACGAATGTCGTAAATGCAAGTTCTAGTGATTGTTTTTAATTGAACTGATAGAAAATGTCGATATTCGTAAACTTGTGGCATTTCCTAATGTTTATTTCATTATTTTGCATATGGATATTATATATTATGGCTAATGCGTGGATTAACTGTTACGACACAAAAAGCGTTCTATATCCGAAAAGGAAGGCTACTCCAACGTAGTCTACTGGTGTATTCGACAGCCTTCAGATTACAAATTGTCAACATACAAATATATTCTTTGTCACTAACGACAGTTACGGTAGGAAATTCTGCGTGTACATCAACGCATTTTTTTATTTTTTATTTTTATTTTTTTTATTCTCTTTTGGTGAAGTTTTTTTTTTTTTTTTTTATTTATTTTTTTTTTACATACATATAATTCTGTACATTACAGGACATCACTTAACCAAAAGGACAGATCCATATAACCGAAAAACACTTGAACAATTACAACATACATGGGGTGGGAGGATGGGTGGGGGGGGATGTTCAGAGCTTGGTGGTCGCAGTATCAAAAGGTTTTGAAAAAGAGAGAAAAAAAACCAAAAAAACTCTAAGGGTTACATCAAAACATGCATATACAGGCGCCAATCCTTGTAAAATTTATCTACTGTATTATTTACAACTGCGTTATACTTTTCACAAATAAATCTTTGCTTAAAATTTCTACTAAACGTCTGAAAATGAGGGGTCTTTTTGTTCATTTTGGAAATATATACATGGTGTTTGGCACAGATTACTAACACATCAAAAGCTTTATCGGTGACAACATTGTTCGCAACTCCAAGAAAAACCAGTTCTTTAGACAGTTTTAAATTGTCACAATGGGTGCAGTTCGCCTTTAGCCAATTTACAAATTCTATCCAAAAAGTCTGCACTTTATCACACTCCCAAAACATATGTAAAAGGGTTTCTTCATTTCTACCGCAAAATGTACACAATGACGTATCCACAATTTTTCGCAAAAATAGAAACCGTTCTGTGGGCAAAATTCTGTACAATAGTCGGTACTGGAACCATCTCAGACAAGTGTCTTTTGTTGTTTTAAAAACATGTTGAAAAATAGCCTTCTTATCTAATAAACAGTCTAAGGATTCAGACCATTTTTCGATACATTTTGGGACCGTAACATGTTCAATCAGCTTTTTGTAAATAAGTTGTGTCTTACCTTTACAAATACATTTCCACACATTGGGCTCTGTCATAATAAAATGTTTATCAAATTCTAAGCCGATTTTTCTCTGATATTTTTTAACAGCCTGGATTACACCTTGGTACAATACAAAATCTCCTCGCACATTTGGATATTTAATTTTAAATGCATTATAGGATAAGTATCCATTTTGTCCCAAAATATGACCAATCTGAGCAATTCCATTGTCGATCCAGTTTTGAATGTACACTGTCTTTTTATCTCTGCGAATATTAACATTATAATGTAAACATTCTGATACAAAATCGCTAAAGGTTGTAGGGTCACATTTTTCATGCAGTTTCTTATAATGTTTAAAAACATCGGTCCAAAACGGGTTTTCTATTCTCTGCATCAAAACATTTGCAAATTCCTCTCCTTTCGTATTAATTGTTATAACAGATGGACATGCTTTAGACAATAATCTTGATATTAATCCAGTAAGACCAACAACTCTTTTTAACCAAACAATTTTTAGAGATGACAGAAAACTTTTCACGTCAACCATCTTTAATCCTCCATCTTCATAGGATTGGGTGACCGTAGTTCTTTTAATTTTATCTCTTTTTCCATCCCAAAGAAATTTGAAAAAAATATTATTTAACTCCATCATAAACTGTTCGTCTGGATCAGGTAAATTCGTAAACAAATGTGTCAATTTGGAAATAGCCAAGGTTTTTAGGACTGTTATTTTACCAAAAGGTGTCAGGTTCCTTCTGGTCCATGAATTCAGAAGTTTTTGAATTTCCTTTAACTTATTTTTATAGTTAAGAAAAACAACCTCGGATACATTTACTGAAAAAATAACACCAAGTGCTTTAAAGTTATCCGGGTTCCAGGTAAAATTCATATCAAGCAAAAATCTTCTTTTGCAAAACTTTAAAGGTCCTAACCAAACTACATTTGTTTTATCATAATTCATTCTCAGACCTGATAGTGATGCAAAATGTTGTAACACTTTTATACTTTCGCAAAATGATTGCTCTGTACCATCAAGAAATAGACTGGTATCATCGGCGAATTGTGACAATAAAATATTTTCGCCAAGAATATTCATACCACAAATCTTTTTGTTCTGGCGTACCATAAGAGACAATATTTCGGCACAAATCAAGAATAAATAAGGTGACAGCGGATCCCCTTGCCGGGTGCCTCGACCTACGTTAAACCATGCTGAATACCGACCATTAACTGAAACACAGGACTTAATTTTGCAATAAAAAGTAAAAATCCATCGTTTCATGTCATTTCCAAAGTTGAATTTGCTCAAAGATTTTTCAATAAATGACCAGGCAACACTGTCGAAAGCCTTTTCAAAGTCGACCATCAAAAGTAGGCCAGGTATATTATGTTTATTTGAGTAGAACAGGGTATCATATATTAATCTGATGTTTTCACCAATATATCTTCCTTTCAAGAAGCCTTTTTGATCATCATGAATCAAATTTGGCAAAACACGTTTAAACCGTTCTGCAATGCACGTTGATGCAACCTTATAAACCGTATTTAGCAGAGTAATTGGTCTCCAATTTTTCAAAAGTGTTTTATTTTTTCCTTCCTTTGGAATACATACTATAACGCCCTGTCTTGCCCTTGAGTAGCTGTAAGATTCTGTGATGGCTTATATAAATTCTGGAGGATGTAATTTTGGTGCTATAAAGAACCGACGCGCTCACAAAACAAAACGAACACTAGAATTGGAAAATTAATTAAAGTTTATTGTGAATATGTCGATGTCATAGTAATTCAGAATCAGCTCATAATATCAATATATAAAAGGCTAAACATAAATCTATGGAGAGGCTAAGTAACCTATATCGGAGCGTGGCGGAAAAACTAATCTAAGTTTAGAAAGTGAATTAAAGCTAAAATGTGAAGTAGAAAGGACTAGCTTGAGTGAGAGTGTAGAACAGTAGAGTGTGAAGCGTGGAGCATGGAGCGAGAAGCGCGGAGCGAGAAGCGAGAAGCGTGAAGCGAGAAGCGCGGAGCGGTGGAAACTGATAGAAAAGAAAAAACTAAACTTAGAATTCGAAACATCAAACTAAACATCAAAGGTGTCCTAAAAACATAAACATCAAAGATGGACGACAAAATGGCGGCCGAAACAAGATGGCGGCAAATCAATAAAAAATCACCAAGACAAAAATATGTTAGAAAAACCCTACATAGAATAAACGTAGGACACAGAAACGGAAAGAAGACAAAGAAACGGACAGAAAACACAGAGACGGAAAGAAGACACAGAAACGGACAGAAGACAAAGAAACGGACAGAAGACACAGAAACGGACAGAAGACAAAGAAACGGACAGAAGACACAACAAACATAGATTCGAAACGAAAATTACACGAATTCGGTAAATAAAAGAAACATAGTCAGAAATGGATACTCGCCTTTGACAGCATCAATAATCTAAAACAGACTCAAGGCGAGCAACTGAACCTGAACTACAAAATAACTTAAAACAAAACTGGAGGCTGGCAGAAAACACTGGGCCCCGGAACAGAGCAAAAAAAATCTATCTATCCTAAAACATCTTGTTCCGTGAACGGCTTCCCAGTAAGTGACGACGAAAACAGGCTATCCACCACAGAGGTGAACTAAAAATACTGCGCGTTACTACAATATTACTGTTGCAAAACATGCGTCCCGTGCTCTCCGGGGAAAACTCCATAGGCTGTCCAGCGTGAGCCATACAGGCACATGAAATTAATATCAGAAAAACGCCGGCCACACTACCTTGTTTATAAATTAGTTCGTTACAATATTTAACGTCATTAAAACAAAACAAAGTTCGTACCAGGACGCTCATACTTAATAAAGAAAACTAGAGGATAAAGAGCGAGCTAGACCCGCACGCGAACCTACAGAGGTGGCTGCAAAATGGGAACAAATAGGGACAAAAGTGAAATAAGATAATAAAAGTGAAAGAACAAAAAGGGGAAGCCACCACCACGGAAAGTCGCATGCGAGTCAAGCTAAAAGCATGACTAAAAAACACAAGCAAAACAAAAAGAATCTAAATACACAGAAGGCTCCTTAGCAGGGGCATTCACATTCCCCCCTCGAAGACATCTTAGTCTTTACAAAAGTCAACATAAAAAATCAACAAAAACATCGAATACAGGCGTGGTTCAAAAACAAAATCCGAAACATTACAGAATCCTTTTGGCATTATCCAAAACGTAGCTGTTCAAAACGCACTCTCATACGTGGTTCAAAATACAAAAAATCCGAAACGTTACAGAATCCTTTCGGCATTATCCAAAACGTAGCTGTTCGAAACGCACTCTCATGAGTCTCAATCTAAAAATCACACGTGTTCTTTCAACAAATGTAACATCATATTTCGTCAGTCCGTCACTGTCAACATATCGTGTCAACATTATTCTTACACCTTTACATAACCCGCAACTCAGTATGAAAGACTGTAGTCGCAACCTACAAAATACAAAGAAAAACATCTTCAGTCGTCTTAAACATAAGCACAGGCATCCGCACGCGGGAAGGACTAAACAAACCGATTCATTAAGCGCTTGCCTCTGTCAAGAGCTTTCGTTCCAAAATGCGGAACCAAAAACATATATACAAATGGAGAGAAACCACAAAGTCACAAAAAATATTTGCATTAAAACGAAATTTTCTCCCCAAATCAAAACAGCGCCACCTGTCAAAAAGGCGAACGGATTACGTCAGACCAAAACATGCACAAACGGTCTGTCGAAAACAGTAAACAGTTCACTGGGAAAGTCATTGAGTGTCCGGGTCTGCCTTCACCAGCACGGTCAGCTTAGAGATGGGGCGCCAGTAGTAGAAAGTGGAATGGCTCGTCTTCGAGGTGACCTTGACAGTCTTGAGCTTGCAGGTTCGCACGAGCCCATCGTCGCTGGGGCGAACCTCCGTCACGAGTCCAAGAGGCCAATCTGCTCTGCATACGGCTTCGTCACGTAGCACGACGACATCTCCGACAGCAACGTTACGTTGAGGAAGAAGCCACTTTCTTCTTCGTCGCAAAGAGGCCAAAAAGTCTAGCCTCCACAGTCTCCAGAACTCGTCTGCCAGTCGCTGAACTCTTCTCCATTTCTTCCTCGCCTCGACGTCAGCGCCATCGAAGATGCCAGGGATAGGCAGCACCCCGACAGCCTTCATTGTCAGGATGTGGTTCGGGGTAAGAGGGAGAGGGCCGGTGGGGTCTTCCAAGGACTCAACGGACAGGGGACGAGAGTTTACGATAGCCATGACCTCCAGCAAAAAGGTTCTGAGGGTGGAAGTGCTCAAGCGGGAAGGATATTTGCGCATGAGGCCGTTGAGGATTCGTCTGACTGTGCCAATCTGCCTCTCCCAGACTCCTCCCATGTGACTTGCCTTAGGCGTGTTGAAAATCCACTCGCATTGACGATCTTCAAGCCTCTTCTTCAACTCTTCTTTCTCAATGGAGTTCCAAGCTTCCCTCAACTCTCGTGAAGCGCCCACAAAGTTCGTACCTCTGTCACATCTCAACATCCTGATCGGACCTCTGATGGCTATGACGTTTCGAAGGCCATTGATGAGGGCATCAGCAGAGAGATCATCCAGGACTTCGAGGTGAATCGCTCGCATGGAGAGACACGTGATCATAAGGCCGTAGCGCTTGACTTGCCTACGTCCCTCTGCGACAATGAAGGGGCCGAAACAATCCATGCCACAGGATGTGAACGGGGCGGATTCTTCAACCCTGTCCAAAGGAAGATCGGCCATCTTCTGTGAAGCCTCCTTTCCGTACATCTTCTTGCATGTGACGCAATCCTTCAAAACTTGCGCAACCACGCGACGTATTCCAAAGATCCAGTAACCACGTGACCTAATGTGGTGAATGACGTTGGTCCTGCCAGCATGTCCCAGAGTTTCATGTGCTTCGGCGATCAACAGTTTGGAAACATGACAGTCTTGTGGCAGCAATTTTGGCTTGGACCATATGAGGTTCTTGGCATTTCTCAATCTTCCTCCGACTCTGTAGAAACCTTTCTCGTCTTTCTCAACGTTCAACTTCTTCAGTGTTTCTTCCCGAGACTTGCTGGGAGCAGAAAAGAATTCTCTTTGTGTAGCGAGGACAATCTTCTCTTCCGCTGTAGCTTCCGACGCCAGAACTTCTAAAGCAGGCATGTTCCGTTTGGTGTTGAGGAACCTGAGAACCTTTGCAATCCCTCGAACCAAAAAGCTCCATCTTGAGAACTTGGCAAAGGTTGTCTCCATCCCCACGTCAGATGTTTCAGCAATGGACGTGACTCTGCAGGAGCGTACTTCCAGATCATCTCTCTCAACAGTGGCTGTGATGTTTCCTCTCGGAATGTCAGACTGCCACAGGAACTGAGGACCTGAAAACCAAGTAGAGGCGTTGAGCTCTTTGACGCTTAGTCCTCGAGAGGCATGGTCAGCTGGATTCTGCTCAGTGGGGACATGATTCCACTGACTGACGGAAGAGACTCTGAGGATCTGGCTGATTCTATTGGCAACGAACACGTGAAACCTCTTCTGTTGATTTGCGAGGTACGCCAAAACGATAGTGCTATCAGTCCAAAAGACGTGCTCAAGCTTTTCGTACTTCAGCTCCTTCTCCAGAAATGAAGACATCTTGGCAGAAAGTGTTGCGGCTTGTAATTCCAGGCGAGGGACAGTTACCTGCTTCAAAGGGGCCACTCTTCCTTTGGCCATGACAAGACTGCAATGGACTCTGTCATTCTCATCTTTCAAACGTAGGTAGGAACATTGACCGTAGCCTCTTGTGCTGGCATCGGAGAAGTGGTGTAACTGAACCTGCGTCAAAGTTCCCAGGGTCGATGGAACAAAGTTTCGCGGAATGCTGACCTGTCTTAGACCGGGCAGCTCATCCATCCAGCTCTTCCAGAGGCCTTCCAAAACCTCGTCCAGTTCTTCATCCCACTCTGAGGTCTTCCTGCATGCCTCCTGGAGAATAATCTTGCCCTTCAGAATGAACGGAGCAAGGAAGCCAAGCGGGTCGAACAGCGCTGCCACTGTAGCAAGGACTCCTCTTCTCGTCTTCGGTTTCTCCTTGAGGTCGGGAGCGAAGGTGAAGGTGTCGTCTTCTATGCACCACTGTAATCCCAAAGTGCGCTCCAAAGTGCCAGTGTCGACTGCACTTCCAAGATTCTGACGTTTAGAAGCTGAACATTCCTCAGGAGGGAACAAACTGAGAAGCTCATCGCTGTTAGACGTGATCTTGTGCAGGTGCAGCTTCCTTTTACTACAGATCTCTCGAGCTCCCATGAGAACTTTGGCTGCAGAAGAGACGTCGTTGGCAGCATGCAGTCCGTCGTCTACATAGAAGTCATTCTGAAGGAACTGTGCGGCATCTTCGTCTTCGTGAGAGTGGTCGCGTCCCGCCTGCTGTAATGCGTAGTTGGCACAACCTGGTGACGATACTGCGCCGAAGATGTGAACGCGCATTCTGTAGTCGACAGGAGGTCTGGTGCGGTCTCCATCTTCCCACCATAAGAAGCGCAGGAAGTCCCGGTGTTCCTTGGTGACATGAAATTGATGAAACATCTTCTCGACGTCGCACGAGAAGGCGATCTCTCCCTTGCGGAAACGGCAAAGAACTCCGACGAGAGAATTGAAAAGGTCGGGACCTTGCAGCAGTGCTCCGTTGAGACTCTGACCATGTTTCTGTGCGCTGCAGTCGAAGACCACGCGGATTTTGCCTGGCTTCTTGTCATGATACACGCCATGGTGAGGGATGTACCACGATCTGTCGTTCTCTACTTCGTCTCTTGGAATCTTCTCAGCGTGGCCGCTCTCGATGATCTCGCTCATGAACTTGCAGTAGTCTTGTGCGTACATAGAGTCTTTCTCAAACCGGCGACTCAGCGAGTTGAGTCTCTTCAGTGCAACATCACGATTTGGGGGAAGCTCAGGGTTATCTGCACGAAAGGGTAAGGGCATTTCGTAGTGGCTCTTCTCATTCACCTTGATGGATCTTGCCAGGATCTCCATGAACTTGACGTCCTCTTGGGACCTGTTTCCCGTCTCCGATTCAACAAAATCCCTTTCCATGACCTGGAGTGCGTCGGAGATGCTGGGTTCGGCGAGCGTCGTGCGATATACGAAAGTGACTGATTCACCTTCGTACTCGCTGGGACAATACTGTTCTGTTAGAGACACGTGCATCACGTCATGGACAGACTGTTTTGGCGACACTTGTCCCAGTATCGTCCAACCCAACGGTGTGAGAACGGCGTATGGGTCTCCCTTGATGACTCTCTCTGGCATGAATAGCTCTGCATGATCGTAGCCAATCAACAACCCGGGAGTGCAGCCTTCGAGCAACGGGGGAATCTCGCTGGCAATATGACTCAAATGCTTGATGTTACGAGCGGTCTCTGATGTTGGTATGTTCTCAGTGTCATTGGTGAGATGGTCCGTCGTGTAGAGCGTTTTCAGGTTGTGGGAAACATTGGAGTTGAGGGCCTTAACACACAATCCGGTCACTCTCTGACATTCGATATGAGTGTTCTGAGAAGTCATAGTGTTCAGCCTCAATGACGCTGGCTCGGAATGAGTGTTCAGCTTGTCACTCAAAGATTCAGTAACGAAGGAGATGCAAGACATGGTGTCAAGCAGCGCGTATGTCGTATGCTCTACCGTGGGATTCTCTTTCGTCGAAACTCTGACCGGAACAATCATGGTAGCTCTGACTGGTCTGTCTGACTTGTTGGTCGTCGCGAATGCTGATCCAGAGGCAGAAACACGGGCATCTTGACTGATACAGACAAACCTTGAAGAATCTGGCGGTCCCCGTGCATTCCGTTGCTGATTGGGAATCTTCTTCCTGTAGCTAGGCGCTCCATGCAGCATAGTGAGATGTGGGCCTTGGCACTTGTCGCATATCGCCCTGGTAGTGCAGTCTACACTTCTATGGTCAGTCTTTCTGGCACAGGAAAAGCACAAAGACGCTTCGTACATGAAGTGTTTCCTGTCCTCAACGGGAATCTCATCGAACCTCTGGCATCTGAGTAGAGGATGAGAAGAAGAGCTGGTCGGAAAACGAACGGTACAAAAGGGACAGACTTCGTCGCAGTTCGTACTCAGGACAGTTTTAGCGTGGTGCTGACAAAGACATTTGTCACACTCTTGACATGCAGATGCAGTAGAACAATCCGTACTGTACGATGTTTTCTTGGGGACTGATGAACTGGCGGTCTGTGAGGTGGAAGAGGCGGCAGATTTGCTGGAGGAGAAAAGGGGCTCGCAAAGGATGTCTGCCTCTGTCTTGATGAAAGCTGACAACTCCTCAAAGGTAGGGTAGCGTTTCTTCTCGTTCTTGGTCTTGTTTACTTTCCGCACCCAGTTTCTCACCAACCAATCTGGAAGCTTGCTCATGAGTGTCTTGTGATAGGCTTGGTCTTCCAGATTCTGTAGCTGGCCTATCACTCGGCTCGCCACAAGGCATTGTCCAAGAAAGTCCGAGAAGGCGCGGAGGGCTTGTCCATCTTTGGGTTTGATAACCGGCCATGCATCTAGTTTCTCTCGGAAGGCTCTGGCAACGACGAAAGAACTGCCGAATCTTTCCTCCAGCGTCTGAAGGGCCTGCTGATAGGCCTGGGCATCCCTGATCAGAAAGAGTCCCTTGACCGCATCCTTCGCCGGACCGTCCAAGTACTTCTCCAAGTAGAGGAGCTTTTCCTCTGCAGAAACGCCCTGCCGCTCAATCAAAAGAGTGAATGAGGACCTCCAGAGAGGGTACGTCAAAGGATCTCCTGAAAACGTAGTGGGCTCCTGCGTCGGTAACCTGTTGATCAGGAGAGCCTCAGCTAGAGTACGAGCTAGGGCAGAACCCTCGGAGAGCGCTGGCTGGCCTTGCATCTGAGGAAGGTATGCATCTTGCCCGTAGTAGACGTCTGAAGGGCTCGTGACCGGAGCCTCTTGAAAACCATGCTGTGTATAGTCAGTGTCAGGAGCAAAGCTAGCAGCGTGGTCATATTGCGGCGTTTGCATGGGAGGATGCATGACAGAAGGCCCATATGCAAAGCTTGGCACATAGGTCGGAGACTCTCGGGGGTCATGGCAGGAAAAGGACCAGGGAAAGGCCCGGGAAAAGGTCTCGCTGATGGATTGAGGGATTTGTGAGGGAAACGGGAAGGCGCGTAGATCTGGCGAGGACGATCTTCGTGGCTTGGAATCTCAGCTTTGACAAACTGAGGCCGAAAGGAGGTCGCGAATTGGCCTCCGACTCTTGTCGTCATCGTGGTGGCTGTAGTCATCGTCGTAGTGGTAGGAGCCGTGGCTGTGACCGCTGCTGGAAGTGGGTGAGAAGCGGAGACAGGTTGAGCAAGGGTCCTGGAGATGCCTCGAAGAGTGTCGCGGATATCCTCGGCGGCCGACTGGAGATGCGAAGGGGCATAAGCCCTGACCTCCGTGGGCTGCTGAAGTGGCGGGAGTCCAGGCTTGGCTGCCGCAGGCTGATGTTGCCCAGAGACGAGGGTGTTGGTTCCCGGCTGGTGACGCGGGCGGGCGTAGGTGTCGGCTGTCGCAGGCTTATATGTATCTTGTGTGTGCTGTGTGTGCCTATCGTACCCTACCGCCACATCTCCTATGCTCTCTATGTGTGTACCTACATGCAGGGTGCTGTGAGTGCCTAGGTACCTATCAATGGGGCTGTCACGAGGTAGTTGGGGCATGAATCTTTCTCTAGCCCTTTGCTGGTCTTCTATGTCAGTTTTAAGGATCTTAAAAACGTCATGCTCTTCTTGCATCTTGCCTTCTCTCTCCACCCTCTCAAGTGCAGTCTTAACTTCCTTTTCTTTTTTCTTCAAAGCTAACCTTTCATCTTGAGCTTCTCTCTCTAAACGAGCACACTCTCTTTCCAACTCTCTTTCCATCTCTGCCTTCTTCTCAGCAGCCAAAGCTATAGACCTTTCCAACTCTCTTTCCAACTCTGCCTTCTTCTCTGCCTTCTTCTCTGCCGCCAAAGCTTTAGACCTAGAAGCCTTCTCCTCTAAAAGCAAAAGAGTTTCTTCTTGTCTGGCCCTTTCATCTGCGACCATTTGCTGGGACCTAAATCTTGCTGCGCTAACCGCCAAAGAAGCATCTAGAGAAACCTCTCTAGCACCTCCAGAAGCGACTGTGGAAGTCAAGTCCGAGCTGGAGGCGTACGGGTCTAACTTGGGAAAGAGACTGCGGTATTGTTCGTTGAGCGTCTCCGTTTGCATGTGCATATCGCTCAGATCCTCTTCTATAGCTACATCACTTTCAGCCACTTGACAAAGCCTCGAGTTCGCTACATTCAGCTCGTTTAGGCGCTCACAGAGGAGAATCTTATGAACTTTAAGGACTCTCCTTTTGTCTGGTGTTTCCCTAAAAGCTGTGCACAACTCGCTGATCGTATTCTTATGAGCTCGGCTTATGGCCCAGTACTTGTCTGACAGTTCCCTAACCTCAGCATTAAGTCTAGCCCTAACAATGGCGGGGCCTCTTTCTTCTCTACTTCGTTGAGCGAGATGCTCTGCACTTGCAGCCTGTTGGGAGGGCTCAGTTCCTAACCCTTCCTGTGTAGGAGAATGTTCAGCTTGAGAGGGAAAGTTATCTGAATTCAAAGTGTCTTGGGTCTGAGTGGGTTCAGCTAGAGACTCTCCCTGAGCGCCATCACGGTCGCCTTCATTCTTACGACTATCAGTGTCCGAAGCAAAATGTTCATCCCTCTCTACCTTCAAAGTGTAAGGGGATAGCTCGGCACTCTCATGAGAAGGTAATTTCTCATCCATACTTTAAGTCAAGTGAAAACGTAGAGGTTAACAAAGACTTGCGAAATATAGAGAAGCAAAATTCAAAACGGCACACCTCGGGTCACTCACTAGAGGGGAAGAAAATACGAAATACGAAGTGTGCAATGCTATGGTCAACAAACCTAAAATAATGCCTAAGTTGCTCTGCTCTGGGCCCGACAAAAATAAATTAAAATATTGTTCGCTAGATACGAAACACAGTTCCTTTAAGACAAAAGGTTCATGATCTCTTCACAAGATTCGTAAGGATAAGAAGTTCAAAAGTCAGTGGCCCTAATCACAGGCCTACAAAAGTTCATAATGGTCTTTGTCGAAAACAATCCAAAATGTTCCAAAAAATATCAGAGTTTCCACTGTGCTTGCCCTTGAGTAGCTGTAAGATTCTGTGATGGCTTATATAAATTCTGGAGGATGTAATTTTGGTGCTATAAAGAACCGACGCGCTCACAAAACAAAACGAACACTAGAATTGGAAAATTAATTAAAGTTTATTGTGAATATGTCGATGTCATAGTAATTCAGAATCAGCTCATAATATCAATATATAAAAGGCTAAACATAAATCTATGGAGAGGCTAAGTAACCTATATCGGAGCGTGGCGGAAAAACTAATCTAAGTTTAGAAAGTGAATTAAAGCTAAAATGTGAAGTAGAAAGGACTAGTTTGAGTGAGAGTGTAGAACAGTAGAGTGTGAAGCGTGGAGCATGGAGCGAGAAGCGCGGAGCGAGAAGCGAGAAGCGTGAAGCGAGAAGCGCGGAGCGGTGGAAACTGATAGAAAAGAAAAAACTAAACTTAGAATTCGAAACATCAAACTAAACATCAAAAGTGTCCTACAAAACATAAACATCAAAGATGGACGACAAAATGGCGGCCGAAACAAGATGGCGGCAAATCAATAAAAAATCACCAAGACAAAAATATGTTAGAAAAACCCTACATAGAATAAACGTAGGACACAGAAACGGAAAGAAGACAAAGAAACGGACAGAAAACACAGAGACGGAAAGAAGACACAGAAACGGACAGAAGACAAAGAAACGGACAGAAGACACAGAAACGGACAGAAGACAAAGAAACGGACAGAAGACACAACAAACATAGATTCGAAACGAAAATTACACGAATTCGGTAAATAAAAGAAACATAGTCAGAAATGGATACTCGCCTTTGACAGCATCAATAATCTAAAACAGACTCAAGGCGAGCAACTGAACCTGAACTACAAAATAACTTAAAACAAAACTGGAGGCTGGCAGAAAACACTGGGCCCCGGAACAGAGCAAAAAAAATCTATCTATCCTAAAACATCTTGTTCCGTGAACGGCTTCCCAGTAAGTGACGACGAATACAGGCTATCCACCACAGAGGTGAACTAAAAATACTGCGCGTTACTACAATATTACTGTTGCAAAACATGCGTCCCGTGCTCTCCGGGGAAAACTCCATAGGCTGTCCAGCGTGAGCCATACAGGCACATGAAATTAATATCAGAAAAACGCCGGCCACACTACCTTGTTTATAAATTAGTTCGTTACAATATTTAACGTCATTAAAACAAAACAAAGTTCGTACCAGGACGCTCATACTTAATAAAGAAAACTAGAGGATAAAGAGCGAGCTAGACCCGCACGCGAACCTACAGAGGTGGCTGCAAAATGGGAACAAATAGGGACAAAAGTGAAATAAGATAATAAAAGTGAAAGAACAAAAAGGGGAAGCCACCACCACGGAAAGTCGCATGCGAGTCAAGCTAAAAGCATGACTAAAAAACACAAGCAAAACAAAAAGAATCTAAATACACAGAAGGCTCCTTAGCAGGGGCATTCACACTGAGTCACTGACATTTCTCCTTTCTCAAATCCACAATTTATAGACCGTAACATAAACTTTCCTAAGTCGGAATAGAAAAACTTGAAGAATTCCGCAGTGTACCCATCTGATCCTGGGCTTTTGTCGTTGTTTAATTTTTTAACAGCTTTGAGTAGCTCACATTGAGTAAGTCTACCTTCTAGTTGTTTACTCTCAGCATCTGTTAATACAGGATGAGCAAGGTTTTCATCAATCTCTTGATTTACCAGTTCGGCTTCTCTTGAAGTATATAACTCCTCGTAAAAAGTCGGTGCTTCTTTAACAATCAAAGCATTATCATGGATAACTTCACCATCATCTTTCTGCAAAAAACACATGGACTTCTGGACAAACTGTCTTTTCTCCAAATTACAAAAATATTTTGTATTTTTTTCCCCTTCTCCAATCCACTTAGCACGCATTTTTTTAAAAAAAAGAGTCAGCGTGCTGCACGCAGACTACGATCAAAATAAAAACAAGTCGCGTAAGGCGAAAATACAACATTTAGTCAAGTAGCTGTCGAACTCACAGAATGAAACTGAACGCAATGCAACGCAGCAAGACCGTATACTCGTAGCATCGTCAGTCCACCGCTCATGGCAAAGGCAGTGAAATTGACAAGAAGAGCGGGGTAGTAGTTGCGCTGAGAAGGATAGCACGCTTTTCTGTACCTCTCTTCGTTTTAACTTTCTGAGCGTGTTTTAAATCCAAACATATCATATCTATATGTTTTTGGAATCAGGAACCGACAAGGAATAAGATGAAAGTGTTTTTAAATTGATTTCGAAAATTTAATTTTGATCATAATTTTTATATTTTTAATTTTCAGAGCTTGTTTTTAATCCAAATATAACATATTTATATGTTTTTGGAATCAGAAAATGATGACAAATAAGATGAACGTAAAATTTGGATCGTTTTATAATTTTATTTATTTTTTTACAATTTTCAGATTTTTAATGACCAAAGTCATAAATTAATTTTTAAGCCACCAAGCTGAAATGCAATACCGAAGTCCGGCCTTCGTCGAAGATTGCTTGGCCAAAATTTCAATCAATTTGATTGAAAAATGAGGGTGTGACAGTGCCGCCTCAACTTTCACGAAAAGCCGGATATGACGTCATCAAAGACATTTATCAAAACAATGAAAAAAACGTCTGAGGATATCATACCCAGGAACTCTCATGTCAAATTTCATAAAGATCGGTCCAGTAGTTTGGTCTGAATCGCTCTACACACACACACGCACAGACACACACACACACACACACACACACACACACACACACACACACACACACACACACACACACACACACACACACACACACACACACACCACGACCCTCGTCTCGATTCCCCCTCTATGTTAAAATATTTAGTCAAAACTTGACTAAATGTAAGGATGTCATAAAATAGAGTTATCAAAACTCTGAGAGAGAAAAATGCACAAGCAGATGCCTCCAAATTAATATTTGTCAATTTTCAAGAACTTCCCTTCCGTAGTTTTTGAGATATATACTGTGCAAAAAAAGTATCGCATAGGTGAATAGTTCTAAGTCCCAGACAAACATTCTGATTGGAACGCCTCGAAACTAGCTTTTGCAGTTCAGTTGAACCCGATAGTCGATTGAGGGACCAAAATTCACCGCGCATGTGCAAGATGTGCATTTTGAGGCCAAAACGCACATTTTGTTGTTTTGTGCTCCTGTACTGCACGTTTTTTGGAGATTTCTCTCGAAATTTCGCGTAAGGTTAGCTGAACTCATGTGCCAACTTGGGCAATAACAAGCGAAGCAATTCTGACTGATGCGGCCATTCCCTGAGGAAATGAAAAATGTCACAACTCAACGCTTCAGTACGAGAGAACGCCCTGGGCCGCCTTCTAGCAGGCCAGAGCCAATCCGAGGTTGCCAGAGCCCTGCGGGTGTCCAAGAGCACCATCTCTCGCCTCTGGCACCGTTTTCAACAAACTGGGTCGTCAGCTCCCGCGCCAAGGTCAGGACGACCTAGAGTGACGACACAGGCGCAAGATCGCTACATCCGGGTCACCCATCTCAGGCATCGGTTCCAGTCAGCCTCGGTGACCGCTAGGGCACTGCCTGGTGGCCGCCGCATCTCCATGCAGACCGTCCGGAACCGACTGCATACAACTGGTCTACACGCTTACAGGCCACTCCGGGGCAACGTCCTGACTCGCCGCCATTGCCAGGCCAGGATGCAGTGGGCGAACCAGCACCTCCAGTGGACCCTTGCCAACAACTGGCGCCACGTTGTCTTCAGCGATGAGTCTTATTTCCTCCTGCAACATCACTACAGCAGGAGGAGGGTGTACAGGAGGCAAGGAGAGCGCTACCACCAGCAGTGCGTAGATGAGGCGCCTCCTCATGGTGGTGGGGGCGTGATGGTTGTGGGGGGCCATCACCAACACTGGCAGGAGACAGCTTGTGGAAGTTCCAGGCCGCCTGAACGCCCAGCACTACGTGCAGGAGATTCTGCAGCCACACGCCCTGCCCCTCCTGGCCGCGCCACGGGCTCAGTTCCAGCATGATAACGCCAGACCCCACCCCGCCAGACTCACCACAAACTTCCTGGCCGCCAACAACGTGAACACTCTGCCCTGGCCCTCTCTCTCCCCAGATTTGAACCCAATTGAACATGCATGGGATGAACTGGGAAGAAGGCTCAATGCGAGAGTTAACGCCCCTCCCAACAGGAGACAACTCTTCCAGGCCTTACAGCAAGAGTGGGACAACATTCCCCAACAGACTTTGCGAAGACTCATTGCTTCCATGCCAAGGAGATGCCAGGCTGAAATTGACTCACGTGGAAGCCATACTCGTTACTGACTTTGACCTTGGTTTGTGTGAAGGTCACGCTCAATGAATAACTGCAAAGTCCAGCAAATAAAGACATGCATCTGTGCTATCGAAAAAGCTCAAAAACTTTTCTGTCCGACTTATGTATTGTTTGTTCAAAAGAATGAAATGTCAATAAAATTATTCATCAAACTAACTATGCGATACTTTTTGTGCACAGTATATATATATATACTTTCCACAGACACACACAGTCACACACAGACACACTGACACATTGTATACCTCTCCGCCCTCGTTAAATCACTCAGTCAAAAGGCGATTGGCAGTTGACTTGTGTTACACGCAGGTGGCTGACACCGGTGCAACACGAGAAAATTACTCCCACGAGATTTGTACTCCGGAGTAACAATTTCGTACGAAAATGTTACTCCCTTTACGAAAAAAGTACTCCTCCATTACACAAGAATATTACTCCCCACGACAGGTGAATTCCGGGTAAACATTTTGTAAAACAATGTTACTCCAGCAATTTAACTTCCCATGCCAGGTGTACGAAATTTGTACTCCCTTGTCCCCTGTTAGTCTTGGTGGTGGAAGGGGTGGAAGTAGGGTAGCGCGACATTCGTTTGCGCGAGTTCACATATTATTGGCATTATCCCTTCGCCCGCATCTCATTTTCGCGTACGAGATTTTTACTGGAAGTAAAAAAATGGGGAGTAACAATTTCGTGGAGGGAGTAATTTGTTCGTGCCTTGGGGAGTTCTTTTCTCGTACGAAAGGTGTACTCGGAGTAAGAATTTCGTTCGAAATTTTTACTCCGGAGTAAAGTACGTTTTCGTGGAGAAAAAATGTCGTGTTACATCGGCCGTATACTTACTGAAGTGCCATAGAGACGTGGTAGCCGTCAAGATCCTTTCATTTGCTGACGTCATCCACACTGCATGTCCTCGACACGTAGTGCCCAATGACGTGGTGGTGACGGTGAATGACCAGCAGTCTGGTCTCTTCCAGCAACTGCTTGCACAGTCAACCGCCGACGCTGCCTCGCTCTCAAAGAGAAGATTTTCCAAGAAAATATGGTTTGCCGGTGTAACACGAAATTTGTACTCCACGAACAATTTACTCCGGAGTAAATATTTTGTACAAAATTCTTACTCCGAGTACACTTTTCGTACGAGAAAAGAACTCCCCAAGGCACGAAAAAATTACTCCCTCCACGAAATTTTTACTCCCCATTTTTACATTTAGTCAAGTTTTGACTAAATGTTTTAACATAGAGGGGGGAATCGAGACGAGGGTCGTGGTGTATGTGTGTGTGTCTGTCTGTCTGTCTGTCTGTCTGTGTGTGTGTGTAGAGCGATTCAGACTAAACTACTGGACCGATCTTTATGAAATTTGACATGAGAGTTCCTGGGTATGATATCCTCAGACGTTTTTTTCATTTTTTTGATAAATGTCTTTGATGACGTCATATCCGGCTTTTCGTGAAAGTTGAGGCGGCACTGTCACACCCTCATTTTTCAATTAAATTGATTGAAATTTTGGCAAAGCAATCTTCGACGAAGGCCGGGGGGGAATCGAGACGAGGGTCGTGGTGTATGTGTGTCTGTCTGTCTGTCTGTGTGTGTGTGTAGAGCGATTCAGACTAAACTACTGGGCCGATCTTTATGAAATTTGACATGAGAGTTCCTGGGTATGATATCCCCGGACTTTTTTTCTTTTTTTCGATAAATACCTTTGATGACGTCATATCCGGCTTTTTGTAAAAGTTGAGGCGGCACTGTCACACCCTCATTTTTCAATTAAATGGATTGAAATTTTAGCAAAGCAATCTTCGACGAAGGCCGGGGTTTGGTATTGCATTTCAGCTGGGTGCCTTAAAAACTAATGACTGAGTTTGGTCATTAAAAATCGGAAACTTGTAATTAAAATTATTTTTTTATTAAACGATCCAAAAACAATTTCATCTTATTCTTCGTCATTTTCTGATTCCAAAAACATATAGATATGTTATATTTGGATTAAAAACAAGCTCTGAAAATTAAAAATATAAAAATTATGATCAAAATTAAATTTCCGAAATCGATTCAAAAACTATTTCATCTTATTCCTTGTCTGTTCCTGATTCCAAAAACATATAGATATGATATGTTTGGATTAAAAACACGCTCAGAAAGTTAAAACGAAGAGAGGTACAGTAAAGCGTGCTATGAAGCACAGCGCAATCGCTACCGCGCCAAACAGGCTCGTCACTTTCACTGCCTTTTGCACTAGCGGCGGACTACGTTCAGTTTCATTCTGTGAGTTCCACAGCTTGACTAAATGTAGTAATTTCGCCTTACGCGACTTGTTTTCACTTCCAGTAAAAATCTCGTACGCAAAAATGGGATGCGGGCGAAGGGATAATGCCAATAAGTGATCTCGCGCACACGAATGTCGCGCTACCCTCCTTCCACTCCTTCCACCACAAAGACTAACAGGGGACAAGGGAGTAAACATTTCGTACACCTGGCATGGAAAGTTAAATTGCTTGTGTTTGGGTGAAGTAATTTATTCGTTATTTATTCGTCAGGGGAGTAACATTTTTGTACGAAATGTTTACTCGAAACTTACCTGTCTTGGGGAGTAATTTTCTCGTGTAATGGGGGAGTGCTTTTTTCATAAAGGGAGTAACGTTTTCGTGCAAAATGTTTACTCCGGAGTAAAAATCTCGTGGGAGTAATTTTCTCGTGTTACACCGGCGCAGCTTTCTTTGCCAACAAGCTCTGCTGTAAACTTTCTGTTGGCTGAAATAACATCAGACACACGACAGACATCACGAGAATGATAGCTGGCGTCATCGTGACAAGCTGAAACTTCGGTTGCGGAACAACGTTGTCGTTATTGGCTCACGTAAGAGTAGCCTATGCGATCGTAACTTTGTCTGTCTGTGCGTGCGTATGTGCGTATGTGCGTGCGTGTGTATGTCTGTGGTAGAAACTTTAACATTTCGTCATTTGAAGACGTCACATTATGACGTAAGAGGGTTAGACGTCACGCGAAGGAATTACTGAAAGTCTCGGTCATTGTTATTTTGAGCGGGCCGAGACTAGTGTCTCGCTTTCTTGCACAGTGTCACCTATGCTTACTGTGTGTGTGTATGTGTGTATGAGTGACGGAGTGATTGAGTTTGTGTTACTGTTTGTCGATTTCTTACGTGAGCCTTGAAGGCTTCGCCTCTTGTTTTAAAGAACGAGTTTCAATCTGATTTTGTTGTTGTTGCTTCAGGCTTGAACATAACAGATACATACACCCTCACGATTAGCCGAGGACTGGGTCAGTTTGAATTAGCAGCGCGGCTGCAGATGCTCATAACAAAGAAAAGAGTTTCAATCATATTTCGTTTCTCGTATTTATTATTCAGACGCTAAACACAGCAGGCGCACGCATCAGCAAGTAGTCTTAAAACCATCACTTCTCACCAGCGAGGGACCCACTGAGGTTTCTAAATGCGCCAGCAAAACTGAACGAGCAACGATTCTCGAACAACTCGTTTGTAGCGAGGATCCAACCTTAAATCTAGAGTACAATGACAATGTCGAACATTAAATTTTCATTCTGAAAAGGGAGTGATGGACGTGTTTTGTTGGTGTTGTTGTTTTTTGTGGAAAAGGTTATTTATGCGTCAAGAATCTGCCATACCTGGACCAAGATTTCTGTCGTTAAATTTGAAAGCGATTAGTGAATCAACCACTCAACAGCTCCGCATTGTTGTACCCAAGCCTCTTAAAAGTGTGTTATGTTTGTAATTGCTGTAGTGTTGTTAGGTTTAACGATTGTAGAAATCTCTTACAACTTTCTGCGAAAAGAGATCCAGGCTGAATAACACATTTCTGAAGCTTTTAAATTCATTAATAATTTTATGAAACCAAATATCATCCACAAACTTTTCATTGATCTCATTTTAACAAAAGAGTAGTCCACGATTAAATTAATCTAGGGCTGACTAAAGCTGAATGCGTAGAAATCTCTTTCCCTCAACTTTCTGCATGAGAGATCTGGGCTGAATAATAAAAACAAGAGGCAAAGCCTTCAAGGCTCACGTAAGAAATCGACAAACAGTAACACAAACTCAATCACTCCGTCACACATACACACCCACACACACACACACACACACACACACACACACTCTCACACACACACACACACACACACACACACACACACACACACACACACAGAAAGAGCATAGGTGAAACTGTGCAAGAAAGCGAGACACTAGATCTAGATCTGTCTGTCTGCATGTAGCCTACTTACATGGACACGACTGCCAACTAGTCTCGGCCCGCTCAAAATAACAATCACCGAGACTTTCAGTAATTCCATCGCGTGACGTCTAACCCTCGTACGTCATAATGTGACGTCAATGTAATATGACGTCTTCAAAATGTTAAAGTCAGAGACATACCTTCTATCTATGTCTCTGCACAGACATACACACATACATACGCACGCACGCACAGACAGACAAAAGTTAGCATCGCATAGGCTACACTTCGTGAGCCAAAAATAACAAGTCGCGTAAGGCGAAATTACTACATTTAGTTCAGCTGTTGAACTCACGGAATGAAACTGAACGCACTACATTTTTGTCACCAAGACAATACAGCTTCGTCAATCCCCGCGACACGGATATCGCTCACTTTTCACTCGCAAAACGAAGTGAAATTGACAAGCCAGAATAGCGCGTAGCGTATTGTACCAAGCAGGAAAGCGCGCTTTTCTGTTGGTTTTTTTTACTTTCAGGGCTTTTTTTTAATACAACATATTATATCTATATGTTTTTAGAATCAGAAAATGATAAAGAATAAGATGAAATCATTTTTGGATCGATTTCTTAAATTTTAATCGTAAGCCCAATTAACCTATTTTCGTTAATTGTGATCAGATTTTAAAAGTAAACATGACATATGTATATATTTTTAGATTCAGAATTTGATGAAGAATACGATGCAATCAGTTTTAAATCTGTTTGCGAAAAATGTGTTTTAATGACAACTGTAATGAGCAAACTAATTAGCTAATTTTAAGCTTCCAATCTGAAATGCAATCCCATAGTCCGGACTTTGTCGAAGATTACTTGACAAAAATGTCAATCGATTTGGTTGAAAAATGAGGGCGTGACAGTGCGGCCTCAACCTTTACAAAAAGCCGGATATGACGTCAACAAAGATATTTATCTAAGAAAAGAACAATCAGTCTGGGAATATCATACCCAGGAACTCTCATGTGAAGTTTAATGAAGATCGGTCCAGTAGTTTTCTCTGAATCGCTCTACACACACACACATACACACATACATACATACATACATACATACATCTATATATATATACGACTAGTGTCTGTGTGTCTGTCTGTGTATCTGTGTGTCTGTGTGTCTGTGCGCGATGCACGGCCAAAGTTCTCGATGGATCTGCTTCAAATTTGGTGGGCATATTCAAGTAGACCCGGGACACGACACAACCTGGTCGATATTTCAACACGTGCTCTCAGCGCGCAGCGCGGAACCGATTTTGGTTCCACCTCAGCTATTTTGGTTCCACCTCAGCTTACCCGGGCCCCCATACCGACACACCATAGCCGCTACACCACATCACAACGCCAAAGTTCTCGGTGGATCTTTTTCAAATTTGGACACCGTATTCAGCTACACCCCGGACACAATATCATCGATGAGATATTTCAACACGTGCTCTCAGCGCGCAGCGCTGAACTCATTTTCGTTTTTGTGTTCATTTCACCATTATAAGTAACTCTTCCTTATCTTCTCCAGTGTTTGGCGTTTATCTCCCTTCCTTCGTGTGGCTTTCCCGTTCAGTTGTAAGTTACTATTATTTTTAGAATGTCACTGCGCTGTCCACTGCGCTGTCCACAACGCTTCCCTTGCACCCGTAAGTTGTTCTTACTGTCAAAGTGAAAAGGTCGAATCAATTTATAGCCACGCGAAAAATACACTCTCACCTATCTCTATATATTTATAGATACAGATATGCATATATATATACGGCTTCTCTGTGTGTGTGTGTGTTTGTGTGTGTGTGTGGGCAAAAACCTATGTATTATAGAGTTCTGTTTGTGATGGGGTCTAGCGGCTTTTGTCTGTCTGTATGTGAGAGCGGACAAACACTCAAGTCCTTAATGGCTCAAAACCGTAGGACTTTTAATATTAATTTTAACTGTCTGTATGTTCTGGCATGTGAGAAGCCACAGCAGATGATATAGGGCTAAGAAATAAGCTCAAAAATTCTCAATCCCGTTTGACAGGACTTCGCCTTTCAAAGGTGATTGTGGTGAACCGCCACGCTGTCTGTCTCTGTCGCGCCGTTCACCCCAAATTCCCGTTTCTGAGGTACTATTTTTAGAATGTCACTGCGCTGTCCAGAACGCTTCCCTTGCACCCGTAAGTTGTTCTTACTGTCAAAGTGAAAAGGTCGAATCAATTTATAGCCACGCAAAAAATACACTCTCACCTATCTCTATATATTTATAGATATAGATATACATATGACTAAGTGCCAAAAGGTGCTCACAGAACAGAAGACGACTTTGTTTTACAATAAAAATGTTTCTAAAAACGTGTGTCTGCTGAAAATTGGTGTGTGTGTGGATGAATGTGCGAAGAGATAGTGGACATAATTTCGTGTGTCTGACTTGAACGGTTTTGAAGTTATCTTTGTTTAAAGTCAAAAATAACGCCAAAACCGGCCATCTGAAAAAGGACATCGTGATACCTTGTGTTTTGAATATGCCACAGAAAAATAACAAGAAGCACAAATGAATTGCATTTAGTTTGATTGAATGCCTGAAACATCGCTTTACAGACGAGACCAAACGTCAAATCTAAATCTCGAGAGAATTTTTTTTTTTCGATAACCGAATTTTAAGGTGTCGCACGCAAGATGTGTCGTCATCACGGCATACATTTTTCAATCGCAGATATTTACTAAATTTCTTTTTCAAAAACTCTGGAATTGATGTCGACACGTCAAGCGATAACGGTGTATCAAACTGCTGTCTTTCAAGTAATCCAGCAAAGACTGCAGAACTTTTGAACAGCATTTTTGAAAACGATTTGAAAATTTCGTCATATCTTGCGTGCGACAAAATGTTCGGTAATTAACGGTTATTTTCTTTTAAAAACAAAATTTACAAGTACAAAGATCTACTTCATCTACGGAACCACGTGACACATTCTGTGTTCAAAATTTGTGAAGAAATCACGAACCACGAATGCGCTATCAAGTGTTGAAATTATGTCGTCAACATCTTTTCAGATCTTGCGTGCGACACCATCTTGCGTTCAACATAAAATGTCACTACCTTATCGAGTTTAATGGGTAAAACTAACTATTTGTTGTCTTAGTTTAATCTTCTTAATTAAAAGCGTAATAAAACCGAACTTCCAAGATGAATTTTAATTGAGATTAGCGAAAGAGCGGGCACGCAAGTCGACCTTAAAGTAAAAGAATGATAACACGAGCGTTTGTCGTGTTGTCTTGCGTGCAACACATTGTCCAAAAAGGAAAATGTATATTTTTCTCAGACGTTTTTTAAGTTGAAACCTTGAAACTTCACACACATTTGGGGTTTAATCGCCCCCATGCATGGTAAAAGTCTTGTTGACCCTTGTCAGATTTCAAGGTCACGGCTGGGTCACATGTGGTTCAGAAAACGGATGAAACATATTTTTTCAGAGATTTTTGAAGCTAGAACCTTCAAACTTCAAACAACGCTTTTGCTTAATGATTGTTCAACATGGAGAATTCAAGGTTGATCCTTGAGAAATGTGAAGGTCATAGCAGGGTCTCGCGTGGGTAAAAAAAAAAAGGAAATTGTATTGAACTTCAATTTATATAAAACCAAAGTCTGGTTGATCTGTTTTAAGATTTAAGGTCAAATCTGTTATTTAAGGTCAAATCAAATAGAAATTTGTTGATGCTTAAATCTTTGAAACTTCCAACAGGTTTGAGGTTTGACAACTTCTGGACTTTGAAATCTGGTATGTTTGATCCTGGTAATATTAATTAGTCAAAACATCAAGATCAACAATTATAAAATAAGCACTTTCACCAATGTCAAGTGAGCAATAGCAGCAAACGTGAGTCTTATAAAGATTATCACTTTTTGTGTGACCTCAACTTGACCCCTCTGAATGCTCTCAATCATGGAAATTGACCACACTTTGATTATAACCAAACAACATCAAAACTTTGGAATGTGTGAAGTTTCAAAGGTGTTGCTTAAAAGGCGTTCGTGAAAATGACAATTGTATGTGTCTGACTTCAATGCGACCCCGCTGCGACCTTGACGTTTGATTTTATCAACCAGACTTTCATCATGTGTGAATGACTTCAAACACTATAAAACTAGTTGAAGAAATTGACAATTTTTCAAAGTTTAAGCCAGATGGCACTGCTGTGACCTTGAAATTTGACAAACATTAACCAGGCGGTCACCTTTTTTAGAAAATATCCTTAAAGGATCTTTAACCTTACTGTGACCTTGGAATTTGATGAGGTTTAATTTAACTTGCGTAGTGTGCCAAGTTTCAAGGCCCTAGCTTCAAAAACATATGAGAAAACCTCATTGAAAAATGTATATGTTTGACCTCAACGCGACCCTGCTGTGACCTTGACTTTTTCAACCAGACTTTAATCGTGTGTGAACATTATACACTAGAACTGTGTGTATTTTCAAAGCTCGTGCTATAAACGCGCTGAATAAATTGAAAATATTCCACATTTGGACCAGATGTGACCCCGCTGTGACCTTGAACTTTGACAAAGATTAACCAGCAGGTCACTTTTAATGAGGTTTTATAAAAATGCTGAAAGTATGTGAAGTATGTAAAGTCTAACTGATCTAGTATTAAAACATGTAAGACGTGACAACGACAATTTTCCAGTTTGCAAAGGAAATTTAACCTCGCTGTGAGCTTGAAATTCAATGTTGTTTAATGTGATGTGCACCATACCTGGAGGTCATTATACTTTGGTTGTGTGCCAAGTTTCAAAGCCCTAGCTTTAAAAACGTGCGAGATAACCTTAATGCTATGACTCAGTGCCGTTTTGAATGATATAACGAACAAAATTATCGTTATTTGTAAAATCATTTGGGTAAATTTATCTTTTCTTTTCGTAATTGGGTTCCAGCATCTGTTGTCTTAACAAAAATCACAATATCAGTCGTGTTTGTCAACTTTTATTTTTTAGCCCCTTTGTCCGCTTTTCGTGCGCACCTTTTGGCACTTAGTCATATATATATATACGGCTTCTCTGTGTGTGTGTTTGTGTGTGTGTGTGTGGGCAAAAACCTGTTGATTGTAGAGTTCTGTTTGTGATGGGGTCTAGCGGCTTTCGTCTGTCTGTATGTTCTGGCATTTGAGAAGCCACAACAGATAATATAGGGCTAAGAAATAAGCTCTAAAATGCTCAATCCCGTTTGACAGGACTTCGCCTTCAAAGGTGATTGTGGTGAACCGCCACGCTGGCTGTCTCTGTCTCGCGATTCACCCCGGCGAAGCCGGGTATTCCTCTATATATATATATATACGACTTGTGTCTGTGTGTCTGTGTGTGTGTCTGTGTGTGAGTTCGCGATGCACGGCCAAAGTTCTCGATGGATCTGCTTCAAATTTGGTGGGCATATTCAGGTAGACCCGGGACAGGACACAACCTGGTCGATATTTCAACACGTGCTCTCAGCGCGCAGCGCTGAACCGATTTTGTGCGCGCTGAACCGACTTTGGTTCCACCTCAGCTACCCGGGCCCCCATACCGACACACCAAAGCCAAAGTTCTCGGTGGATCTTTTTCAAATTTGGACACCGTATTCAGCTACACCCCGGACACAATATCATCGATGAGATATTTCAACACGTGCTCTCAGCGCGCAGCGCTGAACCGATTTTGGTTTTTGTGTTCATTTCACCATTATAAGTAACTCTTCCTTATCTTCTCATCTTCTCCATGTTTTCAGCGTTTACCTCCCTTCCTTCTATGGTGCACTATAGTATGAGTGGGGCGTCTTCGGATATTCCCGGCGTTCTTTTACTATTTTTAGAAGGTCACCGCAGTGTCCAAAACGTAAATTGGACCCGTAAATTATCCTCACTGTAAAAGTGCAAAGGTCGAATCAATTTATAGCCACGCGAAAAATACACTGTCATCTATCTCTCTATAGATACGGCTTCTCTGTGTTTGTGTGTGTGTGTGTGTGTGTGTGTCTCTCTATGTGAGCAACACCTGGGGATTGTTCAGTTCTGTTTGTGATGTGGTCTGGCGGCTTTTGTGTATTTGTATGTACTGGCCTTCCTTTGAGAAGCCATAACAGTTCAAAAGGGCTTACAGATAAGCTATAAATTGCTCAATCCTGTTTGAGTGGAGTTCGCCTCCAAAGGTGATTAACACGGTTACATTCGTCGACAAGGATGGGACTCGATATGGTCAGGAATGGCATTATGGCCACTGAATCATTTTCGTGCTGTTCCCATTCCACGAATCTGGGAGGGACCTAAGCTTGGCGGGTCCATTGTTCGGACCCGGCGAAGCCGGCGTACGGCTCTAAGTACTTCTTCCCGGCGAAGCCGGCTACCCGGCGAAGCGGGTATTCATTCTAGTCTATATATATACGACTAGTGTCTGTCTGTCTGTCTGTCTGTCTGTCTGTCTGTTCGCGATGCACGGCCAAAGTTCTCGGTGGATCTGCTTCAAATTTGGTGGGCATATTCAGGTAGACCCGGGACAGGACACAACCTGGTCGATATTTCAACACGTGCTCTCAGCGCGCAGCGCTGAACCGATTTTGTGCGCGCTGAACCGACTTTGGTTCCACCTCAGCTACCCGGGCCCCCATACCGACACACCAAAGCCAAAGTTCTCGGTGGATCTTTTTCAAATTTGGACACCGTATTCAGCTACACCCCGGACACAATATCATCGATGAGATATTTCAACACGTGCTCTCAGCGCGCAGCGCTTAACCGATTTTGGTTTTTGTGTTCATTTCACCATTATAAGTAACTCTTCCTTATCTTCTCATCTTCTCCATGTTTTCAGCGTTTACCTCCCTTCCTTCGTATGGTGCACTATAGTATGAGTGGGGCATCTTCGGATATTCCCGGCGTTCTGTTACTATTTTTAGAAGGTCACCGCAGTGTCCAGAACGTAAATTGGACCCGTAAATTATCCTCACTGTAAAAGTGCAAAGGTCGAATCAATTTATAGCCACGCGAAAAATACACTGTCATCTATCTCTCTATAGATACGGCTTCTCTGTGTTTGTGTGTGTGTGTGTGTGTGTGTGTGTGTGTCTCTCTATGTGAGCAACACCTGTGCATTGTTCAGTTCTGTTTGTGATGTGGTCTGGCGGCTTTTGTGTAATTTTATGATAAAACATCTACCACCTAACTTTGTTAAGTTGCTCACTCAGTTTTTCAACCTATGCTGGTTAAAGGATACTATCCCCGCAGCGTGGTCAGACTCACAAGTAGTAGCAGTATTGAAGAGCGGAAAACCGGGCAATCTACCTGGCAGTTACCGCCCCATATCACTAACCCCCCACCTCAGCAAGATCTTTGAGCGTGTGGTGAACCAGAGGCTGGAGTTCCACCTCAATAAACACAATATCATTCCTACATGCCAGGCAGGTTTTAGGCAAGGTCGTTCGTGTGCGGACCACATTGTGCACGTCACTGAAAAAATCAAAAAGACCTTGGCACATAGTAATAATTCTCTTCTTGGAACCTTCTTTGATATTAAATCTGCGTACGACAGCGTCTGGCATGCTCGTCTACTCCTAAAACTCGGCAGAATCGGTGTCTCTGGCCACATGTACCAATTCATCAAAAACTTCATCAGCAATCGCAAGATGTCTGTCCGAGTGGGCTCTTCGGTGTCCGAAACCCATGCGCTGGACATGGGGGTTCCCCAGGGCAGTATCATCGCGCCAAACTTATTCAGCATCATGCTCTATGACATTACTTCTGTTAAGGTTGACGGTGCCAGTGTACTTCTGTATGCGGACGACCTCGCCTTAATAGACACTAATAGACCACGCCATAACAGAGTTACCAACACTGTTGACTTATCTTCTTACCAAACTAAAATCGACAACCTCTGTCAATATATGTACACCAACGGCTTCCAACTAGCCTCAAATAAAACAGTCTTTCTTGTTGTCTCCCGTAGACAACTGTACAGGAACTGCAGTATAAAGATAGGTTGTGATATTATCAAACCGAGCTCAGAAGTTAAGTTCCTCGGCGTTATCATCGATACCCGACTTAACTGGACCAGTCATATCGAACATCTGATCAATAAGGCCAACAAGGATCTTTATATCATACGCTACCTGGCGTCCCAATCCTGGGCCAGAGGACGTAAGTGTGTCACAGAGGTAGTGCGGGCATTAATTCGCTCCCGCCTCCTTTACGGGTGCGAAGCTTATTTCGCGACGCGCCCGGCGCTCATGAAAAAACTGGCTATTATAGAGTGCAGGGCGCTCAAAATAGCTCTGGGACTCTCCCAACAAGCGAGTAAGAGTCGAGTCTACAGCGAGTGTGGGTGGCTGCCCCTTGTGGATGAGATAAAACTCCGTTCAGCTCAGTATGCTGTCAGAGCCCACGCGGTAGAGAACTCTGCCTGCGAGGTCCTGACTGACTTTTTTCCTCAGCACCAAAATTATGAGGCCAACACCAAACATAGCACTCAACTCTTGGCCAAAACGCTACCCTTATCCGACACAGTAAACCGCATTCTAGCCGATAGCGGGGTGAAGGTCAGTGAGCTGGCCAGGGTCCCCCCGCCCTCCTACCCGCCTTGGCTTGAGGAAACCCCTACTATCATATACGACAGTGAAGATAATACTACCAAAAAAGATAACCCCGTCTACCTAGCTACTGTTACAAAAGAAACCCTAAACTACAAATTCTCGGAGCATTTAAAAGTCTTTACTGACGGATCCAAATTTGCAGACGGCAGCGTTGGCTGCGCCTTTGTGATCCCAGATCTCAAAATCTCAAGGAAATATACTCTTAATAAAGACATCTCCATATTCTCAGCCGAGCTATTTGCCTTGCTCATGGCATGCACTTTTATAAATGACCTCCCAGTCACACCGCGTGCGGTAGTTTTCTGCTCTGACTCGCGCTCTTCATTACAAGCTCTGCATCGAAACACATCAAATCGGGCAGAGCTACAAAGAGAAATCCTCTTTATATGTCACCAGTTAATCTCATCCGGCACATCCGTATCATTTCTCTGGGTCCCCTCTCACGTAGGGGTCCGGGGAAATGAACTGGCGGATGTCGCTGCCAAAGAAGCGGCAGAATCTAGCCCAGCTAACACTAACATCGGCTACTCAGTAACCGAGTTCTACAGTAAAATCCGTAAACTCATTCGAAGTCAGTACGTAACATCTCTGTCCTATCAACCCATTGATATGAACGATCTACACCCCGATCTCCCAACAAACCTCCTCACTATCTTCAGACGCCTCCGTGCCGGCGGCTGCCGCTTCCATATCTTTAACAAGTCCTGCCATTGTGGAGAACCCTATTCATTTCAACACATTTTCGCTCCATGCGCTACAAATAGAATTACCTTTAAAACCTTATATGACCATATGCAGCTCCATGGTCTGAGTCCCCAGGATTATCTGCGCAGTAGCAGTTCTCTAGGCTGGTCACACAGCTTGCTGCTGTGCCGACTGGTCAGGGACTCGGACATGGGGCTGTGGGTATAACTAAGCCCAGATTATCACATCAGCGTGTTTCAGTTTGAGGTCGAGTGGCTCCCGCCATCCCTCCTGATTCCAGCGACTACCTTCTAGACAACATATCCTCACCCAAGGCCCACTAGTCGCCAAACTGTACATATTGTTTTTATTACCACGGCCTTCGTGGCTTACATCTTAATCCTTTTATTTGTAAAAAGTTTTGAGATTTATTGTTCGTGTTCCTCTTACTTGCTCATCTATTTGGTTTTATTGGTGATCCTGAAAGGTTCCACTTTTTAACTCGATTTGAAATAAAAAAAAAATAATATTACAAGCCCGTTATTCAAGATATAGAATACAGACTTATAATTCTTACCAAGAAACATCTTAACTACTTTTCATTTTAACAAATTCCACAGAGCATTATCAACTCAACCCCACCCCCTGCCCTCCTCTCCTTATTTTTTGTTTCTTTCTTTCCTCTTTTTGAAAGCGGACAAACACTCAAGTCCTTAATGGCTCAAAACCGTAGGACTTTTAATATTAATTTTAACGTATTTGTATGTACTGGCCTTCCTTTGAGAAGCCATAACAGTTCAAAAGGGCTTACAGATAAGCTATAAATTGCTCAATCCTGTTTGAGTGGAGTTCGCCTCCAAAGGTGATTAACACGGTTACATTCGTCGACAAGGATGGGACTCGATATGGTCAGGAATGGCATTATGGCCACTGAATCATTTTCGTGCTGTTCCCATTCCACGAATCTGGGAGGGACCTAAGCTTGGCGGGTCCATTGTTCGGACCCGGCAAAGCCGGCGTACGGCTCTAAGTATTTCATCCCGGCGAAGCCGGCTACCCGGCGAAGCGGGTATTCCTCTAGTACATACATACATACATACATACATACATACATACATACATGTATACACACAAGACACACACACACACACACACACACACACACACACACACACACACACAAAATGTAAAAATGGAGTGACGGACATGTTCTGTCAGTGTTATTTTTTTTGGCAAAATGTTATTTAGGCGTCAAGATTACCTGGACCAAGATTTCCGTCGTTAACTTTGGAAGCGATTAGTAAATCAGTCATTCAAGCCGTCAAGAACCTCTCAAACGTGCTTTGTTTGTTGTTAGCCCTGTAGTGTTGTTAAGTTCAACGATTGTGTGAGGGATTTAAGGCTGAATAATACATTTCTCAAGCTTTTAAACTCATAAATAATTTTATGAACAAAAATATTATTAAAACACTGTTCATTGTTCTCATTTTAACATAACAGTAGTCCATAATTGAATCAATCTAGGACTGAGTAGTTGAAAGTGGATGAACCATTTATCCTAGTACATCATGACATTGTGTTAGTCCTGATTTGATTGACGCTTTAGAAGTTCTATTTGTAATGTGTCTTATAATCTCAAATAATTAACTATTCTCGTGATCCTGTTGAGTCGGTAATCTTGTTCTTCTTCTGCGTTCGTGGGCTGAAACTCCCACGTACACTCATGTTTTTTGCACGAGTGGAATTTTACGTGTATGACCGTTTTTTACCCCGCCATTTAGGCAGCCATACGCCGCTTTCGGAGGAAGTTGAGTCGGTAATGATTTCGTACATCTTCTCTAGATATGCGGAAAACGGATGCCTGGTAAAGATACATTTTCTTTGAATGGTCCCAAGATAACACAAAATACGTGTGACAGGGCTGGACGTATTGTGTGAGAGGGAGGGACTTTCAAAATAAGGTAGAGATACAATGGAGGGTCATGCGTGGGGCCTGGGGGTCCATGCACCCCAGATGCTGTTTAAGTGTAGCTTTTGAGAGGGGTATTTTGGGTCTATCCTTGAGAGAAAAAACGCCCATTTGCCGGATAAGGGGGGCATGGTTCCGAAACTCAGGACCTCCACAATCCCTAGATCCAGCCCTGAGGGATATTTGTTTGTGTGTGCGCGCGTGTGTGTGTATATATGTGCGTGCGTGCGTGCGCGCGAGCGTGTGTATGTGTGTGTGTGTGTTTGAGAGTATGTGCGGGCGTCCGTGCGTGCGCGCGCGTGCGCGCGCGCGTGTGTGTGTGTGTGTCTGTGTCTGTGTGTGTCTGTGTGTGTGTGTGTCTGTGTCTGTGTCTGTGTCTGTGTCTGCGTCTGTCAGAGATTTGGACCGCCTGAGTCAGTTAAACCGCCATAGCGTTTTAAAGTGACACGTTAGATCGTGCAGCTAACATAGTGAGAATAATTTCAAATCGATGATTGAAACAGGGATGGAAGCTAGCTAACTTCTGTTTTCTATTCAGCTCTTCAGTTCTATGGACCGCACATGGCGTGCATTTGTTCTTCTCCTCGAGTGCTGCTGTACACTTCTCGGCCCATTCATACGCAACCTGGAACAACGCAGGCCCGGCCTGATTTCACTAACTGTCCATTTGGCAGGTCATTAAATATGCACTGGCAATGTATGCACGCAACAAACCTTTAACTTTGTAAAACTGATGTGGGAAATTGATTCATTTCGTCATTTCTTTCAACTCGGACCATCTCACCAGAGACTGATCATATCAAACGCACATTCAACTAACTCTCTTATTTATTTGGGATGCATTATGTTTGTTTGTTCACTATCAAGATCAGTGGGTCGATGTACTCGTGGAACCCTGCACTTGCAGATGAAAGGACGGTTTTAGTGGCTTTGTTCCTCCCAGTCAGGTGTTGGTCTGACGTAACCACATCATTCACCTTGGAAACGGTTTTATTGTTGTAAGCACATACAGGTCTTTCACAACGGTGGTCGTCTTCCAGGCTGTGTCTTTCACGTCAACATTCTTCTGTCCATTTTGTAACTATAGCATTCGATGGTGCCTTTTCCGAATAACTCCTAATAATATCCCCATGAACGTCTTGACTGTTAAAGCCCCTTTTTTGGAAAGTACTTTATTACCGCTCGGTACTGTGTTTCTCCATTTTCTAAGGCGGCGACAAGTAGACCATTCTAATGGTTGATGACGTCCTGGGCATTATGACGACTTTTATATTACCTTACAAGGGGCAGGTGTGCAAATGTGAGCCAATTTTGACAACTCTAGATAATCTAATCTCCTTCATATGTATAGGTTTCACATTTTTGACACAACCCTTGTCAAAACAAACAAAACAAACAAACAAACTTGGAATATTAGGTATGTGTATGTGAGTATGTACTTTATGTACATTCAGTTTTGTAAACGTAGTTCTGAATAGAGCACGGACTTGAACTACAGCGGAAAACATCTGTATTTTTAGAGAAGGCAGGTGACTCTATCAAACCGTCAGTCTGGCATGAAGGTTGAACGCTGCGTTTGGTAAATCAATCATTAATGATTGTATTCAACTTATTAATAACATCTCATACGTTCGTCATCTGTGTTGTCCAAAGCGTTGTTTACAATCGTGACTTAGATATGTTTTAATAGGGTTCTCTACAAAACCAGTGTAGTGTTTTACTCATACACAGATAGGTAATAACACTGAGTATAAACCTAATACCTGCAATCTTGAATTACAGTCGGTACCTGCTACTGTTACTTCACTTGCTAGAAGCATGACCTTTAAAGGCTCTGCCTAGTTATGGTCATTCTAATTGAATGTTTTAATATTCTTGTGGGAGAAAGTTAATTCTGTTTACAATACATATCTGAAGAAAAAAAACGTTTCAAGTCCAGTCGACTTTTGATTTTTTGTGATTTTTTTTTCAAAATCACAACATAAAGATGACGGCAAAAATATTACAGTACCAATGTTGTAGCCGTTTGCGAGATAATTATGGGGGGAGTAGATTGGTTGCCTGTTAGAATGTAGCAAGATTGGTACAGGTCAAAGCACTGTTGTAGGTTTAATACCGTCTTTTTCAATTGATTGTACAAACATGTACCACCATCGCAGGTTTTTTTAGTTCAACAAGTACAGTAAATTCCTCTAAGATTGAAAATTCCTGAAATTTTGAAATGTTGTAGGCCATTGATTTACTAAGTTATGATACATAATGATATGAAGATCAATTCCCGTGCCAAAAAAATGAAACAACAGACTTTTTCTTTACCTCTGTCCCCTAAATTTCGCACTCGTCACTCTGCATTCTCCGCACACAGTGATATCTGCACATTTCTGAGATGAAAGCAGGCAGACCTTTGACATGTTGAATGTTTATACCCTACAGTGACACGAATATTTTTGCAAACATGCACGACCTTGACCTTCACACAAGAATCGCGACTTCGTGACCATATATCTGTATTTTTCACACACAAAAACAAGAAGTAAATGATAATGTGACCACTGCCGTTAAAAATGGAATGCGCAACAAAATAAAAACAATACCTTTATTTCCATACGTTTTACTTGCATAATAACCTAGAACTTACATAATAATAGAAATGTTTGAAGCATTGACAACCTGTGTGCTAAGATTGCGTTTTCTTAAAACCAGAGCATAATCAAAAGAATTGATTTCAGAACCAAAGAGTGGTACATGCAATATATCTCACTCTTCATGCGTGAGACATACCGGGATGTTCCTCATGGAGCTCCTGTAGCAGTCTGTTTTGAAATAAAACTGGCACGACGCCACAGACCCGAAAGGACAACTCATCCTTCAATAGTCATTTTGCAACGTCTGGGAGTAAGAAAGGAACACGCAAACAAATCTCGAATCCTCTGTTGAAAAAGGTCTCGTGCGAATCACGTAAGGAAAGCAAACGCATATTAATTTTGTTAAACAAAAAATGAACCCTCCAATTCTGGACACATATTATGGTACTAGATGAATACCCGCTTCGCCGGATACCCGGCTTCACCGGACCCGGCTTTGCCGGGTGAGTGGCGCACCAAAAGCCGGCTTCACCGGGTACCCGGCTTTGCCGGGCGCACTGTATGCGATTGACGCCACACAAAGGAAGGGAGATAAACGCGCAAAACACTGGAGAAGATAAGGAAGAGTTACTGGGAATGGATGTACAGAAAAACTAAAATCGGTTCAGCGCTGCGCGCTGAGAGCACGTGTTAAAAATTTCATTGAGCAGATTGTGTCTGGGGTCTACCTGAATATGCCCAGCAAATTTGAAGCAGATCCATCGAGAACTTTGGCCGTGCATCGCAAAGAAAGACAGACAGACACACACACAGACACACACACACAAGCCGTATATAGATATAGATGAGATGACAAAACACAGTTAGCTGTGTTTGAAATTTGGACATCAATAGATCACTCGGCTAATCAGGCGTTTTAAAAACTTCCTGTTCACAAAAACGGATGACTGGATATGAAAATAAGCCTTCCTCGCACATAAATCTTCCTTTGTCTCAAAGATCAGTAAGCTTGTGCCAAGTCAGGTCATACAATTTCACAGACACGTTGGTTTTTCAAGTTCATAATTAAGGCTGGAGTATGCACCTGAGGCCATATTTCAAAGGGGTTAGTTCAAGGTTTGCTTTATCAGGAAAAAACAAAAAGAAAAGGGCTTTACGAGCAAAATTTTAAGTTAACGACTGAAGTTAGAGCATAGGTGTCACAAAGTCTTTTTCATGCAAACCCTACTGAAGAAATTGTAAGATTCTATTGTAAATATGCAAACAAAATAACAACCAGATGATCAAAAACAGAAAAAGAGAAATAGGGAAACAAAATAGAACATAAAACAGAGTGATTTTACTTGTGAATTCAGAAGAAAAAACTTTAAACCCATTTTTGAAGCTCAACTTGAAGCATGGAGCACAGACAAACATAAAATAAAGGTGTTCGAGTGGTTACAGTGTTCAGACATTGTGTTAGATACCAAGTTGAATAATCCCACGTTACCACCGTTAAAAGAAATACACCCCTTCACGCGCAAAATCTTGAACTGTGATGCTTTTACTACCCCCACCCCCTACCCATTTTGACAGAAAAGAGTGCATATTCTCTTCCTATTAGAAAAATAAGAAAATGAGATGATCAGAAACTGAAAAAGAGAATTAGGGAAACAAAATAGAACATAAAACATAGTGATTTTACTTGTGAATTCAGAAGACAAAAACACGTTTGAGATACAGGGTGGTCCAAAAAAAACGCCCTATTTTCTTTGTGATCTCATTTTTGACTGCGAAGAGAGAATAATATAAGTGGATAATGTGTTGCTGTAAGTTTATTGTAACGTTATTTTGTTAGAATGTATGTGTATTTGATGTTTAAATAGTTTGATTTTATTCATAGTTAATATGTAAAGCGCGGAGGGCATAGTTTACTGTGGTTCGCGCCATATAAGCTATCATTTTTAGTATTATAATATTATTATATTATCAACAGACCAATTTCTACCAAAATGTGCAAAACATAATTTCCCATCATTCTGCCATTGTTTGGTGATGACATTTTCTAAATCTCTCTTTGCAGTCAAAACTGAGATCAAAAAGAAAATAGGCCGCTTTTTTGGGACCACCCTGTATATACTTTCCACAGTTGCTTTTCTCAAGATATACACACACTATTGGTGCTGTTTTGAGAAAATTCACCGCATCAAATATAATTTTCAACTTTAATTCATGGGCTTATAGTTTCTTTAGAACAGTGCAATAGTAGTCTAAATTTGTGTTAATGTCAGTTGTTAATGATATTCGATACAACTGAGAAAATATTGAGAAAAAGGAGCTTTTCATCCAAAATAGGATCTTTTATCTGAAGGAGTCATCCAGATTAAGAATATACGAGGGTTTTTTTTTCCATTTGTCGCGATCACCTAACCTTCCGTGGCCATATTTCATATTTCTCAGTAGGATTGTTTTTTAAATATTTAAAAAATACAACAGAATTACAGCAACGCTATGTCAATAACGACAGTTGCGGTAGGAAATTCTGCGTGTATATAAAACACATTTCAGAACCAAAAGTGTCAGTGTGCTGAGGGCAGACTACTAAGATCAAACTATAAGCAACCACAGCAGCTGAATATGACATTGACTTGAAGCAAGTTTTTTTTAAATGTTAAGAAAGGTCCAGGTCCGTCGCAACTTTTGTCGCAGGGTAAACCGATAGGTCATACACAGGTTCTCTGGTAAGAGGTCGAAGTCGGGTCGACTATCCAATCACTTGGAAAATCCAGTTTGGTGACAGGCTGCAGACAGCAATAAAGCACACCTCCTAACGGCAGATAATCACACGTGCGCACCCTTGCATGTTGTCCGCAAACAGTTATACAGTCCTCCCTTGGCATCCCAGTACAAACGATGTTGCGCAAATGAATTCTGTAGCCTGGGTAAGCCACGAAAGTTGACTGTAGGTCAGCTTCTTCACAACCTGTGGACATAGATTATGTCTATCAGATTATCTCATTTGGACATAGATTGTGTCTACCAGATTATCTCATTTGGACATAGATTATGTCTACCAGATTATTTCATTTGGACATAGATTATGTCTATCAGATTATCTCATTTGGACATAGATTATGTCTATCAGATTATCTCATTTGGACATAGATTGTGTCTACCAGATTATCTCATTTGGACATAGATTATGTCTACCAGATTATTTCATTTGGACATAGATTATGTCTATCAGATTATCTCATTTGGACATAGATTATGTCTACCAGATTATCTCATTTGGACATAGATTATGTCTATCAGATTATCTCATTTGGACATAGATTATGTCTATCAGATTATCTCATTTGGACATAGATTATGTCTACCAGATTATCTCATTTGGACATAGATTATGTCTATCAGATTATCTCATTTGGACATAGATTATGTCTATCAGATTATCTCATTTGGACATAGATTATGTCTATCAGATTATCTCATTTGGACATAGATTATGTCTATCAGATTATCTCATTTGGACATAGATTATGTCTACCAGATTATCTCATTTAGACATAGATTATGTCTATCAGATTATCTCATTTGGACATAGATTGTGTCTACCAGATTATCTCATTTGGACATAGATTATGTCTACCAGATTATTTCATTTGGACATAGATTATGTCTATCAGATTATCTCATTTGGACATAGATTGTGTCTACCAGATTATCTCATTTGGACATAGATTATGTCTACCAGATTATTTCATTTGGACATAGATTATGTCTATCAGATTATCTCATTTGGACATAGATTATGTCTACCAGATTATCTCATTTATAAGGCGGTCCTGAATTGAGCCCAAAAGTCTTGAAGACTTCGCGAAGTGTTTTTAGCGAAACCTCAGTACAAAAGCTTCGTTCGGCCAGCTTCGCGAAGTCTACTTTGCGAATCGCCCAGTTAAGGACAGGCTTATACTGCCTTTCTCTACTCAATACCCCACACCTCACACCCTTCCTACCCCTTCGGGGCTGCCAGGACAACCAACCCTGGCAACTGCACATCACAATGAAGATTCGAAAGGTCAGGAATCGCTAGTGAGTTTTACATAATGATCCTCGAAATAAGAATTCTAATTCAACGTGGATTGGTCAGGTAGTAACTAGCGTTGAAGGGCGAGAGGTGTTAAAAGCCCTGCGGGCCTCTTCAAAGGTTAAAAGATTAACTGTTGAAGCAGTTACAGTACGCGCACACACACACGCACACGTACACACGCACGCACGCACGCACGCACGCACGCATGCACACATACACACACACACACACACACACACACACACGCGCGCGCGCGGAAGGCAAATATCAGCTATGTTACAAACGAAGTTAAAACAAGTCGAGTAAGGCAAAATTGCAACATTTAGTCAAGCTGTCGAACTAACAGAATGAAACTGAACTCACTGCATTTTTACAGCAAGAGCGTATACTCGTAGCATAGTCAGTCCACCGCTCGATGCAAAGGCAGTGAAATTGACAAGAAGAGCGGGGTAGTAGTTGCGCTGAGAAGGATAGCACGCTTTTCTTTATCTCTATTCTTTTTAACTTTCTGAGCGTGTTTTTAATCCAAACATATCACATCTATATGTTTTTGGAATTAGGAACCCACAAGGAATAAGATGAAATTGTTTTTAAATCGATTTCGGAAATTTTATTTTGATAATAATTTTTATATTTTTAATTTTCAGAGCTTGTTTTTAATCCAAATATAACATATTTATATGTTTTTGGCATCAGAAAATAATGAAGAATAAGATGAACGTAAATGTGGATCGTTTTAGAACAAATTATATTTTTTACAATTTTCAGATTTTTAATGACCAAAGTCATTAATTAATTTTTAAGCCACCAAGCTGAAATGCAATACCGAAGTCTGGGCTTCGTCGGAGATTACTTGACCAAAATTTCAACCAATTTGGTTGAAAAATGAGAGCGTGACAGTGCCGCCTCAACTTTCACGAAAAGCCGGATATGACGTCATCAAAGACATTTATCCAAAAAATGAAAAAATGTCCGAGGATATTATACCCAGAAACTCTCATGTCAAATTTCATAAAGATCGGTCCAGTAGTTTAGTCTGAATCGCTCTACACACACACAGAGACAGACAGACAGACAGACAGACAGACAGACAGACACACATACACCACGACCCTCGTCTCGATTCCCCCCTCTATGTTAAAACATTTAGTCAAAACTTGACTAAATGTAAAAACAGGAGGTATAAGCACCTTCGACGCACGAGTCCTTGGAGTTTGAGTAGTAGTATCCAGGAGACCAGAGACATTTGCCGGCGAAACACTCAGACAGGGGCACACCACACTCCCTGTTGTTGCTGCACTCCCTCTCCAGCCAGTCTGAAGATAATAAATCGTGATATGAAAACATTCAGTCCATCCGGTAGCCTAAAATATTAAAAATGAGTGCACTGGGTCATTCTCCACCAAGACCAATAATCGTGATCGTGATTGGCGTTTTTTATATTTAGTCAAGTTTTGACTAAATATTTTAACATCGAGGGGGAATCGAAACGAGGGTATGGTGTATGTGTGTCTGTCTGTCTGTCTGTGCGTGTGTGTGTGTGTGTGTGTGTGTGTAGAGCGATTCAGACTAAACTACTGGACCGATCTTTATGAAATTTGACATGAGAGTTCCTGGGTATGAAATCCCCGAACGTTTTTTTCCTTTTTTTGATAAATGTCTTTGATGACGTCATATCCGGCTTTTCGTGAAAGTTGAGGCGGCACTGTCACGCCCTCATTTTTCAACCAAATTGGTTGAAATTTTGGTCAAGTAATCTTCGACGAAGCCCGGGGTTCGGTATTGCATTTCAGCTTGGTGGCTTAAAAATTAATTAATGACTTTGGTCATTAAAAATCTGAAAATTGTAAAAAAAAATAAAAATTTATAAAACGATCCAAATTTACGTTTATCTTATTCTCCATCATTTGCTGATTCCAAAAACATATAAATATGTTATATTCGGATTAAAAACAAGCTCTGAAAATTAAATATATAAAAATTATTATCAAAATTTTTTTTTCGAAATCAATTCAAAAACACTTTCATCTTATTCCTTGTCGGTTCCTGATTCCAAAAATATATAGATATGATATGTTTGGATTAAAAACACGCTCAGAAAGTTAAAACGAAGAGAGGTACAGAAAAGCGTGCTATCCTTCTTAGCGCAACGAATACCCCGCTCTTCTTGTCAATTCCACGGGCACTGCCTTTGCCACGGGCGGTGGAGTGACGATGCTACGAGTATACGGTCTTGCTGCGTTGCGTTGCGTTCAGTTTCATTCTGTGACTTCGACAGCTACTTGACTAAATATTGTATTTTCGCCTTACGCGACTTGTTTTTACCTTTCTGTGACCGTGATTGCCGAAATTTCCATTTCTGTGATCGTGATGGAACTTTGCCCGTGATCCGTGATGACACAAAAATCATGTCTCGTGATCGTGATCGTCATTTGTTTTAGTGATCGTGATGGGCATTGTTGCAAAGCATTTTATTTTCAACGTACATTTTTCACAGCTGTATCACTCTATGATAATAATAATGATCCTCTATTCGTCAAGGTGTTTGTGATCGTGAAAACAAAAATCAAGGTAACTGTGATCGTGAAAGCTAAAATTTCCCACCCTTAAATTTTAAACCCTTTGGGGCCCTCAGTTTTCGACAAAATCAAAAATGTGAGGACAATTGTAAGACAAAATGTAATCAATGGTTTTCTTGAATAAAAGTAATGCACTCTCAAGGGTGGCGAAAATAAAATAAAATCATGTTTGGTAACATTTTCAAGAAATAGCTTTCAAAATACGGCCGTCTCTAAGTTCTGTGCCGCCAAAACTTTGGTAACAAAAAAAGGATGTCATAAAATAGAGTTATCAATACTCTGAGAGAGAAAAAATGCACAAGCAAATGCCCCCAAATGATTATCTGTCAATTTTCAAGAACATCCCTTCAGTAGTTTTTGAGATATATATACTTTCCACAGACACACACAGTCACACACAGACACACACAGACACATTGTATACCTCTCCGCCCTCGTTAAATCACTCAGTCATAAGGCGATTGGCAGTTGACTTGTGTTACACGCAGGTGGCTGACACCGGTGTAACACGAGAAAAGTACTTCCATGAGATTTGTACTCCGGAGTAACAATTTCGTACGAAAATGTTACTCCCTTTACGAAAAAAGTACTCCTCCATTACACGAGAAAATTACTCCCCACGACAGGTGAATTCCGACAGAGACAACATTTCGTAAAAAAATGTTGCTCCCCTGACGAATAAATAACGAATAAATTACTTCACCCTAACACGAGCAATTTAACTTCCCATGCCAGGTGTACGAAATGTTTACTCCCTTGTCCCCTGTTAGTCTTGGTGGTGGAAGGGGTGGAACTAGCGCGACATTCGTTTGCGCGAGATCACATATTATTGGCATTATCCCTTCGCCCGCATCCCATTTTCGCGTACGAGATTTTTACTGAAAAAAAAATGGGGAGTAACAATTTCGTGGAGGGAGTAATTTTTTCGTGCCTTGGGGAGTTCTTTTCTCGTACGAAAGGTGTACTCGGAGTAAGAATTTCGTACGAAATTTTTACTCCGAAGTAAAGTTTTCGTGGAGACAAAATTTCGTGTTACAACGGCCGTATACTTACTCAAGTGCCATAGAGACGTGGTAGCCGTCAAGATCCTTTCATTTGTTGACGTCATCCACACTGCATGTCCTCGACACGTAGTGCCCAATGAGGTGGTGGTGACGGTGAATGACCAGCAGTCTGGTCTCTTCCAGCAACTGCTTGCACAGTCAACTGCCGACGCTGCCTCGCTCTCAAAGAGAAGATTTTCCAAGAAAATATAGTTTGCCGGCGCAGCTTTCTTTGCCAACAAGCTCTGCTGTAAACTTTCTGTTGACTGAAATAACGTCATACACATGACAGACATCACGAGAATGATAGCTGGCGTCATCGTAAAAACCTGAGCCTCCGGTTGCGGAGCAACGTTGTCGTTGTTTTAAAGAACGAGTTTCAATCTGATTTTGTCGTTGTTGCTTCTGACTTGAACATAACAGATACATACATCCTCACGATTAGCTGAGGACTGAGTCAGTTTGAATTAGCAGCACGGTTGAAGATGCAAGAGTTCCAATCAGATTTCGTTTTTCTTATTTATTATTCAGACACTAACACAGCAGGCGCGCGCATCAGCAAGCACTCTAAAAATCGTCACTTCTCACCCACTCAGGTTGCCAAATGCACCAGCAAATCTAAACGAGCAACAATTCTCTAGTAGAGCGGTAAGTGTTTAAACAAAAAGGCACTGTGTGTGCGTGCGTGTGTGTGTATATGTGTGCGTGCGTGCGCGCGCGCGAGCGTGTGTGTGTGTGTGTGTGTGAGAGTCTGTGCGCGCGCGCGCGCGTGTGTGTGTGTGTGTGTGTGTGTCTGTCTGTGTCTGAGTCTGTGTCTGCGTCTGTCAGAGATTTGGACCGCCTGAGTCAGTTAAACCGCCATAGCGTTCTAAAGTGACACGTTAGATCGTGCAGCTAACATAGTGAGAATAATTTCAAATCGATGATTGAAACAGGGATGGAAGCTAGCTAACTTCTGTTTCTATTCAGCTCTTCAGTTCTATGGACCGCACATGGCGTGCATTTGTTCTTCTCCTCGAGTGCTGCTGTACACTTCTCGGCCCATTCATACGCAACCTGGAACAACGCAGGCCCGGCCTGATTTCACTAACTGTCCATTTGGCAGGTCATTAAATATGCACTGGCAATGTATGCACGCAACAAACCTTTAACTTTGTAAAACTGATGTGGGAAATTGATTCATTTCGTCATTTCTTTCAACTCGGACCATCTCACCAGAGACTGATCATATCAAACGCACATTCAACCAAGTCTCTTATTTATTTAGGATGCATTAATTCTCCTTATAATTACATGTCTGTTTGTCCACTATCAAGATCATTGGGTCGATGTACTCGTGGAGCCCTGCACTTGCAGGTGAAAGGACGGTTTTAGTGGCTTTGTTCCTCCCAGTCAGGTGTTGGTCTGACGTAACCACATCATTCACCTTGGAAACGGTTTTATTGTTGTTAGCTCATACAGGTCTTTCACAACGGTGGTCGTCTTCCAGGCTGTGTCTTTCACGTCAACATTCTTCTGTCCATTTTGTAACTATAGCATTCGATGGTGCCTTTTCCGAATAACTCCTAATAATATCCCCATGAACGTCTTGACTGTTAAAGCCCCTTTTTTGGAAAGTACTTTATTACCGCTCGGTACTGTGTTTCTCCATTTTCTAAGGCAGCGACAAGTAGACCATTCTAATGGTTGATGACGTCCTGGGCATTATGACGACTTTTATATTACCTTACAAGAGGCAGGTGTGCAAATGTGTGCCAATTTTGACAACTCTAGATAATCTAATCTCCTTCATATGTATAGGTTTCACATTTTTGACACAACCCTTGTCAAAACAAACAAACACACTTATAGTATCAGGAATGTGCATGTGAGTATGTACTTTATGTACATTCAGTTTTGTAAACGTAGTTCTGAATAGAGCACGGACTTGAACTACATCGGAAAACATCTGTATTTTTAGAGAAGGCAGGTGACTCTATCAAACCGTCAGTCTGGCATGAAGGTTGAACGCTGCGTTTGGTAAATCAATCATTAATGATTGTATCCAACTTATTAATAACATCTCATACGTTCGTCATCTGTGTTGTCCATAGCGTTGTTTACAATCGTGACTTAGATATGTTTTAATAGGGTTCTCTACAAAACCAGTGTAGTGTTTTACTCATACACAGATAGGTAATAACACTGAGAATAAACCTAACACCTGCAATCTTGAATTACAGTCGGTACCTGCTACTGTTACTTCACTTGCTAGAAGCACGACCTTTAAAGGCTCTGCCTAGTTATGGTCATTCTAATTGAATGTTTTAATATTCTTGTGGGAGAAAGTTAATTCTGTTTACATTACATATCTGAAGAAAAAAAACGTTTCAAGTCCAGTCGACTTTTAATTTTTTGTGATTTTTGTTTCAAAATCACAACATAAAGATGACGGCTAAAATACTACAGTACCAATGTTGTAGCCGTTTGCGAGATAATTATGGGGGGTGTAGATTGGTTGCCTGTTAGAATGTAGCAAGATTGGTACAGGTCAAAGCACTGTTGTAGGTTTAATACCGTCTTTTTCAATTGATTGTACAAACATGTACCACCATCGCAGGTTTTTTTAGTTCAACAAGTACAGTAAATTCCTCTAAGATTGAAAATTCCTGAAATTTTGAAATGTTGTAGGCCATTGATTTACTAAGTTATGATACATAAGCAGATTTTTCAAGTTGCCAACAAAGCAGTCACTAGTATCGTTCACGCAGCCAAGACTGCATTTTACAATGTCAAAATACTCGCATGCTCTTCTTCAAAACAATTGTACGACATCACTAACACTCTTCTTGGTAAATCTGACTCGTCTCCTCTTCCCTCTGAGATTCCTTCTTCTCGTCTTCCTCAGGCTTTCTCCGACTTCTTTGCCAGCAAGATTTCCACACTCCGCCAGTCTCTTGACGCTCTCCCCCCCACCCAGTCCCCCATCCCTGACCCCTCCTATTCTGGCCCTGCCTTCTCCTCATTTCAGCCTGTTACTGAAAGCACAGTCAGAAAAACTATCATGCACCCCCTTCCCGCCTCTATCCTCACTCACTGTCTAGATACTCTCCTCCCGCATTTCACCTCCGTCATCAACGCCTCTCTCTCATCTGGGTCCTTTCCTGCCATTTTCAAATCCGCTATCCTCCGACCTCTTCTCAAGAAACCTTTCTTGGATCCTGAAAATCTGAAGAACTACAGACCAGTGTCTAATCTCTCATTTCTCTCCAAAATAACAAAAAAAATCGTACTCTCCCAGCTTTTGGACCATCTTGAAGCCAACCACCTTCTCTACTGCAATCAATCTGCCTATCGCTCTGGACACTCGACGGAAACCGCTCTACTGAAAATAAGCAACGACATACTGACTGCACTCGACAACAACGACGTCTGCCTTCTCTCTCTGCTGGACCTGAGCGCGGCATTTGACACTATTGATCATGCCGTGCTCTTGTCCCGCCTTCAAAACTCTTTTGGCATTTCTCAGTCTGTCCTTTCTTGGTTTCAGTCCTATCTCACCGATCGCTACCAGTCTGTCTCTGTGAACGGCCTATCTTCTTCTGCTTCTCCTCTACAGTACGGTGTGCCCCAGGGCTCCGTCCTGGGGCCTATTTTGTTCGTCCTTTACACCCAACCCATCCCTTCAATTGCCGCTCACCACTTTCTCTCTCACCACAGCTTCTCCGACGACAACCAACTCTATCTCTCTGGACCTATCTCTGACCTCCCTCGCCTCATTGCCTCCACCCAGTCTTGCATCACCGACCTCAAGGCGTGGATGGACCTGAATAAGCTGAAGCTTAATGAGGAGAAAACCGAAATGATTCTTGTCTCTCCTAAAAAAAACATCTCAATCGTCCTTCTCTTCCCTCGTCTGTCGATCTCAATGGTTCTTCTATTGCTCTTTCTCCTGCTGTCCGCAACCTAGGTGTCACTCTTGACCAGTCCCTGTCCTTCCATCAGCATGTTGCCAATGTCTGTCGCACTTGCTTCTTTGAAATCCGCCGCATCTCCTCCATCCGTCATCTCCTCACTGAGGATGCCACTAAAACTCTGCTCTGCGCCTTTGTCCTATCCCGACTCGATTAGGCCTAAAAAAAAAATAGGTGTGGTTACGGTAACCCGACCTACCCTATTTTTAGGGGCCGATCCTATAACTTTTTATTACATTTGTAAAAAAAATTAAAAAAAACGAGTGCAAAAAACGCAATGAAAGCGAAAGCGCCCAAGTCGCACACTTATTTCCCTGTCAAGTAGGTTTAATTTGTACACATTAGAAAAACAAGTTAAAAAAAAAAAAAGTGATTGCCTACCTACCTACCCTATTTTTTTTGGCTATGTTACTGTAACCACACCTATTTTTTTTTTTTTTGGCCTTATTGCAATTCCATTCTATCTGGCTCTCCCAACTACATCATCGAAAAGCTTCAGCGTGTTCAGAATCATGCCGCCCGCCTCATCTTTCGTTCTTCCAAGCATGACCACATCACCCCTCTTCTTCAAACCCTACACTGGCTGCCTGTTCAACAGAGGATTCAGTTCAAGATCTCCACACTCTGCTTCAGAAACTTTGATCTATCGTCCCCTAGCTATCTTTCTGACCTTCTTGATGTCTACTCCACCTCTCGCTCCCGAAGATCCTCCGCAGACACCCGCCTTTTTAGGATACCATCAGCACGCACCAAAACATATGGCCAGCGCACCTTCTCTTACCAGACCCCATCCATCTGGAACCAACTCCCGCATTCACTCAGGCACTCCACATCTATGCAATCATTCAAAACCTCACTCAAAACACACCTCTTCCCTCACTGGTCCGTTAATGACCACCCATCCCCCTCTCCTGCTGGTCCTTGATCTGTCTCTTTCTTTCTCCTTCTTCTTCCCTTTCCAGCTCTATTCTTCTTCTCTCAACTAACTTTATGTATCCAATAATTTATTTATTTATTTACGACTGTTTTTTCCGTCTAGAATGCATGTGCCTGTAGTTGGTATGAGTGAGTGCGTCGCGTTCGCGCTGTGCGCCTGTCTGCGAGTGTATGAGTCCGAGTGTATTGGTCCTTGTCGATTTGTGTTTCGTATAATGTTCACTATGTATTTTATATTTTGTAAGCGCCTAGGGCTATATTTAGATTAGGCGCACAAATGTTCATAATAATAATAATAATAATAATAATAATGATATGAAGATCAATTCCCGTGCCAAAAAAATGAAACAACAGACTTTTTCTTTACCTCTGTCCCCTAAATTTCGCACACGTCACTTTGCATTCCCCGCACACATTGATATCTGCAAATTTCTGAGATGAAAGCAGGCAGACCTTTGACATGTTGAATGTTTATACCCTACAGTGACACGAATATTTTTGCAAACATGCACGACCTTGACCTTCACACAAGAATCGCGACTTCGTGACCATATCTGTATTTTTCACACACACAAAAAAAGAAGTAAATGATAATGTGACCACTGCCGTTAAAAATTGAATGCGCAACAAAATAAAAACAATACCTTTATTTCCATACGTTTTACTTGCATAATAACCTAGGACTTACATAATAATAGAAATGTTCAAAGCATTGACAACCTGTGTGCTAAAGATTGCGTTTTCTTAAAACCAGAGCATAATCAAAAGAATTGATTTCAGAACCAAAGAGTGGTACATGCAATATATCTCACTCTTCATGCGTGATACATACCGGGATGTTCCTCCTGGAGCTCCTGTAGCAGTCTGTTTTGAAATAAAACTGGCACGACGCCACAGACCCGAAAGGACAACTCATCCTTCAATAGTCATTTTGCAACGTCTGTGAGTAAGAAAGGAACACGCAAACAAATCTCGAATCCTCTGTTGAAAAAGGTCTCGTGCGAATCACGTAAGGAAAGCAAACGCATATTAATTTTGTTAAACAAACAATGGACCCTCCAATTCTGGACACATATGGTATGAGATGACAGAACACAGTTAGCTGTGTTTAAAATTTGGACATCAATAGATCACTCGGCTAATCAGGCGTTTTAAAAACTTCCTGTTCACAAAAACGGATGACTGGATATGAAAATAAGCCTTCCTCGCACATAAAGCTTCCTTTGTCTCAAAGATCAGTAAGCCTGTGCCAAGTCAGGTCATACAATTTCACAGACACGTTGGTTTTTCAAGTTCATAATTAAGGCTGGAGTATGCACCTGAGGCCATATTTCAAAGGGGTTAGTTCAAGGTTTGCTTTATCAGGAAAAAACAAAAAGAAAAGGGCTTAACGCGCAAAATGTTAAGTTAACGACTGAAGTTAGAGCATACAGGTGTCACACTTTTTCATGCAAACCCTACTGAAGAAATTGTAAGATTATATTGTGAATATGCAAACAAAACAACAATCAGATGATCACAAACAGAAGAAGAGAAATAGGGAAACAAAATAGAACATAAAACATAGTGATTTTACTTGTGAATTCAGAAAAAACAAACTTTAAACCATTTTTTCAAGCTCCATTTGAAGCATGGAGCACAGACAAACATAAATTAAAAGTGTTGAAGTGGTTACTGTGTTCGGACATTGTATTAGATACCAAGTTGAATTATCCCACGTTACCACCGTTTAAAGAAATACACCCCTTAACGAGCAAAATCTTGAACTGTGATGCTTTTACTACCCCCACCCCCTACCCTTTTTGACAGAAAAGAGTGCATATTCTCTTCCAATTAGAAAAGTAAGATAATGAGATGATCAGAAACTGAAAAAGAGAATTAGGGAAACAAAATAGAACATAAAACATAGTGATTTTACTTGTGAATTCAGAAGACAAAAACACGTTTTAACCCATTATTTTTTAAACTCAATATCCAGCATGGAACACGAACAAACATAAATCAAAAGTGTTAGAGTGGTTACACTGTTTTGAAATTGTGTTTGATGCCAATTTAAGGTATCCCTCTTAACCACAGTAAAAAGAAATACACCCCCGCACACAATTTTGAAATGTGATGCTTTTAATACCCCTACCCCATTTTAAATCATAAATGTAAAAAATGAAAAATATACCGACAATGGCAAGTCTCGAACCGGCGACATCATGATCTCAATCGCATTTCACTAACGACTGAGCTAGAAGGCAAGCTGACTGTAAGGTGAAAAATAGGAAACTATATTTTGTGATATACTGGATACTGACGACAGGACACGTTCTCCCGCACGAATGTCGTAAATGCAAGTTCTAGTGATGGTTTTTAATTGAACTGATAGAAAATGTCGATATTCGTAAACTTGTGGCATTTCCTAATGTTTATTTCATTATTTTGCATATGGATATTATATATTATGGCTAATGCGTGGATTAACTGTTACGACACAAAAAGCGTTCTATATCCGAAAAGGAAGGCTACTCCAACGTAGTCTACTGGTGTATTCGACAGCCTTCAGATTACAATATGTCTACATACAAATATATTCTTTGTCAATAACGACAGTTACGGTAGGAAATTCTGCGTGTACATCAACGCATTAAAAAAAAAAAAAAGAGTCAGCGTGCTGCGCGCAGACTACGATCAAAATATAAACAACCTTAATTAGCAGCTTAATATGATAAGGTCTAAAAACAATAATAACAAAAACAAGTAAAGTGTTAGCCAAAGGCATTGCAGCTTCCGTCAACCACTGAATAGGTCACACACAGGTTCTCTGGTGATGGGTAATAGTCGGGTTGACTAACCATTGACTTGGAACATCCAGTTTGGTGACAGCCTGCAGACAGCAAGTCCGCGCAGGGTACGGCAGATAATCACACGTGCGCACCCCTGCATGTTGTCCGCAAACAGTTATACAGTCCTCCCTCGATTTGTTAGTACAAATGATGTTGTGCCCAGCAATAAAGTAGCCTGGGTAAGCCACGACAGTTGTCTGTAGGTCAGCTTCTTCACACCCTGTGGACACAGATTATATTTCTATCAGATTTATCACATTTATCTCTTACAGGCGGTTATTAATTGAGCCCGAGGTCGACTTCTTGAAGACTTCGCGATGTCTTTTTACCGAAAACTCAGTGCTTAAGCTTCTTGCGGCCAGTTTCGCGAAATACACTTTACGTAGTCGACTTGGCCCAGTTAATGACAAGTTATACACGATTGACTGCCTTTCTCTACTCAACACCCTACACCCGACGCCCTTCCTACCCCTTCGGGGCTGCCAGGACGACCGACCCTGGCAACTGCACATTACAATGGAGACTGATACTGCGTTTTACATTATGATCGTCAAAATTAGAATTCAAAATTCAACCTGGATGGGTCAGGTACGAAACGCAAGAAGAACAGAAACTAGTGTTGAAGAGCGAGGGGTGTTAAAAGCCATGCGGGTCTCTTCAAAAGTTAAAAGGTTGAACTGTTGATGCAGTTACAACTAAAATGGAGTGCGCGCGTGCTCACGCGAACACACACACACACACACACACACACACACACACACACACACACACACACACACACACACACACACACACACACACACACACACACACACACACACACACGGAAGGCAAATATCAGCTATGTTACAAACGAAGTTAAACAAGTCGCGAAAGCCGAAAATACAATATTTAGTCAAGTAGCTGTCGAACTCACAGAATGAAACTGAACGCAATGCCTTTTTTCAGCAAGACCGTATACTCGTAGCATCGTCAGTCCACCGCTCATGGCAAAGGCAGTGAAATTGACAAGAAGAGCGGGGTAGTAGTTGCGCTAAGAAGGATAGCACGCTTTTCTGTACCTCTCTTTGTTTTAACTTTCTGAGCGTGTTTTTAATCCAAACATATCATATCTATATGTTTTTGGAATCAGGAACCGACAAGGAATAAGATGAAAGTGTTTTTAAATTGATTTGGACAATTTAATTTTGATAATAATTTTTATCTATTTAATTTTCAGAGCTTGTTTTTAATCCAAATATAACATATTTATATGTTTTTGAAATCAGCAAATGATGGAGAATAAGATGAACGTAAATTTGGATCGTTTAATAAATTTTTATTTTTTTTTACAATTTTCAGATTTTTAATGACCAAAGTCATCAATTAATTTTTAAGCCACCAAGCTGAAATGCAATACCGAAGTCCGGGCTTCGTCGAAGATTACTTGACCAAAATTTCAACCAATTTGGTTGAAAAATGAGGGCGTGACAGTGCCGCCTCAACTTTCACGAAAAGCCGGATATGACGTCATCAAAGACATTTATAAAAACAATGAAAAACATGTTCGGGGATTTCATACCCAGGAACTCTCATGTCAAATTTCATAAAGATCGGTCCAGTAGTTTAGTCTGAATCGCTCTACACACACACACAGACACACAGACACACAGACACACAGACACACAGACACACAGACACACGCACATACACCACGACCCTCGTTTCGATTCCCCCTCGATGTTAAAATATTTAGTCAAAACTTGACTAAATATAAAAAACAGGAGGTAAGCACCTTCGACGCACGAGTCCTTGGAGTTTGAGTAGTAGTATCCAGGAGAGCAGAGACATTTGCCGGCGAAACACTCAGACAGGGGCACACCACATTCCGTGTTGTTGCTGCACGCTCTCTCCAGCCAGTCTGAAGAGAATAACAAATCATGTTTGGTAACTTTTCTAAGAAATAGCTTTAAAAATACGGTCATCTCTGTGCCGCCTACACTTGTGTTGTAGCACACACAAAATGTCATAAAATAGAGTTATCAAAATCTGAGAAAAAAGGCAAGAGCAAATGCCCCCAAACGATTCTCTGTCAATTTTCAAGAGCATCCGTTTAGTTGTTTTTGAGATACATTACAGGGTGGTCCAAAAAAACGCCTTATTTTCTTTGTGATCCCATTTTTGACTGCGAAGAGAGAATAAGTGGATAATGTGTTGCTGTAAGTTTAATGTAACGTTATTTTGTTAGAATGTATGTGTATTTGATGTTTAAATAGTTTGGTTTTATTCATATCAATATGTAAAGCGCGGAGGGCATAGTTTACTGTGGTTCGCGCTATAATTATATAAGCTGTCATTTTTAGTATTATAATATTATAATATTATCAACTGCTAAGGACAGACCAATTTCTACCAAAATGTGCAAAACATAATTTCCAATCATTCTGCCATTGTTTGGTGATGACATTTTCTAAATCTCTCTTTGCAGTCAAAACTGAGATCAAAAAGAAAATAGGGCGCTTTTTTGGGACCACCCTGTATATACTTTCAACAGTTGCTTTTTTCAAGATATATACACACACACAGTCACACACAAACACACAGTCACACACAAACACATACACACACACATTCACACACCCACACACACACACACACACACACACACACACACACACACATTCACACACACACACACACACACACACACACACACACACACACACACACACACGCCTAGGGACACAGAGGTCCTCTCCACTCTCGTCCAATCATTCAGTCAAGGACTGACTGAATGTAAAACATATTAAGGCGATTGGCAGTTGAATAATGTTACACGCAGGTGGCTGACACCGGCAGTATACTTACTCAAGTGCCATAAGGACGTGGTAGCCGTCAAGATCCTTTCACCTGCTGACGTCATCCACACTGCATGTCCTCGACACGTAGTGCCCCATGACGTGGTGGTGACGGTGAATGACCAGCAGTCTGGTCTTTTCCAGCAACTGCTTGCACAGTCAACTGCTGACGCTGCTTCGCTCTCAAAGAGAAGATTGTCCAAGAAAATATAGTTTGCTTGCGCAGCTTTCTTTGCCAACAAGCTCTGTTGTAAACTTACAATTGACTGAAATAACGTCAGACACACGACAGACATCACGAGAGTGATAGCTGGCGTCATCGTGAAAAGCTGAGCCTCCGGTTGCGGAGCAACGTTGTCGTTGTTTTAAAGAACGAGTTTCACTCTGATTTTGTCGTTGTTCCGGCTTCTGACTTGAACATAACAGATACATACATCCTCACGATTAGCTGAGGACTGAGTCAGTTTGAATTAGCAGCACGGTTGAAGATGCAAGAGTTCCAATCAGATTTCGTTTTTTATATTTAGTCAAGTTTTGACTAAATATTTTAACATCGAGGGGGAATCGAAACGAGGGTCGTGGTGTATGTGCGTGTGTCTGTGTGTCTGTGTGTCTGTGTGTCTGTGTGTGTGTGTAGAGCGATTCAGACTAAACTACTGGACCGATCTTTATGAAATTTGACATGAGAGTTCCTGGGTATGAAATCCCCGAACGTGTTTTTCATTTTTTTTATAAATGTCTTTGATGACGTCATATCCGGCTTTTCGTGAAAGTTGAGGCGGCACTGTCACGCCCTCATTTTTCAACCAAATTGGTTGAAATTTTGGTCAAGTAATCTTCGACGAAGCCCGGACTTCGGTATTGCATTTCAGCTTGGTGGCTTAAAAATTAATTAATGACTTTGGTCATTAAAAATCTGAAAATTGTAAAAAAAAAATACAAATTTATAAAACGATCCAAATTTACGTTCATCTTATTCTCCATCATTTGCTGATTCCAAAAACATATAAATATGTTATATTCGGATTAAAAACAAGCTCTGAAAATTAAATAGATAAAAATTATTATCAAAATTAAATTGTCCAAATCAATTTAAAAACACTTTCATCTTATTCCTTGTCGGTTCCTGATTCCAAAAACATATAGATATGATATGTTTGGATTAAAAACACGCTCAGAAAGTTAAAACAAAGAGAGGTACAGAAAAGCGTGCTATCCTTCTTAGCGCAACTACTACCCCGCTCTTCTTGTCAATTTCACTGCCTTTGCCATGAGCGGTGGACTGACGATGCTACGAGTATACGGTCTTGCTGAAAAAAGGCATTGCGTTCAGTTTCATTCTGTGAGTTCGACAGCTACTTGACTAAATATTGTATTTTCGCCTTACGCGACTTGTCTTATTTATTATTCAGACACTAACGCAGCAGGCGCGCGCATCAGCAAGCAGTCTAAACATCGTCACTTCTCGCCAGCGAGGGAACCACTCAGGTTACGAAATGCACTAGCAAAACTGAACGAGCAACAATTCTCTTGTAGAGCGGTAAGTGTTTGTCAATTGTAGATTTTAAAAGCCTGCGCCTCCTGTAAACCATCAGTTTTTGGCCACGGACACTGTCAAGCTTTTACACGCAGTACAAACACCATATAGAGCTAGCAATTTTCAGAGAATTTATTTTTGCGTGGACCTACGGGTAACAATCGGACGCCTCGTTATCAATCAATCAATCAATCAATATGAGGCTTATATCGCGCGTATTCCGTGGGTACAGTTCTAAGCGCAGGGATATTTTTTCTATTTTTTTTTTATCTTTATGCAATTTATATCGCGCACATATTCAAGGCGCAGGGATTTATTTATGCCGTGTGAGATGGAATTTATTTACACAATACATCACGCATTCACATCGGCCAGCAGATCGCAGCCATTTCGGCGCATATCCTACTTTTCACGGCCTATCATTCCAAGTCACACGGGTATTTTGGTGGACATTTTTATCTATGCCTATACAATTTTGCCAGGAAAGACCCTTTTGTCAATCGTGGGATCTTTAACGTGCACACCCCAATGTAGTGTACACGAAGGGACCTCGGTTTTTCGTCTCATCCGAAAGACTAGCACTTGAACCCACCACCTAGGTTAGGAAAGGGGGGAGAAAATTGCTAACGCCCTGACCCAGGGTCGAACTCGCAACCTCTCGCTTCCGAGCGCAAGTGCGTTACCACTCGGCCACCCAGTCCCGATGGCGCTGGGCTTGACTTTTAAAATCTAAATAATAAATTGACAGCTTGTTAGACAAAAATTGTGAAAACACAAAAGAATCCTTTTATCATCAAAAAAAAGTCTGTTCAGTTCGAGGTTTTAAGATTTTGAAAGTAGGGAGCCCGGATGTGTGTCAAGTAAAGTGGATGAAGAGTCGACTGGACAGTGAGTGCAACGTGCAGCTCTTTGGAATTGATGACGTAGACGTGTGCTACTGAAAACGGTACACCTTTGCCTTTTTTTAAATGCTGGTCGACTAACATTTCAAAATGTTTATACTGTTTGTTGTTGTGCCTGTGTAGATTGAGTATTTCGCGCAACTTACGCGACAGGGATAACTTATCACATCAAATGAGCTGCATCTTACCATTGCCCAGGTAGAGGGAGTTTCCGAAAATCGCTACAGTTTTTTTTAAATCATGCAAATACAAAATCGCATTGAAACCGCAAACGACTTAACTGTTTCATGTATATTAAAAAATGTAAAAAAGGAAAGTTAGTCACACAGGGCCCCGATAACTCGGGAATTGAATAAACCACGTGAACTGCTGTATGGTTTACGCATGCTAAATATCCATTTAAGTGAACTGTGTCATTTAATGATGTAAAATGCAAGTGTGTTCCATAACGTTAGTATTACTGTTTTTGTGAAAGATGCCATCGTTCTGTAAACCTCATGTTCGGCGGAGTGGGGCTTCGACTACAATGTCGAAGATTACATTTGTATCTAAAAACAAGAGGCGAAGCCATCAAGGCTCACGTAAGAAATCGACAAACAGTAACACAAACTCAATCACTCCGTCACACATACACACACACACACACACACACACACACACACACACACACACACACACACACACACACACACACACACACACACACATGATACACACACAGAAAGAGCATAGGTGAAACTGTGCAAGAAAGCGAGACACTAGATCTAGATCTGTCTGTCTGCATGCAGCCTGGCGTGTAACATGCCCCTAATGGCTTTGCCGTGAGGGCGTAAAACTTTCATTTCACGCATGCAGCCTACTTACAGGGACACGACTGCCAACTAGTCTCGGCCCGCTCAAAATAATAATGACCGAGACTTTCAGTACTTCCTTCGCGTGACGTCTAACCCTCTTACGTCATAATGTGACGTCAATGTAATGTGACGTCTTCAAATGTTAGAGTTTCTACCACAGACATACACACGCACGCACGCACATACGCACATACGCACGCACGCACGCACGCACAGACAGACAAAGTTACGATCGCATAGGCTACATTTACGTGAGCCAATGAGTTAAAGATATTTTTTGTTGGCATTTTTGTTGTTTTTGTTAAAAATGTTATTTATGTGTCAAGACTCTGCCATACCTGAATCAACGTTTATATCGTTAGCTTTGAAAGCGATGGTCAGTGAATCAATCATTCAACAGCAACGCATTGTTGTACCGCAACACGGTGGCCTAGTGGTAAGGCGTCCGCCCCGTGATCGGGAAGTCGTGGGTTCGAACCCCGGCCGGGTCATACCTAAGACTTTAAAATTGGCAATCTAGTGGCTGCTCCGCCTGGCGTCTGGCATTATGGGGTTAGTGCCAGGACTGGTTGGTCCGGTGTCAGAATAATGTGACTGGGTGAGACATGAAGCCTGTGCTGCGACTTCTGTCTTGTGTGTGGCGCACGTTAAATGTCAAAGCAGCACCGCCCTGATATCACCCTTCGTGGTGGACTGGGCGTTAAGCAAACAAACAAACAAACGCATTGTTGTACCCAAGCCTCTCAAAATTGCGTTATTTTTGTAATCGTGGTAGTGTTGTTAGGTTTGACGATTGTTATAATCTCTTTTTCACAACTTTCTGCGTGAGAGATCTAGGCTAAATAATACATTTCTTAAGCTTTTAAATTCAGTAATAATTTTATGAAAACAAATATTATCCAAAAACTTTTCATTGTTCTCATTTTAACATAAGAGTAGTCCACAATTGAATCAATCTAGGACTGACTAGTGCTTAAAAGTGGATGAACCCTATTTCCTAGTACATCATGACAGTGTTAGTGCTCTTTAGATTGATGCTTTAGAAGTTCTAATTATAATTTGTGTAATGCTTTCAAATAAGTTTCCAATTTTTCGCTGTCTGTCCGTGTCTGTGTGTATGTGCGTATCCGCAGCTAACAAAGAGAGAATTATTTCAAATCGATGGTGAAAGGGGGATGGAAGCTAACTTCTGTTTCTTCAGTTCTATGGACCGCATGGCGTGCATTAGTTCTTCTCTTCGAGTGCTGTTGTACGCTTCTGGGCCCATTAATACTTAGGTACAACGCAGGCCCAGACTGATTTCAATAACTGTCCATTTGGCAGGTCATTAAATATGCATTGGAAATGCACGCGCGCAACGAACTTTTAGCTTGGGAAAGTTGCTGATTTGGGAAATTGATTCATTTTGTCATTTCTTTCAACTCTGACCAGACATCTTGCCAGAGACTAATCATATCCAATCCACATTCAGCTAAGCCTTTTAGGCTATTTCTTTGTTGCGTTCTTCTCATATTAATTATGTGTCTCTTTGTCCACTAATAAGATCGTTCGGTCGATGAAGTTATGCATGTCTAGTTTTGTAAAAATAAAAAAATTGAAAAATTGAAAAACTTTCCATCAACTAACATTTTTGTTGCTTTTTACTTAAAAGTCAAGTTTTGACTAAATGTTTTAAAATAGACAGGAAATCGAGACGAGGGTCGTGTTGTATATAGGTATGTGTGTATGTATGTGTGTGTGTATGTGTGTGTGTGTGTGTGTGTATGTGTGTGTGTGTTTGTGTGTGTGTGTGTGGGTGTGTATGTGTGTGTGCGTGTGTGCGGGTGTGTGTGTGGGTGTGTGTGTGTGTTAGTGTGTGTGTATATAAAGCGATTCCGAGAAAACTACTCGACCGATCTTCATGAAACTCCGCATAAGAGTTCCTGGGTATGATATCCCCAGCCATTTTATTCATTTTTTGGATAGATGTAATTGATGACGTCATATCCGGCTTTTTGTGAAAGTTGAGGCGGCACTGTCACACCCTCATTTTTCAACCAAATTGATTGAAACTTGGGTCAAGCAATCTTCGACGACGTCCGAAATATGGAATTGCATTTCAGTCGGAATCTTAAAAATTAGTTAATTAGTTAGAACATTAAAGTTTTCATTAGAATCGAATTATCAAAAGCAGATTATAAATGATTTTCAATACATCACTCAAAACCTTTGCAATGAATTAAAACAAGTCGCGTAAGGCGAAAATACAATATTTAGTCAAGTAGCTGTCGAACTCACAGAACGAAACTGAACGCAATGCAACGCAGCAAGACCGTATACTCGTGGTCCACCGCTCACGGCATAGGCAGTGAAATTGACAAGAAGAGCGGGGTAGTGGTTACGCTATGCTGCATAGCACGCTTTTCTGTACCTCTCTTCGTTTTAACTTTCTGAGCGTGTTTTTAATCCAAACATATCATATCTATATATTTTTGGAATCAGGAACCGACAAGGAATAAGATGAAAGTGTTTTTAAATTGATTTCGAAAAAGAAATTTTGATAATAATTTTTATATATTTAATTTTCAGAGCTTGTTTTTAATCCGAATATAACATATTTATATGTTTTTGGAATCAGCAAATGATGGAGAATAAGATAAACGTAAATTTGGATCGTTTTATAAATTTTTATTTTTTTTTACAATTTTCAGATTTTTAATGACCAAAGTCATTAATCAATTTTTAAGCCACCAAGCTGAAATGCAATACCGAAGTCCGGGCTTCGTCGAAGATTACTTGACCAAAATTTCAACTAATTTGGTTGAAAAATGAGGGCGTGACAGTGCCGCCTCAACTTTCACGAAAAGCCGGATATGACGTCATCAAAGACATTTATCAAAAAAATGAAAAAAAACGTTCGGGGATTTCATACCCAGGAACTCTCATGTCAAATTTCATAAAGATCGGTCCAGTAGTTTAGTCTGAATCGCTCTACACACACACACACACACACACACACACACACGCACAGACAGACACACATACACCACGACCCTCGTTTCGATTCCCCCTCGATGTTAAAATATTTAGTCAAAACTTGACTAAATATAATGATTAAAATGCAAGAATTACGAGTTCAAGAAATAGAAAAAAGCTAAAAAAAATATTATAATAAACAAAATAAAAAGTTGGAAAATTGTTCGAATATTACACGGGCGTCTGAGCACGGGTATCAATATCGACTCGTGTGTTTCCGAGTTTCTCCGTTCGTATTTGTGAACTCTACGTTCTGTGGATCTCACTGTTCGAGGAAAGTTAAGTTAACAACTGACCCTATGCTCCCGTTCAATTTGTATCATATTGGAATTACCACTCAAGTAACATTAATTTCAAGTGAGACTGACGTTATGTTGGCAGTCTAGCTCCAATATATGCATTTACCAATCAACAAAAGGTGCTGACGTCATTTTATGATTTCCCTACCCAGAATTACAAACGGTTTAGGGAATTTTGAAGATTTCGTTCGGGATGATTTGTTTGTTTGTTTGTTTGCTTAACGCCCAGCCGACCACGAAGGGCCATATCAGGGCGGTGCTGCTTTAACATATAACGTGCGCCACACACAAGACAGAAGTCGCAGCACAGGCTTCATGTCTCACCCAGTCACATTATTCTGACACCGGACCAACCAGTCCTGGTTATAACCCCATAATGCCAGACGCCAGGCGGAGCAGCCACTAGATTGCCAATTTTAAAGTCTTAGGTATGACCCGGCCGGGGTTCGAACCCACGACCTCCCGATCACGGGCCGGACGCCTTACCACTAGGCCAACCGTGCCAGTCGTTCGGGATGACGACGCTCTATGGCCCATATATTATGTAAAGGGGAGCATGCGGTTAAAAACTGTCGTTGACAGAGACAACGAAAAGGGAAAACTAACTTATAGATTATATATACCTGTGACAAATGTAATACTATCACCAGTACTGCTATCTATAATTAACACAAAATCATCATTATCCTTAATTACTAAACGCACTGGTGGAGGGGGAGTTGCGGGGATCCGTAAAGGTGAAAAACAGGTGGGGGCCCTTTTGGAATGGGGCCGACAATTAGAGTTTGCGGTGGGGGCCAAATACAATATGTGGGGGCCATACCAGGTTGTTCCCCTGGGGGCCATTTTGGTTTTCAAAAGTGGCTCCCGGGGGCCTGTTTCGGTTACTTAAGTGGCCCCCGGTGGCCAGATTGGAATAGCAAAGTGGCCCCCGTGGGCCACTTCCAGGTGGGGGTCAGAACGGGGTGTGACACCGGAGAATGATGGTTCCAGACTGAGACTGGCTGTGCCGCCAGGTAAGAATGGTGGTACCACTGAGACTGGTGTCAAAATAGGTATGCTCATGCCACGGTCACGGTGGTGAACAGAAACGCAATCAGTATGTTTGCATTGAAAAAAGTGGGGTTTGCTGTCTTTTTACATTTAGTCAAGTTATGACTAAATGTTTTAACATCGAGGGGGGAATCGAGACGAGGGTCGTGGTGTATGTGTGTGTGTGTGTGTGTGTGTGTGTGCGTGTGTGTGTGTGTGTGTGTGTGTGTGTGTATGTGTGTGTGTGTGTGTGTGTGTGTGTGTGTGTGTGTGTGTAGAGCGATTCAGACCAAACTACTGGACCGATCTTTATGAAATTTTACATGAGAGTTCCTGGGAATGATATCCCCGGACGTTTTTTTCTTTTTTCGATAAATACCTTTGATGACGTCATATCCGGCTTTTTGTAAAAGTTGAGGCGGCACTGTCACACCCTCATTTTTCCATCAAATTGATTGAAATTTTGGCCAAGCAATCTTGGTAGAAGGCCGGACTTCGGTATTGCATTTCAGCTTGGTGGCTTAAAAATTAATTAATGACTTTGGTCAATAAAAATCTGAAAATTGTAAAAAAAAAAAAAAATTATAAAACGATCCAAATTTATTCTTTATTATTTTCTGATTCCAAAAACATATAAATATGTTATATTTGGATTAAAAACAAGCTCTGAAAATTAAAATTATAAAAATTATGATCAAAATTAAATTTTCGAAATCAATTTAAAAACACTTTCATCTTATTCCTTGTCGGTTCCTGATTCCAAAAACATATAGATATGATATGTTTGGATTAAAAACACGCTCAGAAAGTTAAAACGAAGAGAGGTACAGAAAAGCGTGCTATCCTTCTCAGCGCAACTACTACCCCGCTCTTCTTGTCAATTTCACTGCCTTTGCCATGAGCGGTGGATTGACGATGCTACGAGTATACGGTCTTGCTGAAAAATTGCATTGCGTTCAGTTTCATTCTGTGAGTTCGACAGCTTGACTAAATGTTCTATTTTCGCCTTGCGCGATTTTTTTTATATAAATAAAACTTAAGCATCCCTTTCGTATAGCAGTATATTAATTAGTTATCTATGTTTATTCATTCGGTTTTATCAAAGACATGTATGAAAAACATGTCTTTTCCGCATGCCGTGAGGCGATGTTCATTGTCTTCACGTGCAAAACTGACGAGTAGTGAGTACAGCTCAGTTTCCTCCAGGGGATCACTTTGAACAATTTACGACGGGCACAGTGGCCTAATGGATAACATCGGCCTCCTAATGAAGGTCGTGAGTTCAAATCCCGGTCGCTGTTGCCTGGTGGAGATGTTTCCGATCTCCCAGGTCAACTTATGTGCAGACCTGCTAATGCGTTATCCCCCTTCGTGTCACAGTGTACACGCACGCACAAGACCAAGTGCGCACGGAAAAGTTCCTGTAGTCCATGTCAGTGCAGAGTTCGGTGGCCCAAGTTATGGAAACATGAAAATACCCAGCATGCTTCCCCCGAAAAGGCGTATAGCTGCCTGAATGGCGGGGTAAAAACGGTCATACACGTGAAAACCAAATCGTGCAAAGACATATGAGTGAACGTGGGAGTTTTTCAGCCCATGAACGAAGAAGAAGAACTGAGCAGAAGAAGAAGAAAAAGAAGAACAATTAACATGTTTCGGTTAAAGGGATTATTTCTAACAAGAAAACAAGAAATACCTTAAGATAAATGTTTGAGCGCTGATTTACTCAAATTGAAAATGGCTGTGTTTTGAGTGTGCATATCAGACTGTAATTCTCATTGCGACGTTCTTTGTGCGAGTCATATGTTTCGTCCTACCTTTTGACCCTGAGCATTGCATGTGCTATTCCGTAGATACAGATTTGAAATTGAGCCGAGAGCTATAAGGTTCGTTTTGGGAGTTGAATAGTTGACAACGCGTACGAGGAAGGCCCCCAAATAAGTGTTTGAGCGTTCTATTTTTCAAATCTGAATGTTATGTTTGATAGTCATTGCAGACTGTGATATTCTCCAACGGATATTTTGTTTGTTTTTGTTATGCACAGCGTTTTCGCCCTGTATGGTACGGAATTTGCATGCGCTGGACTGTAGGTTTGACTTCCTCAATCCAACGGTCTTGATCTGCTTTGACAAAGTGGGTGGCTATGAAAACTAAATAAATAATGACCAGAAGTCCGGACTCCCGACAGGAGAGCTGGGCGAAGCAAACCGCTCTCTGAATAAAATTAATTTAATTATTTGGCATAGTTTCGGAGCAGTTTTGAGCAAATCATTGCAGGTGTTTCTAAATGACAGAACAACAAATGTCCCTTGAACTCTTTAAGGTCCAAATCGTCAGAAATCTGTCGAAAATGGCGCCTTCGGTATCCTATGTTTAACTTGCACCTGAAAGCCCAATTGCAGGTTGTTGAAGACCTGATAACACTTAAAAGGGAGGTAAGCGCTCTTAATGCATACGACATGTTAGTGAGAAATACGACATGTTAGCGGTAAGAGTTATTCGGAACCATTCTCCTGGCACCTGAGAGAAAAACAAGCATTGAAATGACTCCAAGCGACTCAGTCTTTCAACCTCATTTAGAGCATTTAGAGCGCTTACTTCCCTTTGTTTACTCAGATCTCTAATCAGCGCTCAACCTAATTTGTGATTTTCTGGTTGTTGAAGACGTCATTAGGCCTAAACGGTCAGCAAGCCGCTCAGTGACTGAAGAGATGGAGTTTCGCGTGACGTCATCGTGCCTTTCTAATAACTTTACTGACAGCTTCGTCGTGTGAGGAGTGAACCGGCTGATGTCAACAACAAAACTGACTAGCCTGTACAGGGCCGGACCAAATGAGTTGTAAGGGGGGGGGGGGCAGGGGCGGACCTAGTTGTGGATAAGGGGGGGGTTCCAAATTGGAGCAGGGGTCCAGGGGCCGCTCAGGCCCCGGTGGGGTCTATGGGCAAAGCCCTGGTGGGGGGTCTGGGGGGCAAAGCCCCCCAGATGCTGAAGGAATTAAATTTTTTTTTTTGGTCAATCGGAGGCCTCTCGTGGAAGATAACAAGGTAAAAAAAACACGGATGGGGGGTGGGGGGGGGGGGTTCCGGGCACCCAGGAACCCCCCCCTAGGTCCGCCCCTGGGGGGGGGGGGGTCCTCCTTTTTTTTTTGGGGGGCGGGGGGCAAATCAGCGAAGTGGCGAAGCCACAAGCGCGCGCCTGCAAAGCAGGCGCGCGAACTAGGGGGGTCCGGGGGCATGCTCCTCCGGAAAATTTTTGAAAAACGGTTAAAATCTGTGCAATCTGGTGCATTCTGGGCCTTGTTTTGAGGGTTAAGAGCAGCATTGTTTTGGTGCTAAAACTAGTAAAAAAAAAACAAACCAACCACTCAAAGCAAGGTACATGCTTTTTCCAGGGGTGGGGTTCCGGAACCCCTGGAACCCCCCCCCCCCCCCCCTGGGTCCGGCCCTGCCGTAGATATATGTGCAGAGCTTTATAGTGAGACCGTTTATTGTAAAACCAGTTAGGCCTATGTGAAGGCCATTCATTCCCCAAAACTGAGCAAACTACGTAGTTTCTATACCGTGGTAGTGGAAGCTACACTGACTTGACACAGACAACCAACCAACCCTCCCCCCCACCCACCCAAACTTGAAAAAAGCCCCCCCCCCCCCCCCCCCACAACAAAATATAATTCACGAAAGCAAGGTTCTGTCACAGATTAAAATCGCAACAAACAAAACCAAAAACATCGAAACAGCTTAAACGGAACAATTGATGAAAGTCATTGGAAAGAACATTAAGTTTGTATCCAAAAGAATCCATTTTGTTCACCTATTTTGTCTGACAATGACGTTATTACGGCATGGGGGCCCGGGTAGCTCAGGTGGTAGAGCACTGGACTCGTGATCGAAAGGTCGGTGGTTCGAATCCGGGCTGGGACGGACACGGGTCAACTTTGTGTGCAGACCCAGAGACGGTATTCATCTCCTACCCCCGTGTCACCACAATGGCACGTTAAAGATCTTGGTCATTCTACCAATAAGTGCAGATGGCTGATACCACCTAAACACGCATACATCAAAAGCCGTGAGGGCGTAAAAACTCGAATCGTATAAACCAATTCATGTCCAATATAGGCAATTAAGACCTGACGGACAATAAGCCCCTTAAAATTTACTATTTACTATTACGGCATGCTAAACGGTTTAGAGCGTTAGACTGAGAGTCCTGTAAACTTTGCGGGGAGCTTACTGCTACATAGCCGCTCTTTTAAAATATAACGAGAGTATCTTCCCTTACGTGTCACGTGACTTTCGGCCATCTTGCTTGCAGCTGGCTTCTAAAGACGACTAGGTCGTCAGATTGAAGTTATAAAACAATGGCATCCGTGATTTCTAGAAGTGCAGCGAGGACCTTGCAGGTTAGTATTATTGTAATTCATTAAAATAAAGCACTAGCAAATGGTGTAGTTACCTAGTACTTGATTTATGAGCCGTTGCCGGCTGACCTTGCGAAAGTCCTTCTCTATCTCAATGATCATGATGTCTATCTCAGTCTTGTGTCAAACACCACCGAATATGAAACTAGTTTTTCTGATGCATCATTACATAATCGATTCGGAAAGAAAGCAATGTTATCATTTGCACTATGAATACAAGTTATAAACCGACGAATTACTCTGACACCATACTGACAAATCTTACTTTGAACTTGAGTCTTGACAGAAGGACACACAAGATGCTGTGTGATATGTTGTGAGGAAGTTGAACAACCTTCACTGCATATCAGTAACTCCATTCAGTCCAAACATGTAACATTTCTTGGAGCCTATCATTGCTTTGCACCTGAATACATAACATCTGGGTAGGAGGAGAGGAACTTTCCTGTTCGTGGTTATAACCGTCGCATATATAGCCAACTTGGCTCCTGCGACGTACTATACCAGAACCAGAACTATAAAGTATAGGCTACTCAGTACTGTTAGTGTTACAACTTACACAATAATATGAGAAAATCTAAAAGTTAAATGACCTTTCACTTTGTATACATTTGCCATATACTTTATCTTTTATTCATTTCAAAATCTATGAGTATGCAGGGATGTCGTTAGGCGTCGGACATCGGACATTTATCGATGAAAATCCCCAAATGTCCGATTCACATTGCCGCATGTCGGTCAGATGTCCTATCGTTTTAGCCTGAGCGTGGTCATTGTCCGATATGTACTCCATTCCTTCGGACAGCGCGATATTCGTTAATTTTCATTTCAAGATACAAATCTTCTAAAAGACCGAACGCTCTCGTGTTCAGGTGACACTACTGGAGTTGCCAGTGTGGATCTTTTCTTTTGTCGGGAATTCCCGAACCGTTTGCGGTATGCGCCGTTTGGGTATAACCGTCTATTATAGTGGATTATTTTTAGATCAGTGCATGCTGCAAGAGTACGGGAGACAACTCCAACTGACTGAATTTGTCGTCTGCTTTTGTTGGCTCACGAAGTGTAGCCTATGCGATCGTAACTTTGTCTGTCTGTGCGTGTGTGCGTGTGTATGTCTGTGGTACTGAGAAACTTTAACACGTCACATTTTGGCGTAAGAGGGTTAGACATCACGTGAAGGAATTACTGAAAGTCTCGGTCATTGTTTTGAGCGGGCCGAGACTAGTTGGCAGTCGTGTCCCTGTAAGTAGGCTACATGCAGACAGACAGATCTAGATCTAGTGTCTCGCTTTCTTGCACAGTTTCACCTATGCTTACTGTGTGTGTGTGTGTGTGTGTGTGTGTGTGTGTGTGTGTGTGTGTGTGTGTGACGGAGTGATTGAGTTTGTGTTACTGTTTGTCGATTTCTTACGTGAGCCTTGAAGGCTTCGCCTCTTGTTTTCTATACAAGACGAAGCACTGAATTATGCCGCTGAAAAAAACCCTAAAGCCTGCAAAAGATCAAACCGATCATTTTGTTTTTCAACTTTTATCCAAATCATGCAGTTTGTAATCAAAGTAAGAGCTCTGAAGTTGTTCATGTTGGTTTCTTTGTTGTGGTTTCTTTGAAACTAAACAAATACAACATTATACACACACTGTGTTGATGTATTTACTATATTATGTGTGTGTTCTACAGCGCGTGTGTGTGTGCGTGTGTGTGTGGGCACATGACTTTGGAACAATTCCATGGAATGTGTTATAAGCTGTTTGGCGCAAATTCATAATGTCCTATTAAACTTTCTGAAAGCGGTCAAATGTCCTATTGATGCTGAAGAACTCAGGACATTTGTCCTATAGGTATGGATTTGTAGCAACATCCCTGAGTATGAGCTGAATGAAAGGTGTCTGTGCAGGTGCGCCTGTACTCAGCAGCAGCACGACAAGAAACAAGAGAAAGCAGCGCACCCTTGCTCTCTCAAGCACCAAAGGTACTTTTTGTTACTATGCAGTCACTGTCCGTGTAACTGTAAGCTAAGTTCTGTCTTGGTTCCCATAATTCAAAATATAAACGCAGTTAATTTAAAACTTAAAGAGACAGAATTGTCTTGTATTTTTTTAGTTTTGTTCTACAGTACAGTAGAACTTTTTTGTAAAAGAATCCATGGGCTTATACTTAAAGATTTGTGCAAATGTAAAGGTTTTTTTCAATTTCTGGGTGGATTAACTCCACCAAAATTCCTTATTGTATGAATTGAAAGGACCAATTTTTGTGTACATCACTACATGGTCATGCATGGTGAGCCCATTGCGGGATCTTGCCAATAGGTTTCTTTACTACAACAGTTCATCATTCACATTACAACCCCCCGCGGGTTAGGGGGAAGAATTTACCTGATGCTCCCCAGCATGTCGTAAGAGGCGACTAACGGATTCTGTTTCTCCTTTTACCCTTGTTAAGTGTTTCTTGTATAGAATATAGTCCATTTTTGTAAGGATTTTATTCAAGCAGTGTGTAAGAAATGTTAAGTCCTTTGTACTGGAAACTTGCATTCTCCCAGTAAGGTAATATATTGTACTACGTTGCAAGTCCCTGGAGCAAATTTTTGATTAGTGCTTTTGTGAACAAGAAACAATTGACAAGTGGCTCTATCCCCTCTCCCCCCTTTCCCCGTCGCGATATAACCTTCGTGGTTGAAAACGACGTTAAACACCAAATAAAGAAAGAAAGAATTCACATTACAGTGGTGTTTAATAGATCACTGTTGCCATGAGACTTGAGCAATTCTCCATCCCCAACCACCATCTCGCTTTATCTCTTGTTTTGTCAGTCACATGTGCTAGACCTCACAAACCAGGATGTTCAAAACACTGTCCGTGTCAACCCACTTGCTACTGATTGTTTGAAATCTGTGCAGGTGACAAAGTTGCCCAATGGACTGACAGTGGCCTCTATTGAGAACTATTCACCAGTGTCTCGTGTTGCTCTGGTGGCCAACGCTGGTTCTCGCTTTGAGGATGCGGATAACCTTGGTGTCACGCATTGCTTGCGTGTGGCCTCAGGATTGGTAAAGTTCTTTTACAGTTTGTTTAATGACAATAATAATAATAATAATAATAATTCATTATCAGTTACCGGCCCCCGTGGCGCAGTGGTTAGTGCATCGGACTGCGTGCCGGGAGATCGTGGTTCGAATCCCACATGGGGTGCGTGGGTTTTTCGAGCTTCGGTCGGTTCCTACCCAGAGTGGAAGTGCTAAAGTTCCAATGGGAAGGCTGGGATCACACAGCCGAGTGTCATTCACTTCACAAATGCGATTGACTCAGAAAGCGCACACACACAACAACAAAAAAACTTGTCTCGATTCTTGTGACCCTTCCTGCTCAGGGCTCTCATGGTGACCTTGGTCCCAGTGTTCCTGTTCCAGCCATCCCTGAATATTCTGCTGCCAGCCTGGGATGCTCCAGGGGGGCCGACAGAAGGACGCAGTGGCGGTCTGCTCTCTGAGGAGACGCTCACTCAGTCTGGCTCCGCGACTTAAGTCAGTGTGGTAAGTAGAGGGCTTAGTAGGTAGCGGTGCCTGTGTCCCTTGCCAGGAACAGGACCAATACTGAACACCGTTGAAGAGACTCAGCAGCAGTGCAGTGTCATCTTCCGAGGGTAGCCTACCGCAGCGGCATGACATCCTTCCCTGGAGTGTCTGTAAAATTTGTGAGGGTGCCCAGGTGTCTGACCAACACTGGGGGCTCATTGATTCGACAAAGTCTGGCGGCGGAACGAAGTTCAGGGGTGGATGTTGCAGTGAGTGCTGGGACGGGGCGGCGTGGGAGCATACTGGGAGAAGGAACAAGCGTCGGGACAAGCAAAAAGAGGATGAAACAAACAAAAATAAAATAAATACATAAAGAAAAAAAGAAAGAAAATAAAAAAAAATTCATTATCAGTTCATTTACTTAGTGAAACCATAATTAAGATTTAATTTTAAGACCAAGAGATTTTTTGTCATTAATTTGAAAAATATTGAGGTGGCTTAATATGGTTATAACTTGCACATGCCATTTTATATTATGGTTTTGCTGCCGGAAAACCTAGGCTGTTTTGTGAACCTGCTTAAGAGAATTTTGTTTGAGAAACATCATGCCAGAGTTGCTTGCTTGTAATTTTGAATGTGTGGCAAACAATAGTATGATTGCAGCAATATATTATATAATCTTTGCAATTGCAGACAACACAAAATTCTTCAGCTTTCAACATCACGAGGAGCGTTGAGCAAGCTGGAGCTGAGTACAGGTAGGTTTGTTTTTTTCAAATGATTTTTGTTAATAACTTTATTGTTGGTACGCTTAGAGAGATTTTTCACTACTGTTTAGTTACTTCAAACTAGTTACTTTAAACTAAGTTTAAGTTTCCCAAATCACAAGTTATTAGCCAACATGCACCTTTATAATAGTGTAAGAGTTATGTGGCATAGCAGTAAATGATATTTGCTCGAGAGAATGTAGACTTTGAGATAGAGATATTTCAAGAGATTTTTTTAATGCAAAAGATCTGACTTGATTAGGTTTCTTTCAGTTATGTTGGAGGTAGGTGTCAGGCGTGTATACATGTGTACATGCATTTGACTTGAGACGAAATTGGCATATCTTTTAGTTTGTATGCTAAGGATTCTACAATTGTATTTTGTTTTTGTGTTTCAGTTGTTCATCTACCCGAGAGTACATGTTCTACAAGGTTGACTGCTTGCGTGACAACTTGTAAGTTTATCTCAGAAATTCACCTATGGATAAAAAAAAAGTTCAGGGGTTGACTCCACTGCTTGATGCTCAGCATGTAGTGCACTAGTTATACCAGCAATTTGCTGACAATAGAAATTAGAAGTGTAAATCATAGGAAAGAATGAGAAATGAGTAAACCCTCCGGATTGCCTTATACTCTGTTAATACCTGACTGGTAACTTTGGCCTTTTGTGTTGATACTGATAGTGACAGTGATAGCAAGCACGTATAATTATGCTTCACTGTGCAATCTGTAGAATTTCTTTTTAAGAGGATGTGGTGATGAGTTGGGTTTGTCAAGGTGTACCTGCCAGCGGCTTCTTGCCTTTTAGTTTGGGAAGGGTCAAGTTATAAAATAGCCTGGGCGGAGGGAATCAATTGGCTACCTACAGGTGCAGCGACCTCAAAGGTAGTTACACACACTTGGTTTTTACACTCATACCTTCCCGTTAGAGGACCTTATCCGCAGCAGGTACTGAGCGAGCCGGCAGTTGTGGTATCTCTGCTGTTTGGGAGGACAGGGGCTAAAAATAGCTTATCCTGCGAACAGCTAAAAAGGCAAAAATCAAACCCTGAGAAGAGCTGTGTTCTGCATCATTTCATGTGATTGGGCGCAATGGCCTTGTGGATAAGACGTCGGCCTCCTAAGCGGGAGGTCGTGGGTTCTAATCTCGGCCGGCGGCGTCTGTTTGCTTTGGGGTGGAGATTTTTTCTGATCTCTCAGGTCAACTTATGTGCAGACCTGCTTGTGCCTTATCCCCCTTAGTATGCACATGCTTATTCATGTCAGAGTTCGGTGGGATAAAGAAACAAAAAAATACCCAGCATGCTTCTCCCGAAAGCGGCGTTTGGCGGTGCAAAAACGGTCATACACGTAAAAGCTGTGGGCATTTCAGCCCATGAACGAAGAAGAAGAAGAATCTGCATGTGGTTGCTGGTTGTGTGTGTGTCAGGGACCTGGTGACCAACACCCTGGTGCAGGCCACCACAGCGCCCGCCTTCAGGCCATGGGAACTGTCTGAAGTGCAGGACTACCTCCGTCTTGACCTGGCCACACTCAAGGCGCAGCCCAACGTCTGTGAGTAGGCCTGGATTATGAGCCATTGCTTGTTGATAACTGTGTGTTTATAGGTCAGGCGAATGTGCAAAATTGATTGTTTATGAAGAGATTTAATGTTGGTGTGTTTTGTACTTTGTTGTTCTTGTTGTTTTTCTTTCAATGCCCCTTGAGTATCTGAAATTTTCATAGAACCTTTATGCTTCTGATCTTTAAGAAATGTGCACAATGGACATCAGTCACAAAAAAAGGCTGTTCAGTCTACATGTAACATGAGTTGATTTTCCTTCTAATTATTTTTTTTCTGTTGCTTTATTTAAATAGTCTATTGTGATTCTTATGTACCATTGTAAAGCATATATATTATACTAGAGGAATACCCGGCTTCGCCGGGGTGAATCGCTCAAATGCCAGAACATACAGACAGACAAAAGCCGCTAGACCCCATCACAAACAGAACTCTACAATCAACAGGTTTTTTCCCCCACACACACACACAAACACACACACAGAGAAGCCGTATATATATGCATATCTGTATCTATAAATATATAGAGATAGGTGAGAGTGTATTTTTCGCGTGGCTATAAATTGATTCGACCTTTTCACTTTGACAGTAAGAACAACTTACGGGTGCAAGGGAAGCGTTCTGGACAGCGCAGTGACATTCTAAAAATAGTCACTCTCAGAAACGGGAATTTGGGGTGAACGGCGCAACAGAGACAGACAGCGTGGCGGTTCACCACAATCACCTTTGAAAGGCGAAGTCCTGTCAAACGGGATTGAGAATTTTAGAGCTTATTTCTTAGCCCTATATTATCTACTGTGGCTTCTCACATGCCAGAACATACAGACAGACAAAAGCCGCTAGACCCCATCACAAACAGAACTCTATAATACATAGGTTTTTGCCTACACACACACACAAACACACACACACACAGAGAAGCCGTATATATATATGCATATCTGTATCTATAAATATATAGAGATAGGTGAGAGTGTATTTTTCGCGTGGCTATAAATTGATTCGACCTTTTCACTTTGACAGTAAGAACAACTTACGGGTGCAAGGGAAGCGTTCTGGACAGCGCAGTGACATTCTAAAAATAAATAGTAACTTACAACTGAACGGGAAAGCCACACGAAGGAAGGGAGATAAACGCCAAACACTGGAGAAGATAAGGAAGAGTTACTTATAATGGTGAAATGAACACAAAAACGAACATGAGTTTAGCGCTGCGCGCTGAGAGCACGTGTTGAAATATCTCATCGATGATATTGTGTCCGGGGTGTAGCTGAATACGGTGTCCAAATTTGAAAAAGAACCACCGAGAACTTTGGCGTTGTGATGTGGTGTAGCGGCTATGGTGTGTCGGTATGGGGGCCCGGGTAAGCTGAGGTGGAACCAAAATAGCTGAGGTGGAACCAAAATCGGTTCCGCGCAGCGCGCTGAGAGCACGTGTTGAAATATCTCATCGACCAGGTTGTGTCCAGGGTGTACCTGAATATGATCACCAAATTTGAAACAGATCCATCGAGAACCTTGGCCGCGCATCGCGCACAGACACACAGACACACAGACACACAGACACACACACACACAGACACTAGTCGTATATATATTATATGTCAAGCATAGAATATTTCTGATGTTTGCGCTATAGAAGCTGTCATTCTTGTGTCTATTATTAATTTGTATTTTCTCCAACAGGGACGTACGACCTGCTCCACCAGGCTGCTTTCCGAGACACCCTGGGTCGCTCCCTGTACGCTCCTGACTTCATGCTGGGCAAGTACAGCACGGAGCAGCTGCTGCACTTCATGAAGACCTACTTCTCCACCGGCCGTCTGGCGCTGGTTGGCGTGGGCGTGGACCACGATGACCTGCTGGCACAAGCCAAACAGTTCACTCCTTTCGCCTCTGCTGCCATCGCTAACGACAAGGCCAAGTACTCTGGTGGTGAGTTCTGTGCTCGTATTTCTAGCATTGGGAAACTTTCACGTAAGTTGCGAGACTCTGGGAGAGAAGCACAGCTTAGCCTTATGTGTTTATGTTATACATCGCAGTATGCTCATTTGAGAAGGCGCTATTAATATCTTTGTTAAACACAGCAGTAAGCTCATATGAGAAAGCGCTATTAATAACTTTGTTAAACACAGCAGTAAGCTCATATGAGAAAGCGCTATTAACAAGAAATTCCTCCGAGGTAGGAAAAACACCCCCGTCAAAGGGAAATAACCTTCTCAGTTGGTGGCAGTGACTGAGTGAGAATGGTTATTTCCCTTTGACCATTAAGATGTCCCTCTATAAGTCCTTGTATAATTTTAATCCACCAATAACTCCCTAACCGTGTGTTTGACTGGTCCCAATTTTTGTAAGGACCATCTCAGGAATGTATAGAACCTGTTCACCAAGTTTGGTGACGATCGGTCCGTTCATTCTTGAGATCTATATGCGAACACAAACAAACAAACAAACACATGGACCGAATCCAACAATAACTCCCTAACCGTGTGTTTGACTGGTCCCAATTTTTGTAAGGACCGTCTCAGGAATGTATAGAACCTGTTCACCAAGTTTGGTGACGATCGGTCCGTTCATTCTTGAGATCTATATGCGAACACAAACAAACAAACAAACACATGGACCGAATCCTATACACACCCCTATACCGGGGGTGTAATAACTGTGTTAAACACACCATTAAGCTCATATGAGGATGTGCGATTAATTTGTCTTCATTTTTTGAGTCACTTGAGAAAAAGTGACTCTATGTAATCGGTCAGTGTTAGTCTGTCCGGCCGGCCGGCCGTCCGTCCGTCCGGCCGGCCGTCCGGCCGGCCGTCCGTAGACACCACCTTAACGTTGGACTTTTCTCGGAAACTATCAAAGCGATCGGGCTCATATTTTGTTTAGTCGTGACCTCCAATGACCTCTACACTTTAACGATGGTTTCGTTGACCTTTGACCTTTTTCAAGGTCACAGGTCAGCGTCAAAGGAAAAATTAGACATTTTATATCTTTGACAAAGTTTATCGGATGTGATTGAAACTTTGTAGGATTATTCTTTACATCAAAGTATTTACATCTGTAGCCTTTTACGAACGTTATCAGAAAAACAAGGGAGATAACTAGCCTTTTCTGTTCGGCAACACACAACTTAACGTTGGGCTTTTCTCGGAAACTATAAAAGTGACCGGGCTCAAATTTTATGTGAACGTGACTCATTGTGTTGTGAATAGCAATTTCTTCCTGTCCATCTGATGCCTCATATAATATTCAGAACTGCGAAAGTGACTCGATCGAGCGTTTGCTCTTCTTGTGTTAACATGGTTATTATCATATGCAGCTTGTAGTTTGAAAAGGTCTTTCAATCATTAATCCAATGTATACTTGATTTAAGTCAATCATCCAGACACGAATTGTGAAAACTAATTTTATTTACATAGCTTCGGTGAAAAGAAGAATATTATTTTAATAGTGGTTCAATAATTGTGATGATGATGATTTTTTGGGGTGGTTGGCAGGGTCTGAGATATTGTTCTTCGTTTCATGTGGTTGATTTGAAATGAAGGTAAGAAATAACCATCGCTTGTTCCAGGTGAGATTCGAGTTGATAATGGAGGTGACCTGACCTACGCTGCTGTGGCTGTGGAGGGACCAAGGTTGGTATCTGTGTTTGCTAGCCATTATATAAGTAGCTATTTTGTCTGGTTTGCTTGCTAAGGCCAAAAAAAAAAATGTGTCTGTTTCTGGTAACATGGCTAAAAAAAAATAGGGTCGGTAGGTCGGGATTTTTTATTTTTATTTTTTTTATTTATTTTTTTACCCCAAATGTAGACCAATAAAACTAACTTTAAAAATCGCGCAAAGAGACTGGATTCACTATACATAGAGACAAGACACTCAACACATTTACAAATCGTCAGCGGACTTTCGTTTTCACACGTTTTTGTTGTTCATTTCCTCACCCTGTCCTTTACCACCAAAAAAAATTAAAAAAAATTGAGTTTGGAAAAAAAAAGTTTAGGGTCGGCGCCGAAATTTAGGGTCGGTTGGGTGACCAGAAACAGACAATTTTTGAGTCACTTGAGAAAAAGTGACTCTATGTAATCGGTCAGTGTTAGTCTGTCCGGCCGGCCGGCCGGCCGTCCGTAGACACCACCTTAACGTTGGACTTTTCTCGGAAACTATCAAAGCGATCGGGCTCATATTTTGTTTAGTCGTGACCTCCAATGACCTCTACACTTTAACGATGGTTTCGTTGACCTTTGACCTTTTTCAAGGTCACAGGTCAGCGTCAAAGGAAAAATTAGACATTTTATATCTTTGACAAAGTTCATCGGATGTGATTGAAACTTTGTAGGATTATTCTTTACATCAAAGTATTTACATCTGTAGCCTTTTACGAACGTTATCAGAAAAACAAGGGAGATAACTAGCCTTTTCTGTTCGGCAACACACAACTTAACGTTGGGCTTTTCTCGGAAACTATAAAAGTGACCGGGCTCAAATTTTATGTGAACGTGACTCATTGTGTTGTGAATAGCAATTTCTTCCTGTCCATCTGATGCCTCATATAATATTCAGAACTGCGAAAGTGACTCGATCGAGCGTTTGCTCTTCTTGTTTTTTGTTGGCCTGAGCAAGTTTTCTTTTAGCTCAATATTTGTTGGATGAAGTTAACTGCAGGAAGTTCGCCGCACGATGCATTGCCCATGAATTTTGGGCTCAATTAAGAAAGGTCTTTAGCTACAAGGTTATCAAAGTTCTCTTACAGTGCAAGAATGAGCACAAGAGCAGCACTTCAAATTCTGTACAGATGAAACATAATTCTGTTCAGATGAGACATGATTGCATTTATATGTCGGAGAAAAAAAAGCAGGATGTATTGTCTTTGATTTTTTTTTTTTTCTTATAGAAAAGTCCTGACAGAGTATGTTTTTTGCATCCATTTTATCTACATTTTCATTGATTTTATATGTTCCCGTCTTTTCTCTGAAAATGAGTGTACAAAATGTGTTGCAGCTTGGCAGGAAAGGACCTGCTCCACGCAGCAGTCCTGCAGAACGTGATGGGCATGGGACCATCCATCAAGTACAGTCAGGGGAGCGGTACCTCGCGTCTCGTGCAGGCCGTCACCAAGGCCACCACCCAGCCATTTGCTGTAAGTTTCTTTCTCCTCAAGCCCAGTCTGCGGTAAGGGCTGGTAGCTGAAGCTTTGTTTTCACGTTTACTTTGGGAAGGTTGATAGGGGCGGGGATATAGCTCAGTTGGTAGCGCGCTGGATTTGTATTCAGTTGGCCGCTGTCAGCGTGAGTTCGATCCCAGGTTCGGCGGAAATTTATTTCAGAGTCAACTTTGTGTGCAGACTCTCTTCGGTGTCCGAACCCTCCCCCCGTGTACACTACATTGGGTGTGCACGTTAAAGATCCCACGATTGACAAAAGGGTCTTTCCTGGCAAAATTGCTTAGGCACAGTTAATAATTGTCTACCTATACCCGTGTGACTTGGAATAATAGGCCGCGAAAGGTAAATATGCGCCGAAATGGCTGCAATCTACTGGCCGTATAAAATTTCATCTCACACGGCATCACTGCAGAGCGCCTAGAACTGTACCCACGGAATATGCGCGATATAAGCCTCATTGATTGATTGATGTCCTAGCTTTTTAACATCTTCACTCACCAACATTCGAGTTCACCCTGTGTACCCCCCACCCCCCTGATGCCTTTCTCATTTATAAATGATGGTTATCCTGGTGAGAGGAACAATATTAAAAAACAAAAACTCACCAAGACAAATCCTTGTTGTGTTATGTTTGTTGTGTTCCACACCACAATTTAAACTTCTCTATAAAGTTGTCTGGATTTGACATGACTGTTGTGTATTGTGATAAACCTTTTTACATTTTTCTTCGCATGTTTCAGGTATCCTGCATTAATGCTAACTACACAGACAACGGCCTGTTCGGATTCTTTGCCGTTTCACAGGCCAGAGAGATCGAGAAGGTAAGTTTCTGCGGCAGTTCATTCAGCGAAGCCTAAGTGAGCACTTAGCATTGGCAGCAAGCATTTGCCATTTATTTTCTTCTTTCCTGAAATCCTTCTCATACGGATTGCTACAAAATTATATAATTATATAAAAGAAATATAAAAAAGCATTGATGGCTCTTGGCTAAACTTTGTTGCATCATTTCAACACTGTATCACTGTATTTCACAAAGTATCACTAAAGTGCTGGTGGATTAATTTCAACATCTTATAAATATTAAAACCATCAGGCTTGGAAGGTGTTTTCACAGATCAGAAGTTTTGCTTTCTTTTGGAAAAAGTTTTTTTAAAAAGTCACTATTTCTGATGATGTGCTGCGCAGGTTCTGCGTGCAGCTTTCAACCAGTTTGTTTCCATCACCAAGAGCGGAGTCGAGGAGAAAGACGTTGCTAGAGCAAAGTAAGTTCACTTTTGCAGTTCATAAATGAATCCAATTAAGAATTGTATTGAACCAAATACGAGGTTCACAAGATCCTATTCAATTGAAACACACTTATTCTGATCACAAGGTGGCTGAAGTGGATATGATATGTACAGAATGTTTCATGATGCCAAAAGTCTGGTATTACACAGACCAGTTGCATTATGAGTACCAATTGAAGGGGTTTGGGGTCATGTTTTTTGTCATGAAAAGTTCCAGGCAGATGGTGTTCCCTTATGTGATATAAAAGAAAGTTGCCTGAAGGTTGTCACAGTCTGGCTTGCACAAACAAATAGGTCTCTTCAAGTGTCTGTTAGGGGTAAACTGATATCAGAGGCTGCATGTCGCTTCTAGGTATGAAACAAGTGCAAATGGTGTTTTATTACACCCCCTGTATAGGGGTGTGTATAGGTTTCGGTCGATGTGTTTGTTTGTTTGTGTGTTTGTGTTCGCATATAGATCTCAAGAATGAACGGACCGATCGTCACCAAACTTGGTGAACAGGTTCTATACATTCCTGAGACGGTCCTTACAAAAATTGGGACCAGTCAAACACACGGTTAGGGAGTTATTGGTGGATTAAAATTATACAAGGACTTATAGAGGGACATCTTAATGGTCAAAGGGAAATAACCATTCTCACTCAGTCACTGCCACCAACTGAGGTTATTTCCCTTTGACGGGGGTGTTTTTCCTACCTCGGAGGAATTTCTTGTTTTGCTTGTCATTGACAGTTTTTGGCTCACGTAAGTGTAGCCTATGCGATCGTAACTTTGTCTGTCTGTGCGTGCGTATGTGCGTGCGTGTGTATGTCTGTGGTAGAAACTCTAACATTTGAAGACGTCACATTACATTGACGTCACATTATGACGTAAGAGGGTTAGACGTCACGCGAAGGAAGTACTGAAAGTCTCGGTCATTATTATTTTGAGCGCGCCGAGACTAGTTGGCAGTCGTGTCCTGTAAGTAGGCTACATGCAGACAGACAGATCTAGATCTAGTGTCTCGCTTTCTTGCACAGTTTCACCTATGCTCTTTCTGTGTGTGTGTGTGTGTGTGTGTGTGTGTGTATGTGTGACGGAGTGATTGAGTTTGTGTTACTGTTTGTCGATTTCTTACGTGAGCCATGATGGCTTCGCCTCTTGTCTTTGTTAGTGATTTTTTTGGTCCAGTTTCTGACTCAGCATTAATTGTTGCTTTGTGTGTTGTCTCCAGGCAGCAGCTGAAGGCCCAGATCAGCATGTACAGAGAGTGCGGTGATGCCCTTCTCCACGACCTGGGGGAGCAGGCTTTGGGCAGCGAGGAGATCCTCACCACCGCTGACCTCTTCAAGTACGTCGACAGCATCAACACCTCCGACGTGTCCAGTGTGAGTAGACATGTCTCATGCTGGGCTAACATTGTGTCGAACTCTGTGTGTGTGGGTACACTTCTTGTCTGGGAAGAGTTTTTGCAGGGCAGGTGTGTGTGACAATGCTGAGCCAACATTGTGTGGAACTCGGTGTGTGTGTGTCTGTGAGCGTGTGTAGGAATGCTTCTGTCAGTAGACACGCCTTGTCTGGGCAGTTTTTGCAGGGTAGGTGTGCATGTGTGCTGAGCATTTTGGAAGAGTGGTGTGGCTGAATCAGTAAGGAGAAAAAGCAGCGCATTCCTCAAGGTTTGTGTCCTGAAATCACACTTATAAACCTTTACTGTGGCTAGTGAAAAAAGGGGGGGGGGGGGGGGGGGGGAGGGGGGATAAGTGGACATTTTCTGGTAAATTTGTGTGGGGGTTTTACTGGTAAATTAGAAATTATGTCTCAGAGGATTGAATATTCAGGTGATTATGTTCATTGCAGGTTGCCAAGAAGCTGGTGAACGGCAAGCCCAGCATGGCTGCTGTGGGCAACCTGTCACGCACCCCCTACCTTGACAGCCTCATACAGTAACGCCACAACCATTAGGCCTCAGCTCATCTTCTATTTGTGGTTCACGTTGGCGTGCTATTGGTCATGCATCCACTCGAGAGTGTAAAGTGACGTTGACAAGACTAGGATGACTCTTTGGAGTTTCAAGGACATATGAAAGTGTGTGATACCGAAGACGGATGAATTTTTAGTGAACAGCTTGTAACATCTTGCGCCAGAGAGCTGTGTTACTCTCAACAAGGAAGATCAAACCTTCTTGTGGGCAGTTGTGAATGCTGTGCGCTGTATTTCTCTTATTTTTGGAAAGCAGGGAGTTCAACAGTTAATTGCAATTACTGTAGTAACTCGAACAATTGAAATGTTTACTGATAATTGTTTCAGGGGACAGCTCTTCTGTTTTGATGAATCAGCATGGTTGTCATTGTTGTATCAGTTGAGGTTTTTTGTTAGCTGGAACTTTGTAGTATTTAAAAAAAAAATAGAAGAGAAAATGGATGGTAAATTTTACCAGTCTTTGTTCAAATAAATGTGTCCGTGAAATTGTCTGATGTCTTGAGTGTCAATGAAAGAAGTGGCATGCTCTAAACAATTAATAATGGCCGTAATGGCACCAACAATCTGTGGTATACTAAATGCCTTTGATATACAAACAGGTAAGGTACCAACTGGGCATGTGTATTCCATCTTTTCCTTTTGTGTAAACTACTGCCACGCACACACCACACAGATTGGTTTTATGGAGGGACATGAGGAGAGGAAATAAATACAGTATGGTGACGAGTACCTGGCAGTGTGCTGTCATTGCAGAAAGAGCAGCTGGACATACCAGCAGTGCCTTTTAGTTTAAACTGCCCCTATAACCGACATTCTGAACATGGATTTGTATGGAACATGAAGCTCCCATGGGGTCGCCTTCACGCGGCGGGAGTGTTTCCACAGAGCTACCCCACCCCTTTACTTCTCTTCTTTTGTCTTATTTCTGCCTTACCAGTCCTTTCACCTATATTTCCTTCCAAGAAAACTCTCCCTACTATTCCCTGCAGTTTTCCAATTCTTTTCTTGTCTTATTTCTACCTGACTGGATCCATCACCTTTATTTCACTTACCAAAAGTCGTCTTTTCCACATCCTTATTTCTCTGCCCCCCGCATGTCGTAAGAGGCGACTAACGGATTCTGTTTCTCCTTTTACCCTTGTTGAGTGGTTCTTGTATAGAATATAGTCAATGTTTGTAAAGATTTTAGTCAAGCAGTATGTAAGAAATGTTTAGTCCTTTGTACTGGAAACTTGCATTCTCCCAGTAAGGTCATATATTGTACTACGTTGCAAGCCCCTGGAGCAATATTTTGATTAGTGCTTTTGTGAACAAGAAACACTTAACAAGTGGCTCTATCCCATCTCCCCCCTTTCCCTCGTCGCGATATAACCTTCGTGGTTGAAAACGACGTTAAACACCAAATAAAGAAAGAAAGAAAGATGGAACATGCACATACATACTTTTGGGACTACAAGCACAACATGTTCCCTCAGTACCGTTTAGGGGACTACTTAGTGATTTACAAGGCAAAAAAGACTCACATAAAAATTAGACATCCACTAAATAGGCTTTGCCGGTGTATTGGGCGCTAGCCAAAGGAAGAACAGAATGGGATAACATGTATGTTGGGAGCTGGCATAGTACAGTACTGTTGTACTGCTAAGAGCAGGGACAGTAGTGTTCAGCGGTTTTAATGTACACATTTCCATGATCAAACCTATTTTCTCTCTGTACTTCTTTCTGCTTGCTCCAAATACACCAGAAGCAACTAGTTTGTGGATTTTTCTCATTTTTGACTCACATGCGAAGCAAAAGTGAGTCTATGTACTCACCCGAGTCGTCCGTCCGTCCGTCCGGAAAACTTTAACGTTGGATATTTCTTGGACACTATTCAGTCTATCAGTACCAAATTTGGCAAGATGGTGTATGATGACAAGGCCCCAAAAAACATACATAGCATCTTGACCTTGCGTCAAGGTCAAGGTCGCAGGGGCCATAAATGTTGCCTAAAAATCAGCTATTTGACTCACATGCGAAGCAAAAGTGAGTCTATGTACTCACCCGAGTCGTCCGGCCGGCCGTCCGGCCGGCCGGAAAACTTTAACGTTGGATATTTCTTGGACACTATTCAGTCTATCAGTACCAAATTTGGCAAGCTGGTGTATGATGACAAGGCCCCAAAAAACATACATAGCATCTTGACCTTGCTTCAAGGTCAAGGTTGCAGGGGCCATAAATGTTGTCTAAAAAACAGCTATTTTTCACATTTTTTCCATTTTCTCTGAAGTTTTTGAGATTGAATACCTCACCTATATATGATATATAGGGCAAAGTAAGCCCCATCTTTTGATACCAGTTTGGTTTACCTTGCTTCAAGGTCAAGGTCACAGGAGCTCTTCAAAGTTGGATTGTATACATATTTTGAAGTGACCTTGACCCTGAACTATGGAAGATAACTGTTTCAAACTTAAAAATTATGTGGGGCACATGTTATGCTTTCATCATGAGACACATTTGGTCACATATGATCAAGGTCAAGGTCACTTTGACCCTTATGAAATGTGACCAAAATAAGGTAGTGAACCACTAAAAGTGACCATATCTCATGGTAGAAAGAGCCAATAAGCACCATTGTACTTCCTATGTCTTGAATTAACAGCTTTGTGTTGCATGACCTTGGATGACCTTGACCTTGGGTCAAGGTCACATGTATTTTGGTAGGAAAAATGTGTAAAGCATGTGAGTCGTATGGGCTTTGCCCTTCTTGTTTTCACATTTTCCCCATTTTCTCTGAAGTTTTTGAGATTCAATACCTCACCTATATATGATATATAGGGCAAAGTAAGCCCCATCTTTTGATACCAGTTTGGTTTACCTTGCTTCAAGGTCAAGGTCACAGAAGCTCTTCAAAGTTGGATTGTATACATATTTTGAAGTGACCTTGACCCTGAACTATGGAAGATAACTGTTTCAAACTTAAAAATTATGTGGGGCACATGTTATGCTTTCATCATGAGACACATTTGGTCACATATGATCAAGGTCAAGGTCACTTTGACCCTTATGAAATGTGACCAAAATAAGGTAGTGAACCACTAAAAGTGACCATATCTCATGGTAGAAAGAGCCAATAAGCACCATTGTACTTCCTATGTCTTGAATTAACAGCTTTGTGTTGCATGACCTTGGATGACCTTGACCTTGGGTCAAGGTCACATGTATTTTGGTAGGAAAAATGTGTAAAGCATGTGAGTCGTATGGGCTTTGCCCTTCTTGTGGTTCTTTTGTTTTTAAGTAAAAAGTCGAGTTGTGCCTTGTACAAAGAAGCGCCTTGTAGTCCTGAAGATACGGTACAAACAATCACACTTGCATAAACCTGAGAAACTTTAATTGCAAATGTCATAGAAATTACAATGTTGTACACAAGACTCTCTCTGTCTCCCTTGCATGCTCACATTTACATATAAAATACACACTAGCCATGACATTAATTAAAAATTTCACCAAGTTGCTCTTCATTGCAAAGTCTATGTGATCACCAACGTAATTGCAAATGTCATAGAAATTACAATGTTGTACACAAGACTCTCTCCGTCTCCCTTGCATGCTCACATTTACATTTAATATACACAATAGCCGTGACACCAATTAAAGACTTCACCAAGTTGCTTTTTTATTGCCAAGTCTATGATTGTGATCACCAACATGATCAAATCTTTTGCGCTTACATCAAATGACAATTCAGATGGTCCCGAGCACAGGTGGCTTTGAGATATCCAACAGCACAAACTCAGAGCTTCCAAAGAAACCGGGGCTCACTTTTCTGGAATGGACCCACGATCCTACAATGGACATGAGGCAACTTTGAGCTAGTGTAAGTCTTGGTCCTGCAGCCTCGGTTCAACTCCTCGACTGCAAATATCTGGCCAAACACCAGACAAATCAGCACTATGCCACAAAAAATTCAGCTTCTCACTGTCAGTCTCAAGAAGTTTATTTGACAAGCGTGCCTCAACTGTGAGTCCTGAGCTTATGTGCTCGAGAAAGTCACCAACCGGGCAGGAGCCAGGGGCAATGTTGGACTGGTTAAAATTACAAACCAATTTCAACAAATCCGACCCTGCGGCTGGCTCCCACCAAGTTGGTAACTTTCTTGTGCTCATCAGCGCTTGTTCCATCTTGTCAAATTTGTCTGAAATGTGTTCAAACAGCAGGTGGTTCCTGACGCTCAAATCACCTTTTTCCAAAGCCCCTGCCTTGTCCGTACCTAGGACCGGCCATGCCGGACTGCATGTGTCCCCCTCTCTGCCCTCCTCTGGGTCCGCCCCTCCCCCTCCCCCTCCCTCTGTCACCCCCTGGTCCCTTGTTCTTATTGACGGGTGATTTGGGGCGCAGCCGTTCAATTTCTTCTGTGCAGCCGGTTACCATGGCTTCTTGCTGCTGGAAAAACGCTGCATACACCTGCAAAATTCAGACAAAATAATGTCAGAAAGATGGATGAAAATTCTTACTGTTGTTGAATATTAGTATTTTCATTTATGCAATTACTGTTTGTTTGTTTGTTTGTTCGTTCATGGGCTGAAACTCCCACGGCTTTACGTGTATGACCGTTTTTACCCCGCCATTTAGGCAGCCATACACCGCTTTCGGAGGAAGCATGCTGGGTATTTTCGTGTTTCTATAACCCACCGAACTCTGACATGGATTACAGGATCTTTTTCGTGCACACTTGGTCTTGTGCTTGCGTGTACCGTACTTTCCGGGTCATAAGGCGCGACTTTTTTCCTCGAGTTCGACCCCTGCGTCTTGTATAACAAAGCGCCTAATCCGTGTATGAAATACGAAAAAAAAATAAAGAGACCGCTTGAGTACCAGTCAAACAACTTGTGATAAGGCATGTTTCAGCTACTAGGTACTGCCCTGCCTTTGATCTGGCCGCACACACAGATTTCCACTCTGTTAAACTCGGTCACTGACCCCGGTGCAGGAAGTGTTTCCTCTCTCAGATATGACAGGGGAACCACCTCTCATGGCAAAAACTGGGTCATTGACCCCTGGGAAGAAGGTCGTGTCTATAAACAAGGCTACCCAGCTATCACAATGCCTTTGATCTGGCCGCACACACAGAGTACACATATTTTCACTCAGTTAAAGTCGGTCACTGACCGGTCACTGACCCCGGTGCAGGAAGTGTTTCCTCTCTCAGATATGACAGGGGAACCACCTCTCATGGCAAACACTCGGTCATTTTGGTGCGCCCTATCGGCCCCCTGCGTCCAATGGGTGACTGGATTACAATATTTTTTAAAAAGAAGGGGGTGCGTCTTGTATAACGAAGCGCCTTGTCACCCGGAAAGTACGGTACACACAGGGGTGTTTGCACACCGAGGAGAGTCTGCACACAAAGTTGACTGAGAAATAAATCTCTCGCCGAACGTGGGGACGAACTCACGCTGACAGCGGCCAACTGGATACAATCCAGCGCCCTACCGACTGAGCTACATCCCCGCCCCGCAATTACTGTCAATTTCTATTAGTGTTATTATGTGTTGATAGAACATTTATTACACACCAGATTTAAACAACACAAAAATGTGATGCAGATGTACGCAAAGTGAAAAACCATCTGCGCACAGCCTGCCCTGAGGCAGCTGGGTGATGTCCTATAGTATGTGAAGGTGTCTTACCATTCTACTTCTAAAGCCCCAAAAAAGCTAAGACACGGAAACATACAGTGCTATTCAGACTGGATTTCACTCGCAAACACTGTAAACTTTCAAGCAAGGAACAACCTAACCTTTCCAATTTTATCACAGTGATGGCGCTAGTATTTTTTCAAACCGGTACGCACACTTTTATGATGGAAACAGTCCAGAAAAAAACGATAGGCTAGTCATTGGAACCAGCAAAAGTCCAACTCAGAGTACTGGTTTTGTTGTTTTACCAGCAAACAATAAATGGTAGTTCTAAACATCAACCGGTAGGTCAGACCGGCAGCCAATTTTGTTCCAGTATTTTCTCATTTCAACCGGTAAAATACTGTATCACACTTCAGCAATACTGAACAGTCTTTCAATGAAAGATGAAAGGAGACGAACCTCAGGATCGAAATTACTCGAGGTAAGGCCAGATCCCAATGTCAACCAGCCAGGTCGGATGGTGGAATCTCGACCAAACAGGTGAAGACGTCTTTTCCCCAGGCAGAAATGTTCAATTACGTGGAAGATCTCTTCAGGTTTGTCTTTGCTTCCAAACTCCGGCTCATCCTCAATGATGAGGTCGATGTCGACATTTGCATGAATGAAGTCGCCGTCTGTGCTGCGTTTTACTGTGCCTTTGATGCCCATAAGGCAGTGTTCCTGAAGTTGAAAAAAAATTCTCTTAAATATACAAAATATCACTCGTGAAAGTAAACATAAACAAAAGCAAGTCACCACTAAGGAAATATAAAAAGAAAAGCAAACTAAACATGCAAGTAAATATTCAAACTGCCACAACCACCCCAAAAAAACCACTCTGCTCAATTTAACATTTAAACCTTGTGCAACAAAACTGCTAAATGAACCAGAGTAAGTGAATCTGACCATAACATGATCACCACAGAGTTGCATACCTTTGTTCTGTTAAAGACAGCGTTTGGCTCTAGGTTCCTGTTCTGTCGGGATTTGATGTTGGTTTTGATCCAGCAAATGTCTTCACACCTTCTGAAACCCCAACGCTTTAGGCACTGCAAATTACAAACAGACAGGATGTAATGCATGTATAACATTGTATGGGTGCCATACATTCTTCTAAGGGTCAGAGCAGCTGTAATTCTGTTTTTCATCAAAGATTTCCAACAAAAATCATGGCTAAGAAGTCTTAAAGTCACAAATATAAGCGCAAACTATATGTTTTATCGTCTACATTGACTAGCATAATGCATACTACACCTAACATAACATATTAAGCTCAAGACCATATGTGACCTTCCACCACGGACCGAGTCGGACGTCACCTTGCGGGGTTCTGCGCTAGGCCTAATATAAGTATGGGGGGGTGTCAGGTATCAGTGTGAGAATCACCTTAGTCACAAGCTTATAACTCGAAAAGTTTTCGCTCTTCTCTAAAACTGTTTTCACCCTTGGACAGAGCATATCAAGCAACTCGTTAAGAAAATGTAAAAATATAAAAATCATGCAAATGTGACATGTGACTCATTCCGTGGTGAAGGGTCACATATTGGTTACTTCAAACGATATCAGTGCAAGTATAAGGTAGATTGTCACAAACTGATTTGCCTTCACATACAAGCGTAAGCTTACAAGTATTACTATAAGAGTCTTTACAACACGAAGAGAGACACTCTACCATCAAAGATACAGCGAATAACCCGCTTTTAAGACACCCCAAAGCCCCCCCTCCACACACACCAACCCCCCCCCCCCCCCCCCCCCCCCCCCCCCCCGTCCCTTTTAATTTTTCTTCAAATTTTCTCTTCATAACCTAGGTAAATTTACCCCCATTTTGAGACTCCCTCCTATATATATAAAACCTGATTTTCTCAGACTTTTGGAGATCTTTAAAAAAAAAAGAAGCTTTCTTTGACCCTGAACACAGCTCACCTGTCTGCCTCGTTCCAGACCTTCAGCGTTGCCACACCAGATCCACAGGAATGAGCGCTGGGCTGCCACTGCTTGTACGTCCAGCTGCTCTATCTGCAATGACAGCACACTGCCAGGTACTCGTCAGTCACAACACTCATCATCATCCACCATCTACAAATATCTCAACAGGCATGGTTGTGATTGATTCTGAGCTGCAAGATTTTTCCCTTGATTTTTTTTTCTAACTTTTGAACACTTTTTTTAATTTTAGCCTTCTCTTTAACTCATTTGCTGCGTGTCGGAACTGGAATTCCGACACCTGTGTTTAGCGTTGGCCGCGTGCCGGTACTTGAGTTCCGACGGATATCACGAATTTGTAACGGTGTAAACGGTCCTGCTGACCAAGGGAAACAACCCCTGCAATGAACTTCTATCTGTCTAAAGTGGAACCATTCACTGTAAACAGTTCCTTCCCTTCAATTGTTGGGATTAATTTGATTTTGTTGACGGTGTGCGACCCACGTGTTTTGACTTTTCCAAGATGGCGGATCGTTCTGCTGACAAGACGTAGTAACTTGAAAAGAGTGCTAGAACTTCTTATTCAGTACGGTTCTGATCTTGACCTTAGTGATGATGATAGTGGAGATGATATTTTAGATTCTGGTGACGAGTTTGTGCCAATGGACGATCATTTGGGTGATGATTCGGGCAATGAAAGTGTCGATCATGACATTGTGTATAGAAAGTTGTTTGTCTTTTGCTTCAAAGAGGTAGTTTGGTAGAGCACTGGACTTGTGATCGAAAGGTCGCAGGTTCGAATTCGGGCCGGGACGGACACGGGTCAACTTTATGTGCAGACCCAGAGACGGAAGCCATGTCCCACCCCCGTGTCATCACAATGGCACGTAAAAGACCTTGGTCATTCTGCCATAAGTGCAGGTGGCTGAATACACCTAAACACGCAGACACCTGGGTAGCGCGACTCCGTTGCTGCTAGCTTTCCACTGGGAGGAAGCGACCCGAATTTCCCAGCGATGGGACAATAAAGTAATGAAAATGAAAATGAAAATGAAAAATGAAACAAAAGGTATGTTCTTTCAAATGTTTCATATAATTTGTAAAAGAGCAAGTTTCAAACTTTGCAAAAATGTAAGGTAGGTAAGGTTATTTTGTGTTGTCGATTTTTATTATTTTTTTAAAAATGGGTCAAAATCGTGCGATTTGAGGGAACACAGGGAAATTTAACAATGTAGACGCGCTTCGATTGTGCTTGACACTCACCAGTTCAAGTCTATTTAACAGTAATTTTTGTTTCTGATTCACCAGCAACACTCTGATTCACCAGCAACACTCTTGACATTTGAAACAGTGCATATCAGCTTGATTTTGTGAGAAAAAGTACTGCAACAGTGAGTTACTGGTGTTTCATTCAAGAACAAAAAAGTGTTTTTTTGTGTGCTTCAAATTGGATATTTTGCCTGGATATGAAGACAACAAAAGGTATGTACTTTCAAATGTTTCATATATTTTCTAGTAAGAGTAAGTTCCAAACTTTGCAAAAACATAAAGGTATGTAAGGTTATCTTGTGTTGTTGATTTTTAATTTTTTCAAAATGGCTCTAAATCGCGCGCTGGCAGGGAACACAGGGGAAATTTAGATGCGCCTTGAATGAGTTAAGCAGTTGTACCAAATCAAAGCGCTGGGCTTTTCTGACTTTTGCGGATTTTTGTCTACTCACAGAGATGTACCATGTCCGGTCAAAGGGTTTTTGAATACTGGATCCAAGCATATATGTGTTTTTCATTTGTATGAAATTCACATACATGTACCGAATTGATCAAATGATTCTGATTGCAATGAAATTTAAACTTATATAGTTATGCCTGTAATGTAATAATAAGAGCTAGAGAGTGCATGCCTCCAATAAGAGCTAGAGAGTGCATACATCCCAAGAAAAGACACTTTGAAATGTCTGCAAGGGCCTTAATTATTATCTTTACCAAAGTGTTCCTGCCATAAAAAGACAACTGCAGTCTTCAAACTCTTTTGGCTGCTACCAAGCTCATCACAGGTGTCAGAAAACTTGAACAGGGTTCAGGACACATGCCAGAGGATTTATACACAATTGTGACACACACATTTAAAAAAACCCAGAGACATACCTCATTCCAGTCCCAGTATTTATCAAAGACAGCTCCTTGTGTTCGCTGGTATTCTTCCAGTGGAGGCTCAACAAGGATCACATCAAACTTGACGGGAATGTCACGAAGGTCATATGTTTCAAGGTCACATTTCAGGTACCTGTCAATGAGTTTCAAACAATTATTGTGAACTTTGAACAACAAAGCAGGGGTATGAAGGAAAAGTTAAAATTAACTTTAGGGGTGGGGGGAGAGGTGGTGGGAAAGGGAGGGGTCACTTATCTTAAACGTTCTTTTAAAAAGATGAGCCTTTTTTTTTCCATCACAACATGTATTTTACAAATATGGACAGACCACCTCCTAGATTCATGAAAAGCCGACTCAGAACTAACAGTAACACACTGAATACGAAATGTTTGTATGCTAACTTACATAGGTGGAGTGTTCGTGTTGGCGATAAGTTCATCTTTCAGACGAATCAGTTCACGCTGTTTGGGATACTCCTCAAATCTGTTGACCAGGCCTGCACAAAGCATACAGACCTCAATAAAATACAGAGTCTACAACCACAGAACTGGTAACCGTTACATGTCAGAACCAGACTTTGGCCTTTTTGCTACAATATGTATATTGTTGCTTCCAAATACATAATGATGGCATTTTACAAATCCCAATGTGAAGAGCAGTAAGTAAGTAAGTAAGTTAGTAACTTAGTAAGTAAGTAAGTAATAACTACTTGTATTGATTGAACTTATTTTCTCCCAGGTACGGATATATCCGTACCCACTCATATGCCTCTATCTGACCAGGTACGGATATATCCGCTCAGACTGTTAGCTTCAGTCGCTTCCTGTAACGTCCATCTAACACCTGCATTCCAGCGTGTTGATACACAGTTACTTCAATTCTGAGTGACCTGCTACAGCACAACTGGTCTCTGCTAAAACAAACTTGGTCAACATAGGTGGGGTAGAAAGTGTTAAGCAGTGCTAGTTTTCCGAATAACTTTGAGAGAGAAAGTGACAGAGTGGTAATTATGCTGATTGTTCTGAATATATGCATTTTAACTTATTCTCTGGACTCTTTATACATGTATGCAAATGTTTGAGTGTGTATGATTTTTAAACACAATATTATGATGACTTCCTAATATTCGGTAATAACATTTCTGTATTCTGTACAGACCTGTGCACACTCAAAGCGCTCATCAGTAGTAAACAAACCAAATTTCAGTAGTTTTTAAAATGTTTCAGTGGTAAGCTGTAACGACAGTTCAAAGGTCCAATGTCTCCTTTGCTGGATTTTACGATCTCCAGGTTGTCTTGAGAATGCCGACTGGACTTCCAGCACTGTTGTGCCGTTTTCTTCTTCTTTGGTGACAGAGCTGGTGTCTCCTCTTCACTATTTGAATCTCGCACTCTTTTTTTCTTTTCCATGTTTCACTTCAATCACAAGTTGCCATGCAGACGCTGGACGAACTAAGTCTAAGAACAAAGACTCAATGCGGAGAACGCGCGCGCTTCCGGTAAATCAGAAAACGTATTTTCAGCGCAACGGCCAACTAATTAGTAAAAACATCTTAAAACAGAAAAAAAGTGTTTGTTTTTTTTGGCGTAAAACGTCGGAATTTCGGAATTTTAATTAAAAATCCGTAGCACCGTATTCTGCATAAACAAATCGGAGAAATTACGGAGAAACCGTAGATGTGCACAGGTCTGTCTGTATGATCATCACTAACCATATAAAGAAAATAATACTGCTTGTGTTAGTTTTGAGATGAGATTTCAAACCATTTTTAAAAGGCACCTTTGCCCATTTACAAATGCAAGGGATTCAAATTGAAACAAATCAAAAATAAAAGCTTATTAGGACTGGAGTAATTACCATTTGACATACATGTACTTAGCAACATTGTACGTGTATGTGTGTTTCTGAGACAAACAAAAAGATAACATTGCTAGAAGCACATGATACTGGTAATTACTAACACTAACACACACACACAGTGACACACATACACGCACAAACACACACTCACATCAAGGCTTGCAACACGTATGCCACTTACCTCCATCTCTGATAAAATTCTGTGGTCTCTCTCCAGAGTCGACAAAATGCTGACAGTAGTCATTGTGTGGATTGGCGCTTTGAGTTCCCTGAACATGAAAGAAAATTCAGATGAGGGTGAAACAAACTCTTGCAACAATACTGAAGCTTTACTATGATAAGGCCAAAAAAAATAATACGTGTGGTTACGGTAACATAGCCAAAAAAAATAGGGTAGGAAGGTAGGCAATCACTTTTCTTTTTTTTTTTTTTACTTTTTTTTTATAATGTGTACAAATTAAACCTACTTGACAGGGAAATAAGTGTGCGACTCGGGCGCTTTCGCTTTCATTGCGTTTTCTGCACTCGTTTACTTGTTTTTTGTGTGTATTTTTTTGACAAATGTAATAAAAAGTTATAGGGTCGGCCCCAAAAAATAGGGTAGGTCGGGTTACCGTAACCACACCTATTTTTTTTTTAGGCCTAAAGACTATTCATCCACAGGAGAAAGCAAGATCACCACCCTGCACCTTCTGTGTTTGAGCCAACAGTTTTAAAGTCATTAGTGCTGAATCTAATTTGCACTCATAACAGTTGATCTATTTTCTTTGAACTTATCTCCCTTGCCAAACAAAGCTAATAGTAACGGGAATATGGATTGACGCCACACGAAGGAAGGGAGATAAACGCAAAACACTGGAGAAGATAAGGAAGAGTTACTGGGAATGGATCTGGGAAGATGAACAGAAAAACCAAAATCGGTTCAGCGCTGCGCGCTGAGAGCACGTGTTGAAAATTCTCATCGACCAGGTTGTGTCCGGGGTCTACCTGAATATGCCCACCAAATTTGAAGCAGATCCATCGAGAACTTTGGCCGTGCATCGCGAACACACACACACACACACAGACACAAGTTGTATATATATATAGATATATGCAAGTCTCACTATAGATTGGCATTTGAGAATAAAATCAAAGATGTATGACTAAACTCACCTTCAAAAATGCGCTGGAATCTGTGTACACCTCATCTTTCTCAAACTCATCCTCTTTTTCCTCCTGCACAGAATTCTTCAGATTCAAACATCTTAATCAAAAGCACTATATAATCAAATCTAAATTCTGCCAAAAAATGATTGCAACATTTTCTTTTCCCTTCCAAAACAGTCATTCCCCTGTCATTTCATTCAAACTTTCTATGTCGTTAAAAGGCATTTAACTTGGCTATCTGGCAAACCTTTCATATCAATGATTTTTCTTCTACAAGGGTCACTTGAACGCCGCTCAAATAAGGGTATCCTCCAAAATCGACCTGCCAGAATACAGAATAGGCACAACTCGGCAAAAAGCACAATGTTTTTCAGGAATGACCCGATGGATTGCTTTGAAACATATGCCTAAGTATGCAAAATGTCTCCGGTAAAATTTCTGATAATTACAAGTATTTTGTTCGAACACCGAGGAAAGTCTGCACAAATTTGTGATTTCGCATGCAATCAGATTAACGATTGTTTAAAATACTACCAGACCTGGGAACCCCTGTTTTGCACTTGGAGTATTCTCAAACAAACTTGGTGTATTTTCAGAAAAATGTGCGTACTCCACACAACATTTGAACATCGACGATTCAAACATGCTTCACACGCATCCGTCTCACCGTTTAGTAAGTTAACTTAAACATTTTAAACAAATGCACATTTCAATGTTTTGTTCGTCATATTTTTTTCCACTGACCGTACTGATCGTATTCTAGACAATCATGCATACACAATACGGCGAAGTCGTATGGGTTCCCTGGTCTCTACTACCAATGTTTCATTTGAATATGTTCACTAGTGTAACTTTGCCAGTCATGTAAACACAACAGCAGCGTGTTTTGAGAGGCACTCAAGGACAACCGCTGTCTCTGGAAAAAAACAATGAACATTCCATTTTTTCTCAGGTGTTTACATGACTAGCAAATGCAGGTGTCAATGGCTAAACTACATGTATTCTGTTTGTGTGTTTAGAACCCAGTAGAACTCTGATTGCACAGTGTCTTTTCCACATGCACTTCATCTTTTGCTCTTTTATGATATGTTCTGATTACCTCTGAAAAATTGCACCCGCAGTAAACGAATTCATCAGGGTAAGTCTGAGGATCCATTGCATTTATACCCAGGTTATTTGCTGAGTTTCAGGAGCCTCTGCATTAAAGCATGTTCAAAACGAAAACCAAACCTGTTTTTCCTTTTGGTCCTCAGCTTTGGCTTCAGGGGTTTCCTCTTTCTTTAGGGCTGTACTTTTGGGGAGTTCTTCTCTGCAATCAAAATACAACTTGTAAGGCCAAAAAGAAAAATATGTCTGTTTCCGGTAACATCGCTGATAAAAATAGGTCGGTCCGTCGGTTTTTTTACACAATAACTACAGAGGTGTCTCGCCCCTTCCTATTCTAACCAATTCCTCTGACACCCAGTCCAAAAAATATACTGCAAAAATAAAACTATGTAAATCAAAGTGAGTTGCATTTCCTGTATATAGCAAAAGCATCTACAGGTAATGCACCCACTTTTGGTCGAATTAGACCCCTACTTCATATTTTATGGAATACATATTTTCTACATCGTTTCATATCAAACTTTCTTCTGTCAATGAAAAAAATTAGTCCAATAAAAATAAATATTCTGGTAATTAACCCCTTGACTGCCTTATGACGGGTATACCTGTCATGTGCCTGTGCAGCCGCAGTGCCTACGTGACGGGTAAACCCGTCATCTGAGTTCAGGAATTTTCCAGAAATGCTACGTCACTGCTGACACACAAATATCAGCCAATGGCTTGGTAGGATACCTCATTCTCATGAATAAACATGGTGACGCGGTTTTGCGTCTGAAGGCTATTTTCGACATTGGCGGCAGGGAAGAGGAGAGAAAGCTCGACTCGTCAAAATGGCTAACGGTGACAGTCGACCGGGCCCTAGTAGGGAAAAACAAAGACGGACTGACGCTACAGGCGGAGCAAATGATTATGGATACTGACAGGGGAAGGGGGAGATCTTCTTTCGGACGATTCGTTGGAAACAGGTAGATGACAGTGATTATGATCCTTTCTTCGAGCAAGCAAAACAACCACCTGTGTTTGATCCACAGGCACCGGAAGATGCGCCGGACCGATTTTTCAAAAGTTCATATTTGAACATCATTATAAGCCAAACTAATTATTATTTCCATGTTTAGACACTAAAAACAGATTCTTGGTTCAATTTCCTTTAAAAATAACATAGGTTTTACTTACCTACCTACTGCCAGTTTGGAGCTAGAATTTTTTGTGAATTATTACACCCCGAACTCCAAAATTCCCTGGCAATCAGGAATGCACATAAGTTTTGATTGGCAGCGAAAGGGTTAAAGCTTTACCAAACAACATAACTAGGCCTAATAGGGCCTTACGTGTTGGAAGAGTCGGAGGTAGTCTTGTTTGCAGCATTTGCAGCGCCTGTGCTCAAATTCAGAGCTTCTTTCAGAGTGCTGGGTGAATCAAGTTGAAGCTGAAAATGGACATGACCACATTTGATTGAAGTATTTCTGAACGTATGTGACTCTGCGATCTTTGTATTAATTTATTACCATAATTTATCAGTGGCCAGGGTCTTGTCGACTACGTAGCGGCTTTACGCATGCGCAAAGCCTATGGACACCGTAAGCTTGAAACGTGGTGGGCATTACGCGAGTGTAGCGTAACTTGCGCTGCTACGTTCACCGTAATGTTACAACAGCTCCCCCCCCTGACGTAAACCTTTGCGCAGCACGCGTGTACAGTAGTATAGAAACATGGCGGGCAGGTTGAATCGACTATTCCTAATGAAATGCCACAAGTTTGGTTTAATTTTGGCAGTCACCGCATTGTTCAGTTTGCTGAACAAATCCTCATTGCTTTGCTTATTTTTTTCTAGCAAGGTGTGGATTTCAACTTCACTAAAATTTCCGCCACGTTGCTGTGGAGCTTTCATCTTCGACAACGTAATATAAAGAACAAAACGAATACTATCTTACGTAAGGCCAAAAAAAAAATAGGTGTGGTTACGGTAACATAGCCAAAAAAAATAGGGTAGGTAGGTAGGCAATCACTTTTTTTTTTTTTTTAACTTTTTTTTCTAATGTGTACAAATTAAACCTACTTGACAGGGAAATAAGTGTGCGACACGGGCGCTTTCGCTTTCATTGCGTTTTTTGCACTCGTTTTTTTTTGGTTTTTTTTTGTTTGTTGACAAATGTAATAAAAAGTTATAGGATCGGCCCCTAAAAATAGGGTAGGTCGGGTTACCGTAACCACACCTATTTTTTTTTTAGGCCTAATCAAACACAACATCTTGACGTAAAGTACCCAAAAAGAAAGAATTCTCCATATCGCCGAGACTAATAGACTTCTATGCAGGCTTTTGACGTAATTAGTAAGACGCGACTTCACGAGATATACCCCTTCACTAAAAATAGTACAATTTTGTGCTCAGTGTTCGCTCTTCACGTATTTCGTTACTCCGCAAACGACTAAGCAAGCGTCGTGACCACCAAGTTACGCATTTGCGGAGCTTCGTAATACGTGAAGAGCGAACACTGAGCGCAAAATTGTACTATTTTTATGTAGGCTTTCTTCGTAACTCCATGCGTAAACTAATTTATTTGCGCCACCGACAAGACCTCGGCCACAGATCCGGTTTGTTAATTTTAATCTTTTACCGGAGAATGTATAATCATAAAAAGCCTAATCTGGTATACATACAAGAACATACAAGTTTTTAAACTCTTAGTCTAAGTTGATTAGTTAATGATCATGTGACTGATAATTGTTAATTATAACCATGGCATATTGTTATTATTTTTATAAGGCAAGCAAAATGTCAAGAATGTTACATTTAACTTGAAAATACACAGAAGATGAACTTAAGTAAACCAGTGCATATACGCCAGGTATAAACCAAGAAAAATGGTGGTGTGAAACCTTTAATAACTTGAACTGTCTTGTTGAACAACAACAAAGGTTGGGCAGAGAAATGGGGAATGCGCTTCAACGCCACCAAGTGCTATGTCATGAGCATCTCCCACAAACCACCCTCCACCTTCATGTACTCCCTCAACAACACCATCCTCAAAACTGTCCCCTCCAACCCATACCTAGGCATCCTATTCTCGGACAACCTCAAGTGGAGAAACCACATCAGCAGCATCACCAAGAAAGCAAACTGCACTCTTGGCTTCCTACGCAGAAACCTCCGCCACTGCCCAGCAGCCTGCAGACGAAATGCCTACCTGGCCCTCGTCCGACCCCTCCTTGAGTACGGAGCCGTAGTCTGGGACCCGTACCAAGCGCAGGACATCGATAGGATGGAACGCATACAGCGCACAGCAGCACGTTTCATCGCCAACGACTACCGATCAAGACATCCTGGCTTTGTTATGGGCCTCCTGACACGCCACAACCTCCCAACTCTCCAGGAACGTCGAGTAAACCTCCGCCTGACTTTCTACTACAAGGTGGTTGAGGGGCTGATGCCGGCAATGCCTCCAGACAAATTCCTGACCCCTCAACGTGCTGGCCGCATGATCCGACCCAGAAGACAAACAGCAGACTACGTTGGTAGCAACCCCATAGACAATTACATAAAAAACAACAACAGGTGTTTCGCTGTACCACGCTGCAACACTGAACAATACAAACAGTCGTTCTTCCCACAATCCACAATAGAGTGGAATCACCTGGACAACACAGTTGTCCACTCAGCCTCTACTGAGGCATTCAAGACGGCGCTGACTACCAGCCGCCGATAAACGTCGTCGCTGCGCACACCCACCCGTCGCGCCAAAGCCAGCAATCTGGATGCTAGCGACGTAACCCACAGATACAGATAGTGAGATACAGATACAGATGGTCTCAGCAATCAATTCTCATTAAATTTGAAGGCAACCATAGCATTTTTCATTGATAAACAAGCGCCGATAAAGTGTCAGACGTGTAAGCTAATCCCACAGAAGGCTTAACTAACCGCACAAACTTTATTCCGGCTTCTATACCCTAGTGCCCACTCTGTACGTACACAATCATGTACCATTGTATGTAGAGAGGTATTAGAGAGACAGAGAGCAGAGAGAGAGAAACAGAGAGATTTGCGAACTTACACCCTTAGCAAGCAGCTGCTTCCGCATTTGAGATTTCTCTCGGAGTGCCTTTAATCTGTCGCCCATGATTATGTTAAGAAAATCGTGCAGGGTAATGAGCGTTCTGAAAACTGAGGCCTTGTACAGTTTGCAGTGTTCGCGATGCGCGCAGAAGCAGCAAGCGGAAGTGTGGTTGGTACAGTAGAAAAACAGTTCCTGATTCGACGCATATTTTATTTCGAGCGATATTCTATTCGCATTGAAACGTACTTCGGTCTCATATCCTTTACATTGAACTGTTTTTAGTATTAAGTACATATCGTGGCAAACAGAAAGAAAGACGAGAATAGTTATTTCATGAAAACAGAACGTGTATATTTTGACGTCATCATTATTTGTGTATGTGATTCTTCTGAAACCTAAGGGAGACAATCCTACACACATGGTTGACCCCGGCATGTTGGTGACATTGACCGAGACGGTGTTATTCAACAACTTTTGAGGCTTTGGTTCTAGACATCTGCAGTCTCTATGTAAAGGAACAATGCGCATGTACAAAATGTAGAAATGCAGGTTCTCTTTTCTTGATCTGTGCAAACGGCGATTGGAAACAGAACACATTGTAACACCAAAAGCGGGACTTTACAAATTAAAGTCCACTTTCATTTTGAGACTCCTTTCTGTGTGTGGACCCTGTGTTGTGATCTGAATCAGTATGCCTAGACTTTCGCCAGTAGTATTTGCGGCAACAAAACCGTTTAAAAAGTTTACAAATTACAAGCCACTTGGGTACAAGTACAAAATAATTCTCCCTCCAGTTTTGCGAGGCTACGTGTCGAACAAAAGCGACAAATTAACAAGTAAGTCGTTGCAACTTACATTGCTGAATACTACAGATCTTCGTGATCTTTAGCTGATTATTCGTGTCTAGAGCTTAATAAGCCTGTATTCATGTTGTTTTATTTTGTGCATGTGTATGCTACAGCTAGGCAGTCATGCATGTACCAAGCTTAACCCCTCTCAAGACATCTTGCAACCTCATATACTTTTTGAGGAGGTGGGAATGGGCAAGGGGGGGGGGGGGGGAGGGAGGGGAGCTAATCTGTATTACGGTCTGTATGTCTGTTTGATTTTCTGTCTCTGTACAATGTCTCCCAGACTGTCTGTAGCTGTCGACCTGTTTTCATCGATATGTACTGTTTCAAACACAAGCAAATCTGTATCAGTGTATGTTTTGATAGATGTTCATGCAAGATGCAAACATAGGACTCAATGGGGACGGACGCAATGGCCTGGTGGTAAGACTCCAATGCGGAAGGTCGTTTGTTTGAATCCCTGCCGCGCCTGGTGGGTTACGGTGGAGATTTTTCCGATCTCCCAGGTCTACTTATATGCAGACCTGCTAGTGCCTTATCCCCCTACACGCAAGCACAAGATCAAGTTTGCATGGAAAAGATCCTGTAATCCATGTCAGAGTTCGGTGGGTTATAGAAACACAAAAATACCCAGCATGCTTCGTCCGAAAGCAGCGTATGGCTGCCTGAATGGCAGGGTAAAAACGGTCATACACGTGAAAATCCACTTGTGCAAAAACACGAGTGTACGAGGGAGTTTCAGCCCACGAACGCAGAAGAAGAAGAAGAGTCAACGGGGATGTGTTCCATGATCATTAGATTATTGCTTGTAAAGAGATTATACTTATAGTGCTTGTACAAACCGTACAAGTGAAGTGACATAAAGTTGTGACAGTCCAGAGAGAAGTGGAAGTGGTACGTACTGCATGTTGACCCTTACCGGATTTATGCTGTATATTTTTAAATTTTGCGTGATGAAGAGTCCATGTACTGTTTTCCTTTTTCACTTATTTTGTGTGTTGTCTGTCTGTTTGCAGAAGCCCAATGTGTTGAAGAGATGTCTGTTTTGATGGCCTGTTGGAAACGAAATGACTTCAACCAGCAGCGATGCTCACCAGAGTTGGCAACATTTCAGAAGTGTGCTGTGGCTGCCCAGGTTAGTCTTTACAAGGAAGAGATACAGGCTATGAGATGTTTATAGCTTAGTTTCTGTTGTAAAACTTTGAAAGTTCTGTTTGTTCCTTCCTGTTGGTCTATTTTACTTCCCTCAGCGTTTGTCTTTACTGCCAATTCAAATACAGCAGACATAATGATTTCATTTTTTCCGAGTGATCACCATGCTGAATGATAGCCTATCAGCTGTGTCTGTGTTATTGTAAATGGTGATACTGGTGATGGGGAATGTGTGTGTGTGTGTTTCATGCATATGATAGTACGTAAATATCAATGCGGGCCATCACAGCCATCTGCTGTCACAGTGTAAGAGGGCCTGAGCAGGTAAGCAGAAAAGTAAGGACAACATTTAAACGGACATAAACACAAGTACAGCAAGCATTCTTCTGGCAGGATGCCTCGTAGTCGTAGCATTCATAGACACGGAATATTTGTTGAAGTATGACTGACAATGCAATAAACGTAAAAGACAAGACAGGATTATCTTGACAGAAAGTTTATAAAAAAAAAAAGAAGATTTATTGCACATTTATAAAATTTTAGATACATTGAAAGTGTTGTAATCGGTACAGTGTTCAAAGATGAGTTTGGACATTCATTCAAGGGAGGCAATTTGAGGGGAATGCCAGAACCTGGTTAAAACATTAGACAGGAGTTAACTCTCTTCGCTTACTTTTTAATTCTACCTACATGTGTAAACCCGTTCCGTGAATGTCACATTGGACACTTCTATTGAAAAATAGATACCTCAGGCTAAACAAAATTCAAAGAGTAATGACAGAGCATTTCTTTGACTTTGTGGTTTCTTAATTCCTCGCATTTATGTTGTACCTTACAGTCCCCCCATAACTCACTTTCATTTGTGTATGTGAGCCTAAAAAAAATGTGCCTGAAATGCTCAGGGTGAACAAAACCAAGGCTAGTTTTCACATTTGACAGAATTAGGTTGTGCCTGATTGGTGATTACTCATTGATTAGATTGCCTGCATTCAGGCTTCTGGCATAATCAGATGTACTGGTGCAGTTCAGGCTTGTGGTTCAAAAAGGGCGTATGGCTTTAGCAAATACGGCTTTATTCACATTTGAGTTGTAGTTTCTGCTGTTTGGAGGTTGGGCCGACAATTGTTGGTGGTGTGTGAAGGAATTTCTCATCCTATAAGTGCCAAATAAACTGCTATTCAGATGCCATCATAAGAAAAACGGAATGACCTATCAGGATTACTCTCTCTCTCTCTCTCTCTCTCTCTCTCTCTCTCTCTCTCTCTCTCTCTCTCTCTCTCTCTCTCTCTCTCTCTCTCTCTCTCTCTCTCTTTCGCTGTTTAATACATTAATTTTGGTCAAGTTTTGACTAAATAGTTTTACATGGACAGGGAATCAAGACGAGGGTGGTGGTGTATGTATGTACTAGAGGAATACCCGGCTTCTCCGGGTGAATCGCGAGACAGAGACAGACAGCGTGGCGGTTCGCCGTCTTAGAGCACGTGTGAACATTTTCATCCACCAGTTTGTGCCCACTCAAAGGAAGGCAAGAACATACAGAGAGACAAAAGCCGCCAGACCCCATCACAAACAGAACTCTACAATCCACAGGTGTTGCCTGGCGAGCTAGCTATAAATACAGTAGAACTCCCCCTTAGCGACCCCCCTTTTTACGACCGATTTTGCTACCACGGATGCATTCTACTAAATAAAGAACCCCCAGTGAACGACTCACCCCAAAACGCGTCTTACGGCCGAGCTTTTGGGGATGAATTACAACTTTCGCGCATTTGTAGTCGAGCAGACGAAAACAATACATGGCGGCTCTTGCTCCTCGAACTATCGCGAGACGAAAAAAAACCTAAATCTCGCGCACGATAGAATCCGCGGCAACTTCCTTAGGAGTCGGGAAGACGCAAATCCTGTGTATCGTCAAGGATAATGACCCAAAACGCGACTTACGACCGAGCTTTTTGGGATAATTTACGACTTTTGTGCATATTTTTCGAGCAGATGAAAACACAACATGGCGGCTCTCGCTCCTCGAACTATCGCGAGAAGAAATAACAAGTCGCGTAAGGCGAAAATACAATATTTAGTCAAGTAGCTGTCGAACTCACAGAATGAAACTGAACGCAATGCCATTTTTCAGCAAGACCGTATACTCGTAGCATCGTCAGTCCACCGCTCATGGCAAAGGCAGTGAAATTGACAAGAAGAGCGGGGTAGCAGTTGCGCTAAGAAGGATAGCACGCTTTTCTGTACCTCTCTTTGTTTTAACTTTCTGAGCGTGTTTTTAATCCAAACATATCATATCTATATGTTTTTGGAATCAGGAACCAACAAGGAATAAAATGAAAGTGTTTTTAAATTGATTTGGACAATTTAATTTTGATAATAATTTTTATATATTTAATTTTCAGAGCTTGTTTTTAATCCGAATATAACATATTTATATGTTTTTGGAATCAGCAAATGATGGAGAATAAGATAAACGTAAATTTGGATCGTTTTATACATTTTTATTTTTTTTTACAATTTTCAGATTTTTAATGACCAAAGTCATTAATTAATTTTTAAACCACCAAGCTGAAATGCAATACCGAAGTCCGGGCTTCGTCGAAGATTACTTGACCAAAATTTCAACCAATTTGGTTGAAAAATGAGGGCGTGACAGTGCCGCCTCAACTTTCACGAAAAGCCGGATATGACGTCATCAAAGACATTTATCAAAAAAATGAAAAAAAACGTTCGGGGATTTCATACCCAGGAACTCTCATGTCAAATTTCATAAAGATCGGTCCAGTAGTTTAGTCTGAATCGCTCTACACACACACACACACACAGACAGACACACACACGCACGCACATACACCACGACCCTCGTCTCGATTCCCCCCTCTACGTTAAACATTTAGTCAAAACTTGACTGAATGTAAAAACGAAATCTCGCGCGCGCGAGATCCTGATACATCTGGGGTTTTTTCTGCACACTATCTTGTCACGACGACTGTCTTGTTGACAAAGATTCGCAAAAGAAAAACTGAGAAAAGCGCCGACTCTTGAGTAGAGAGCTAATAAAGTAATCGCTAATCGAGCGAAGTGGCCGCGGCGACTTCCTTGGGAGTCGGGAATACGAAAATCCTGTGTGTCGTCAAGGATAATGACTCGGTGTTATCTAGATGGTGAGAAGGATAGCGAAGCGAAAGTACGCAAAGAGAGGAGCCTGTACGAAGACCTCAACGATCGTGGTCAAGTTTAGCGATGCAAGGCGACGAATCATTCATATGAGCGGAAAGATGATTCGGGAGAAAAGTCGTTATGCTTTCTATCGAGTTAGGACATTCGGATTTTACTGGTTGCGCCACAATGTCAAATGTGCTTCACTCAGCGGGTACGCCATGAGTAAATTTTCTTTGAAATTTGAGTTCAAGTTGTTCTGCTGTAATGTGTTTGGGTGTGTGGACGGTGTGTGTGTGTGTTGATATGACAGTAATTAAACTGCAACTGTGTGTTTGTGTGTAAACACATACACTGCAACCAAATTCATGACCGACCGGCCAAAAACTCAAACCCCCCTTTTAAGACCCCCCCCTTTTTACGACCTAATTTTCAAGGTTTTTCCAAAGTCGTAAACAGGGGGTTCTACTGTAGCTCACAATTTCTAAGGCGAACAACTCTGCAGAGTCTGTTATTTTTTTAAAAATTTATTAGTGAGTATTTCTACGCACATACCCTCCCAGAGGGAAGGCTCATGGCGTTTACAATATGCCGTGTGAGATGGAATTTTTTACACAATATATCACGCATTCACATCGGCCAGTAAATCTCAAGCGTGTTTGGCGAGTATATACTTTTCACGGCCTATTATTCCAAGTCACACGGGTATTTGGTGGACATTTTTACACCCCCGGTATAGGGGTGTGTATAGGTTTCGCTCGTTTGTTTGTTTGTTTGTGTTCGCATATAGATCTCAAGAATGAACGGACCGATCGTCACCAAACTTGGTGAACAGGTTCTATACATTCCTGAGACGGTCCTTACAAAAATTGGGACCAGTCAAACACACGGTTAGGGAGTTATTGGTGGATTAAGATTCCACAAGGACTTATAGAGTGTTTTTCCTACCTCGGAGGATGTCTCTGTCTGTCTCTCTCTGTCTGTCTCCCCCTCTCCCGCTCTCTCTCTCTCTCTCTCTCTCTCTCTCTCTCTCTCTCTCTCTCTCTCTCTCTCTCTCTCTCTCTCTCTCTCTCTCTCTCTCTCTCTCTTGGTCTGTCTGTCTGTCTCTCTCTGTCTGTCTCTGTCTGTCTGTCTGTCTGTCTCTGTTTCTCTCTCTCTGTCTCTCTCTCTGTCTCTCTCTCTGTCTCTCTCTCTGTCTCTCTCTCTCTCTCCTGAATGGTAAGGACGGGGGTGTTTTTCCTACCTCGGAGGAATTTCTTGTTATATATGTCTATACAATTTTGCCAGGAAAGACCCTTTTGTCAATCGTGCATGGGATCTTTAACGTGCACACCCCACTGTAGTGTACACGGGACCTCGGTTTTTCGTCTCATCCGAAAGACTAGCACTTGAACCCACCACCTAGGTTAGGAATGGGGGGAGAAAATTGCTAACGCCCTGACCCAGGGTCGAACTCGCAACCTCTCGCTTCCGAGGCAAGTGCGTTTACCACTCGGCCACCCAGACACAGTCTGCTGTGAAGGGCGACGGTAGTCTCCCTGTCACACTCAGTTTGCTCATTAGAGTTGTCATTAAAATCAAATTTTCACTAACAGATTTTAAATATGACATATATGTTATGTTTACTCTGCAAATGTGCTAAGAATTAAAGAAAATAGGTTAAGTGAGAACTACGTTCGCATGCTACGCAGAGACAAACATGACACATCTTGGTCTTCAGGTATGGCTGGCTGAGACTTTCTGAATGTAGTCTCGGTGATGACATGTTGTTAGAGTTGATCTTTTTAGTTTGAAGCCGACAGATTGAACACAGCTTCATGCGACTTGTTTAAATATTGAAAAGGGAGTGGAGATCTATACGAATTAATCCTGAAAATGTCTCATAATTATTATAGATAATCAAATGAATGTGAGAAGTGGTCAGTAAATTTGCACTTTAGTGTCAGAGCCCGTACTTTTCCGCCGTTAGACTTACATGGCAGAACAAATTTCAAGCACTTATTTTGGGTATTTCTGCTTTGTGATGTTCTAAACTTATTAACTCAAAGATTGACAGGTTATGACCCTTTTGTTTTTACATTTAGTCAAGTTTTGACTACCGGTAAAATTAATGTTTTAACATAGAGGGGGAATCGAGACGAGGGTCGTGGTGTATGTGTGTGTGTGTGTGTGTCTGTCTGTGCGTGTGTGTGTGTGTGTGTGTAGAGCGATTCAGACTAAACTACTGGACCGATCTTTATGAAATTTGACATGAGAGTTCCTGGGAATGATATCCCCGGACATTTTATTCATTTTTTCGATAAATACCTTTGATGACGTCATATCCGGCTTTTTGTAAAAGTTGAGGCGGCACTGTCACACCCTCATTTTTCAATCAAATTGATTGAAATTGTGGCAAAGCAATCTTCGACGAAGGCCGGACTTTGGTATTGCATTTCAGCTTGGTGGCTTAAAAACTAATGAATGAGTTTGGTCATTAAAAATCGGAAACTTGTAATTAAAAAAAAAAATTATTAAACGATCCAAAACTAATTTCATCTTATTCTTCGTCATTTTCTGATTCCAAAAACATATAAATATGTTATATTTGGATTACAAACAAGCTCTGAAAATTAAAAATATGACAATTATGATTAAAATTAATTTTCCGAAATCGATTTAAAAACAATTTCATCTTGTTCCTTGTCGGTCCCTGATTCCAAAAACATATAGATATGATATGTTTGGATTAAAAACAAACTCAGTAAGCTAAATAGAATAGACATACAGAAAAGCGTGTTATTCTGCTCAGCGCCACCACTACTGCACTATTCTGCATGGCTTGTTGATTTCACTGCCTTTGCCACGAGCGGTGGACTGACGAAACTGCGAGTATGTGGTCTTGGTGAAAAAAGCAGTGCGTTCAGTTTCATTCTGTGAGTTCGACAGCTTGACTAAATGTTGTTATTTCGCCTTACGCGACTTGTTTCAATTGGTGGTGAAATACGTGTCTGACGGAATGTCTAAAAGTCAGGACTAAAACATAGATTATTTTTCACATAATGTGGAAACATTTGTAAAAAAAAAAAAAAAAATTCATATCTGGTCAGGATTACAGCAAATATTGCACAGCGCATAGACTCTATCACAGAACCTTTTCCCACGTACTCAAGACGTGTGACCCTGCACTAGAATTCCTCCTACTCCGGTCCCCCCTTCCCCCTTACCCCCACCCCTCCCTTTGCTGTTTTCTTGTCTCTGCCACCTGTGTTTTAGCCAAACACCATGTCCTACCTGGCAATGCACACGGCAATACCTATTCACCCCCTTGCTCTATTCCTGGTTTCTGTTTTCCTTTGAATTTTCTGATCATTGGCACCTGTGTTTTTCACCTTTACCTGAACACTTAGGCGTCGTGCTGTGGGCTGCACGGTGCTACCTGTCTGGTGTTGCTCTTGACTGGAACAGGCTTTTGATATTCCACGTTAGGAGCATACTTCAGCTTGTCAGGTTGATGTCACGCTTTTGTCGTTGATATATACCTCCCCTTCTGTTCCTCCTATTTTTCGAAGTAAACTGACTTGCACCTGTTTCAGAGTGTGTCTATGTCTGTCTGTCTGTCTACCTTTGTGCCATATATCCCCCGGGACCGGCCGTGTCTCACTTAGGTCAGCTTCTAGAAAACTGTAAACACCACTATAAGCATTATGCTTGTTGTTGTTTACTCAATATGCGTTTTTTGTAAATAATGCACAAACGTTGAATAAAACAGTTTAAACCAGCTGCTAAATGTCTACGCGATGGTCAGCCGCTTGCTTGGATTGATAGCCGAGTGAGGGGGGGGGGGGGGGGGGGGGGGGGCACCTAAACAGAGTTTTGGTTTCAACACTAGTACCATCTGCCATTTCGTCTGTACAGCGAACGTTGTCTAAAAATGTTGGAAACGATTTTAAATGAACCTGTATGATTGAAGGGAAAGTTACAACTTTAACATGAGATATCAGAAATGTTGTTGTCGTTCTTGTTATTGTTGTTGTTGTTGTTGTTAAAATGTTGTCGTTGTCGTGGTTGTTTGTCGCCGCCGCTGTTGCTGTTGTTGTTGTTGTTGTTGATGTTGTTGTCCTACCCCCTCCCCCAACACCCACACCTCCTTTGTTTTTGTTCGTTTGTTGGGTCAACATCGTGCTGTTGACCTTGTTTTTCTCTTTTATTGTTTTGTATTTCCCTCGTGCGTTAACTATATATAGATGTCTGCAATAACGAAGGGAGCATACAGGTTAAAGTGACACAGAATGCAGACAGGTGCCACTGTGGATCTGTGTGAACAGCTGGGGGTACCGTGGGTGGGGTTGGCGTTTGAAGTCTTTCACACACGGCCACGTGTGTCACCCCCCACTCTGCATTCCTCGCCCCCCAATCCGGCATTGAGCATGCTCAGGATGAAAAGTGTTTTACCCCTTCATTGGGAGATAGCAATATTAATTTGTAATGGCATTTGAGGGGGGGATCTTCGCAGGAGAAAAGGGCTGAAGGGTCTGTATTGTGTTGCCGGGACCGCAGAACACACACTATCAGCGCGCAGATGTTCTTCCTTTCAGCCACTGCCCTTTCTCTTTAAAGCTTCTCTTTCTCTTCGCTGACTTCACAGCACCCCTTATCTCACCTGCCGTCTTTTCCGTTTCGTCGCCTGCACCTGTGCACGCAGAGGTGTGCACGCATGCATACAGGTGAGATCTTTAGACACGAGCGATGCGGCGCCTCGACAGCAGCAACGGTTTTAAAGTCTGCACCGCTGTTTCAAAGCAGTTATAGCACGTGCAGTCCACAAAGTGTTGCTTGTGGAACAATCAAAACATAACATTTGCCTTCCTGACTAAACAGGCACCTGCGGCTGTACCAGACATGTCCCGTAAGGTTAGAGACGAGAACAGGCGTCTGTTTGTTTCACTGACGCCAGAATAACTCGCAGTTTTTTCAAGTCCCCGATCCACCTGACCCGCTCGGGACTCGTTGTTTGGGGTTGGTGTCCGTACCCCATCAGTCCATCCGACGGATGCCTTTTTTTTGTGTGTGATAAGTTTGGAACTGCGAGAGCATTTGTGATATCATTTGCTACGTCGACGTGTAGCCTACTTTATTCGTGGGTGACAAGCCCAAGAACCCAGGTTTCCGTGCTACAGGTTTTCATCAGTAGTTGAACTTTGATTTTGATTTTTCTTATCCGTAATCGTTCATTGACTTTGGAACCAAGAAACCGCTGCAGTCATACAATCACAGGTTGTGAGCATGGTCTCCTGTGGGTTTTTTGGGGGGATGGGTGTGTTTGTTTGCTTGGTTTTTACATTTAGTCAAGTTTTGTTTTTTCTTCTATCTCTTTTCTAGGCTTAGATCCGCACCTCTTTCGTCGCCGTCGTCAATATTTATTGTTTTGATCTGTCCTTACTGCTCATGCTCCTGTTACCCCCCGCGGGTTAGGGGGAGTCCCATATTGGTTGGGACGAGAAAGAATTTACCCGATGCTCCCCAGCATGTCGTAAGAGGCGACTAACGGTTCTGTTTCTCCTTTTACCCTTGTTAAGTGTTTCTTGTATAGAATATAGTCAATGTTTGTAAAGATTTTAGTCAAGCAGTATGTAAGAAATGTTAAGTCCTTTGTACTGGAAACTTGCATTCTCCCAGTAAGGTCATATATTGTACTACGTTGCAAGCCCCTGGAGCAATTTTTTGATTAGTGCTTTTGTGAACAAGAAACAATTAACAAGTGGCTCTATCCCATCTCCCCCCTTTCCCCTATCCCATCTCCCCCCTTTCCACGTCGCGATATAACCTTGAATGGTTGAAAACGACGTTAAACACCAAATAAAGAAAGAAAGATGCTCCTGTTCTCCTATTTAACCTACTTAACCTACTTTCTATAAGAAAGATACGGCAATGGACAAAACAGAAACACTCCTGCTTTGTTTATACGTGATCAGTTATATCAAAAACGAATCGGCTCTGCAGTAAACAGGATCAAGAGAGAAGGATGCATAATGATGTTCCCGGTTATTATGAAGAGCAAGATAGGAGGGGATTGGGGGGGGGGGGGGGGGGGTCAGTTGTTCAGATCGGCCCAGGTGTCCTAACTGCGTCACTCGTAGTATGATTACCTCCTGTTTCTGTCTGAATAAAACACCTGAAATGCTCTCATATTTGCTCAGGTGAGCTAGGACATTCTAGTAGTCTTGTCTGGACAGGTATACATATAGTTTTGCTCGTTTGGTTTGAGAGCTCAACGGCGAGAGTTGGTCGTTCTACACTATAATGAAGTTTGATATTAGACACGGGTACCTGAAGCTCAGATCATTATTAAGCTGACACAACAAATACAAAACTAACTCAACTTTAAAGAAAACGTTCAAATCCTGTCCCCGACCCTCACACCACACCCTAATGAATAAAAACAATTACTTCCATGTATTATTGCTGTCTTGATTCATTTTAAGGAACAGAGAGAGAGAAAGAGAGATAGAGAGATGGGTGGGGGGGACTGGTACCAAAACAGAGTTTTGGTTTCAACACTAGTACCATCTGCCATTTCGTCTGTACAGCGAACGTTGTCTAAAAATGTTGGAAACGATTTTAAATGAACCTGTATGATTGAAGGGAAAGTTACAACTTTAACATGAGATATCAGAAATGTTGTTGTTATTGTTTTTGTTGTTGTTAAAATGTTGTCGTTGTCGTGGTTTTTCGTCGTCGTTGCCGCCGCTGTTGCAATTGCTGTTGTTGTTGTTGATGTTGTTGTCCTACCCCCTCCCCCAACACCCACACCTCCTTTGTTTTTGTTCGTTTGTTGGGTCAACATCGTGCTGTTGACCTTGTTTTTCTCTTTTATTTGATTTATTTCTTAAAAAACCCAAATATAAACATTTTTAAACAATTCCTTCCTCCAAGTTTGCCTTCTCTTTCATCATTTCTCTCACAAAAGTCGTGATGGTATGATTTCTAGGCAGCGGAGAAGGCGGCGAGGGAAGCAGCGAAACAAGGGAAGACTGTGGATACCTCTGGACGCAACCCTTCCGGACAGGTCAACAAGATGTTACAACGCTTCCCCCAGCCTGCCCACACCATCAAACTCAAGTGAATCCATCCTCCCCGCCTCGCCCCCCAGGGTTTGCACCTTTTAGTCTGGTTAGTTTTTCGTGCCCAATTATTCTGGCTGTCTCTATCTGTCTATCTGTATGCTTGTCTTTGTGTTCCAATTCGTGACTGTCTGTCCGGTGTCTTTTTCTGTCTGTGACTCTGTTTGTCAATAATCTGTTTAGTTTTTGTTGATCGTTCTGTCAGTTTGTTTGTGTGTCGGTCGGTCTGTCTGTCTTTCTGACTACTTGCCCGTTTGTCTGTTGTTATGCTTGTGCCCGCCTTGTGGCCGTCTGCTTGCCTGTGTGTTCCAATATTCGTTCTATTCTTGTTACTGTCACTATGTTTTTGAATGCAAGGAATGCCAGAATTAACGTGAGTTTGTCTTGTAAAATAAACAAAATGAAATGGCTAAGCATTTGCTCTGTTAACATGGCAGCGAGTTTTAACCAACTTTGTTCTAAAAAAAAATCGCTTGAAAATCGGTCTTGTGAATAGCATTTATTTGTTTTCTACCCTGTTTTTTTTAATCGTTCAAGTCCCGTAGTTCTTTGACTCTGGTCAAGGCCAGAGATACAAGACGGTTTTTTTTCCTTCCAATTCCTGCTTCCCAGTGTAAACACTTTGACACTAGTGTCAACAATTTACACCAAAACAGAACGATCCCAGAAGGTCCAGTTTGCTCGCCGGAATTTTGAACACTCTCAACGTTTATAAGAAAGAAATAAAATGCTGATTTAGCCGTCAAACTTTTTTGTCAAGCCCGTGGTACAAAAGATGTCGGCACTCCCCCCAACACCTCGCGACTGTACCTGCTTATTAGCGGGTAATTTCCACCTCTTGCCTTCAATGACCCCATGCTGAGCTGGAATCGGCCCTCTCGCCGCGCTGCGGTTTGTGTCGAGTGGGCGGGGCTGAAGGAGTTAACAGCTTGCGCTCGCTTTGACGAGGAGGGACACTATTTCGCACACCTGTCCCAGAGCCGTAGTTTTTTTGTTCTTTCAGCCCACAGGTGCAGAAAGCCAGGGCTGTTTTTTTTGTGTGGTTCGATTCTTTCGCGAGAGGCTCGAGAACCGAGGCTTTTGTTGGCGGCGACCGCAAGTGTTGGCGAGGCATGCCAGCAAGTGCTGTTGACACCAAAAACAGGACCTATTCTGGGGAGCCCCGGTGCGGAGAAAAGGGGTTAAGACTTGAGGGGCCCTGTAGGTGTGGTAGGGGGAGGGGCCCGAGCTTTTTACGCGTACTCCGCGCGATGTTGGTTTGGTACTGGCAAAGCGCCTGCTATTGACACCTTTGATTAGGAGGGTCATTACTGGAACAATGTCCTCTCAGCGTTTTGTCGAGCTGGCTGAGAGGCGAAGCTGCTGTGGACCTCTTGCCTCTGTGAAGGGGCTGAGGAAAGATTAGTGTAAACACCTCTCTCTCTCTTTCTTTCTCTCGTACGGAACTAAAATTATTGGGCATGGGGTCCCTTTATAAACGTCTCGTGATGATGATCTTGTCAAATTTTACACCTGGTTAAAAGAGGGGAACGGAAGAGGTGAATGGGTCCTTTTTGATTCACGTGTTGCTCTTGTTAAATGTAACACCTGTTTATAAAGAGAAGGACGCACGCACGTCGCACGGAGTCGAAAGGAGAGGTGAATAGGTCCTGTTTTGGTGTCAATTGTTTCCCTCGTCAAATTGTACACCGTTCGCGTTCAGTGACAGGGGGCGGGTGCATCCCGTGCAAGACTGAACTTAGAGCTAGTCAATAAGGCATTATACTTTGGTTTCGTAATTTAAAGCTTCTGATTTTTTGTGTGATTTTTTTTGTGACGTTCAAAACCTCGTCTTTATTAGGCAGCTGTGAATCTTTTCAAGTATCAACTAAGAACTCGATGTGTTAAACAACCCCCTCACGGTGTCTGCACGCTGCAGTTAATGGGGAACTAAACTACAAAAGTGCTGACATCCTCCTCCCCAATACGTGCTCATACCTTCTGTCTTTCTGTTCTTCGTTATTTGGGTTTAAACCAAACTTTAATTCATTTCCAGTGTCATTACATAATGTGCAGTACACATGTAATGCTTGGATCGGTATATGTACTCAAGCATATATTATGCTTCTATTAATCAATCAATCAATCAATGAGGCTTATATCGCGCATATTCCGTGGGTACAGTTCTAGGCGCTCTGCAGTGATGCCGTGTGAGATGAAATTTTATACGGCCAGTAGATTGCAGCCATTTCGGCGCATATTTACCTTTCGCGGCCTATTATTCCAAGTCACACGGGTATAGGTAGACAATTATTAACTGTGCCTGAGCAATTTTGCCAGGAAAGACCCTTTTGTCAATCGTGGGATCTTTAACGTGCACACCCAATGTAGTGTACACGGGGGGAGGGTTCGGACACCGAAGAGAGTCTGCACACAAAGTTGACTCTGAAATAAATTTCCGCCGAACCTGGGATCGAACTCACGCTGACAGCGGCCAACTGAATACAAATCCAGCGCGCTACCAACTGAGCTATATCCCCGCCCCTTTATTATCGGATGCTTCTGCAGTAGGTTGGTCGCACAGAAGAATCTATATGATCGTGCCTCAAGGGCAATGTTTGTTCTTTTGCGTACGTGTAGACAATTGTCACTGCCTGTGGACATACAAGTTGACCTGTTCGATAAAATGATTGCTCCAATCTTACTATATGGATGTGAGGTTTGGGGTTTTGGTTCCTGCGAACTTGCTACTAAACTTCAATTACGTTTTTATAAAATTGTTTTCAAACTAAAAAAATCAACTCCAAATGCTATGATATTTGGTGAACTTGGAAGATATCCACTAGATGTTAATATGAAATGTAGAATGCTTTGCTATTGGTATAAACTGATTAGTCCTATTCATAAAATCAAATTTTCTAGTATTGTGTACTGCTTTACTTATAAATTGTATATCAACAAGATGATTGAATCTGATTATTTATGTTTTATTGAAAAAACCTTAAATGAAATTGGTCTCCCTGGCCTTTGGACTTCTCAAGAAAATGTTCAATATTCAAGCGCATGGTTTAAACAGAAAGTAAAAAGAAGCTTGTATGACCAGTATATCCATAAATGGTTTACAGAAATTGGAACAAAAAATATGTTTTGGAATTATCGAATGTTTAAAGATATTTTTGCATGTGAAGACTATGTCACACACCTGCCATATCAGCAATGTGTTGCAATGATGAAGTTCAGAACATTAAACAACAATTTGCCTGTACAGAAAGAACGTTACCTTAACATCCCGAGGTCAGAAAGAACTTGCACCAAATGTGTATCACAAGACATAGGTGATGAATTCCATTATTTATTTGTCTGTGATTTTTTCAAAGAAGAAAGAGCTGAGTTGTTACCATCTTACTATTGGAAAAAACCTAATGCACTTAAATTTAAAAAGTTGTTTGCTACTAACAAAAAGAAATTGCTAAAGAATATTTTGGACTTTATTAATAGAATCTGTAACAGTTTTTCATAATCTTTTTAATTTTTATTTATTTATTATATTAGCATATATCATGATTGTATTGATTGTATTTATTGTTCAAAATGCCCCCAGGGGTTATGGACTAATAAAAAACTTGAAACTTGAAACTTGAAACTTGGTTCTTACTGTGCCCTCTGACATATTGGGCAGCAACGAAGGACCTCTATTCCTGTTTGTTTTTGGGCCAACTTCTGGATAGCACCCCAGATATGTGGTTCAGGTTTATCACGTCTCCCTCTATAGCTCGAATAATGTTGGTTCATAATGCTGTTATTTATACTCAATCTCTTTTCGTATCGTTAACTTTCACAGGAATAATATGTCAACAGAACAAGAATATTTCAGTTTGTTTGTTGTTTTCCAACAGATCACCGTGACAAGCTCGTACTCAAAGGATGAGATGGTCTTGGAGTTAGCTGTCTTCGCTGAGCTTGCAGAGAAGTGGACCAGCTAGCACGAGGTTGCCTTCCTCTGGTGCGAAAACCCCGCGGCCTTAGTCCCTACTAGTTAAAGTGTTGTGTGTTATGCAAGGTGTAAGCTGTCCGACTGAGAACGATGACTGCAGAATTGAGACTTGTGTATAGTGTTAGACGTGCATCTCATTCTTAATAAATGATTGTATGAATGTGATTCTTTGTAGTCTGTCATGATGTGTCAGAGAGACAGAGAGAGAGAGAGAGAGAGAGAGAGAGAGAGAGAGAGTGTGTGTGTGTATTTGTGTGTGTGTGTGTGTGTGTGTGTATTTGTGTGTGTGTGTGTGTGTGTGTGTGTGTGTATTTGTGTGTGTGTGTGTGTGTCGGTCTGTCTGTTTGTCTGTTTAAGGCACAATCACACAAACAATACGATTTTTTTTAACGTTCAAATCCTCTTCCTAGTTAGGCAGCTGTGAATCCTTTCAAGTATTAACTAAGAACTCGATGTGTTAAACAACACCATCACAGTGTCTGCACGCTGCAGTTTATAGGGAACTAAAACACAAAAGTGCTGACATCCCAAAAACAATACGAACATCTAAACCATCAGTTATTCGCCTCTCCGACAGTGTTTCTTTGAGACTATGTTTACTCAGTCCATGTACTTGAGCAAACATATTACCCTATCCCACCTCAGATCACATAGCATTTATCAGATAATTATGTCATGCATCATACATAGCTAAGGTTAAAGGTCACTGTAAAAGCTGCATTCCCCAAGACAACACCAGGGGCGGACGAGGGGGGGGGCACAGGGGGCACGTGCCCCCCCCCCCCCCCCCCCGAAAAAAAAAGAAAAAAAAAGGTTTTTCTATGCTGATTCTATGACCATTTCTAAGTTCAAATGGCACCAGATGGCACCATTTTGCTTCTTTGGGCAAAAAAAATTTTCCGGGGGAGCATGCCCCCGGACCTCCCTAGCAAATTCGGGCGCTTCGCGCCCATCACATTCACTTTCGATTCAAAGTGCCCCCCCCCCCCCCCCTTACAAAGCAACTGATCCGCCCCTGAACACCCACTGACAAGAACGACATTCGAACTTCTTTCCCAAATACGATGAGACATACCTAATGCCATTCGCAATTAATATTTTTAAATATTCACAGCAAATATTCAGAACCTTTAGCTTTGACTGAGCTATCGTGTGTAACACCAGCGAGGGTGCTATATAAATAGCTCGTAGAAACGACAGCATTAGGGACAAGAGAGTCTGGTTCTCTAACGTCCGTATGAGGGCTACATGAAACAGTGAAACCTCTTTTTTAAGACCCTCCTATTTTAGGACTCCTCCACCTAAAGACCTCATTTTGTCAGACTCGCTCTTTATACTGGCATTAACTTTACTTCTGTTAAGACTCCCTCCTTTTGAAGACCTCATTTTCTAGATATTGTGAGGTCTTCCCAGACAGGCACCACTATATTGAGATCGTCGCGCCGCCTTGGAGGGCTGCGTCAGTTGTTGACCTTAGCGCGGACACTGTGTATTGGGCACGTTCACCTCGTCCAATTAGTCCTCCACACACTCTCGCTCGCCGCCCTAGCTTTTCAGCCGAGCAGAAGCGAAAATATTTGAGTGCAAAGTACAGTGTCAACAGTTTCCTCTAAGTTGCAAAGGCCTTATTGTGCTGGGTGGGAGCTTTGGACATTGAAGGACTGCTCATTACGAAGGGCGAGAAGGGGCAGAGCGATGGCGGTGAAAGAGGTAGCGAGTGCTTGATACGCACCGCTCTACTTGACTCACGCTCCTATAGCCACCGCCAGTGACAACTACACGTACTTGACTCAGATGCCTGCCTGTCTGGGTATACACACGATCCCGACCTGTGTGATAATATGTAGCTTTTTCTTGCTCTGTGTGTGCGGTGAATTGGCGCCCAGCTTCCCCGTTCTCAGGCATACAGGACCATAACTATTACGGTAGCAAGGAGTCTATCATAGTCACCCTTTCCTTCAAAGTGTCTAGTTTTTATGTGTGGTTTTGTTTTGTTGTGTGTTTCTTTGGGGGTGGGGAGGGGGGTTGTCCTATAAGCTTAAGGAGTAATCACGCAGAAGAACATGGACCACTGAGACTAGTCGCCGAAATGTTGTAATAAAGAATCAGGGGCGCATGAGTTCATTTTAGGGGGGGGGGGGGGGGGGGTTCAAAAGTATATTGTGAAGATATGGGTGTGAAGGCGCGAAGCGCCGAGCCGACGGCGCGAAGCGCCTAGCTTGCTAGGGGGGGTCCGGGGGCATGCCCCCCCAGGAAAATTTTGAAAAAAAGGATGCAAAATGGTGCAATCTGGTGCATTCTGAGGATGATCATTACCAGATACAGGCAGCAGATTTTGTCACTGATTAATACCCCAAACAACAACAACCCCCCCCCCCCCCCCTCCAAACAAAAAACAAGTCGCGTAAGGCGAAAATACAATATTTAGTCAAGTAGCTGTCGAACTCACAGAATGAAACGCAATGCCATTTTACTCGTAGCATCGTCAGGCCACCGCTCATGGCAAAGGCAGTGAAATTGACAAGAAGAGCGGGGTAGTAGTTGCGCTAAGAAGGATGGCACGCTTTTCTGTACCTCTCTTTGTTTTAACTTTCTGAGCGTGTTTTTAATCCAAACATATCATATCTATATGTTTTTGTAATCAGGAACCGACAAGGAATAAGATGAAAGTGTTTTTAAATTGATTTGGACAATTTAATTTTGATAATAATTTTTATATATTTAATTTTCAGAGCTTGTTTTTAATCCGAATATAACATATTTATATGTTTTTGGAATCAGCAAATGATGGAGAATAAGATAAACGTAAATTTGGATCGTTTTATAAATTTTTATTTTTTTTTACAATTTTCAGATTTTTAATGACCAAAGTCATTAATTAATTTTTAAGCCACCAAGCTGAAATGCAATACCGAAGTCCGAGCTTCGTCGAAGATTACTTGACCAAAATTTCAACCAATTTGGTTGAAAAATGAGGGCGTGACAGTGCCGCCTCAACTTTCACGAAAAGCCGGATATGACGTCATCAAAGACATTTATCAAAAAAATGAAAAAATCGTTCGGGGATTTCATACCCAGGAACTCTCATGTCAAATTTCATAAAGATCGGTCCAGTAGTTTAGTCTGAATCGCTCTACACACACACACACACACACACACACACACACAGACACACGCACATACACCACGACCCTCGTTTCGATTCCCCCTCGATGTTAAAATATTTAGTCAAAACTTGACTAAATATAAAAACAAAAAAAATTGGGGGCTGGGGGGGGGGGGGGGTGGTGTTCCGGAAACCTTGAATCCGAGTCTGGAGATACGCGCGCGATATAAGACTTCATATAATAAAAATAACAACAAGTTCGTGCCCTGTTGGAAATGAGTATATCGAGCAGGAGACCGTAATTAAGAGACGAGTCGGTCGACAAAAAAGTAACAATAACAAACAAACGACAGTTCTCGCCCTATACGCGAAGAGTACTTTTAAGCACAGATAAGAACATTTTGAGAGACTATGCATTGAGTCTGACATCTCGTCACGATAAAAAGTACAGCCCACTGCCTTTGGAACTTCTTCTTCTTCTTCGTTCATGGGCTTAGACTCCCACGTTCACTCATGTTTTTAGCACGAGTGGATTTTTACGTGTATGGCCGTTCAGTTTTACCCCGCCATTCAGGGAGCATACGCCGATTTCGGGGGACTTTGGAACGAAAGAGCGTGTGTGTGTTCCTAACCGAAACAGAATCTTGTCAGCGTGTAGAGAAAGAGGCTGGATGTTGTGGGACAGAGAGTTCCATTACAGGGGAGGCAGTTTGCCCATGGACCCTTGACAAAGCCTAATCCGTCTGGCGAAGCTGCAGGCATGCAACCAGAGACCTCCGGACAAGACACAGGACCGAAGTCAGGGCGATGAAAAGGCTTTAGCTGTGTAAAATATGAGTCGTTTAGGGAAGAAAGTATAAGCCGGGGAAGCTCAAATCGTCTTTCGCATTACCATACCCGGTGTGTGTTCTCACAGCCGCCCCACCTTGACACCATTGAACAAACAATTCTCTCAGTCACAATTCTGTCGTACCTAGCGGGTATTTAAGAAATTAATTCATGCAAAAATTCCACACTCTGCACAAAAAGCAATCAGGCTAATCATGTTTGATACATGTATAATATTCTGTTCAACTGGAAGGATGGCCGTATTCCATGAAAAAGCCTGGCTGGCTTTGACATGGTACGCCGAATCCTTCACAAAGGAAGGGCTGTTTCGTACCTTTACATACCAGGCAGTTTGAAAGGTGAATAGTACCATTAACCGTTGACTCAAGGTTAGAAATAGGCACCTGGAGATGCCAAAAATGTACAGCAATTCACCGATTCGAAGCTCAGTGTTTCATCGTGATTTTAATGATTTAAACGGCAAAATTCGGACTTGACTGCTTTACAAAGACTTTGGTCAAATGTTGGCGAGTTCGTGCGGCTGTGCGTCTCACCAAAGGGGGCACCCTGTGGACGCATCGTCAAGTCATTTCCTGCCGTCGCCACTTCATTCAGTCGAGGCGGAGTTCATAACTCATCAGCACAAAAAATGTCACCATTCAGAGGGAGGAGGGTCTCTACACGGGCCCACGACGCCGTCGTTTGAAAGAAACGGGTACAATGGAACCCCCTTTGAAGACCCTCCGATTTAAGACCCCCCCCCCCCCTTTTTTTTTTTTGGTCAACATTTTTTTTAAGACCTTGCTTCCTCAGATTTTCTGTTCATAAACTCTGGACTGGATATGTACCTCCATTTTAATGAACAACTCCTTTTTTGGACCCCTTGTTTTAGACTTTTCTTAAAGGGAGGTTCCAGTTCTTAAAAGGGAAGTTCCACTGTAGAAGGGACGCATGAAGACGGGTAAGGGTATCGCCCGATTAGTGGACTAAACGCGAGGACATTTGCCTTGGTGCGTTACTGAGCTGTGTCACCCTCAAAACTCGCGGAAAGCCTCGGGAAAGGGAACTGCCCTTCAGTATTTCCATGGCATGGGCCTACTGCAAGTGTAAAGGAAACGTCTAAATGTGAAGGAGATTAGTTATAATATCAATGGGCTACTATCTTCATGAGAACAATCCCCCCCCCCCCCCCCCCCCAATGGTGACCCTCATCGGTCTCGAGTAGCAATATCAGCTGAACAGACGATACAAGATAATAACCAACCAACCAACGACTGTATATGTATACTGTTAACTGCTTCTTTTGTTGACTTCGTAGGTCACTGAAATTAGTGCCAAACTAGTACCCGCAACAGTCAGAATTTAAATCACGTACAAAACATCATCGTCTCGGCAACGGTTCTATGTGGATTCTTCTTCTTCTTCTTCTGCGTTCGTGGGCTGAAATTCCCACGTACACTCGTGCCGGTTTTTTGCACGAGTGGAATTGTACGTGTATGACCGTTTTAACCCCGCCGTTTAGGCAGCCATATGCCGTTTTCGGAGGAAGCATGCTGGGTATTTTCGTGTTTCTATAACCCACCGAACTCTGACATGGATTACAGGATCTTTTTCGTGCGCACTTGGTCTTGTGCTTGCGTGTACACACGGGGGTGTTCGGACACCGAGGAGAGTCTGCACACAAAGTTGACTCTGAGAAATAAATCTCTCGCCGAACGTACGTGGGGACGAACTCACGCTGACAGCGGCCAACTGGATACAAATCCAGCGCGCTACCGACTGAGCTACATCCCCGCCCTATATGTGGATTAAGATCACCGCATAATCTGTTCCACTCAAAGAAGTGGTAAGGTTGCAACGCGGAAACGGAAACAGTATATCAACAGAACACTAACATTACTTCCAACATTACGTGCAATGCTACATGCGCATACACAGGTGCACACAATTTTCATGCACTTATTTTTAACAAAAAGTTGCAAAGTCTGTAGTGGATAAGGGCAAACCAGACACCGTTGTTAGAAAAATAAACGTCGCTGTAGTTCAATTGCTGCATAACTTCACGCATTACTAGCAATTGCTATTTCTTATGTTCTGTTCCAAACGATGCCTTTTGTGTTCTGTTCCTTCGTAAACAGGTGTGGTTATATAGTATGTACCCGGACATTTCTTATATTATGCAAAATACACTGTGTAAAGGCGGGTGATATATTTTTATTTTGTATATCTACTGGCAACAAAAACTGCCGTTTAAAGGTTACACCTGTGTGCGCAGCTGCATTCAAACACAATGTTAGCATCTCAGCTAATGGCAGGTAGCACCTCAAGTTCTGTTGATTTATAGAACCCCAACGCAAACCTCCTGGCTGGTGGCAGTTAACAAGTCATTTGAAATATCAGAGACATGACGGGCGGGGTGGTAAGACGTCGGCCTCTTAATCGGAAGGTCGAGGGTTCGAATCCCGGCTGCGGCCGCCTGGTGGGTTAAGTGTGGGGATTGTTTCGATCTCCCAGGACAACTTATGTGCAGACCTGCTAGTGACTCATCCCCCTTCGTGTGTACACGCAGGCACAAGACCAAGTGCGCACGGAAAAGATCCTGTAATCCATGTCAGAGTTCGGTGGGTTATAGAAACACGAAAATACCCAGCATGCTTCCTCCGAAAGCGGCGTATGGCTGCCTAAATGGCGGGGTAAAAACGGTCATACACGTAAAATTCCACTCGTGCGTGTGCAAAAACACGAGTGTACGTGGGAGTCTAAGCCCTTGAACGAAGAAGAAGAAGAAGATCAGAGACATACATTAAATCTATGTCTCTGGAAATATGTAGAGATACATACTATAAAGGTCTCTGAATAAGGTGTTTTCGCAAGTGACATGCAACCAGCGTACAATGATTAAGAAATGTCGATCTATATGCAGACCTGTGCACATCTACGGTTTCTCCGTAATTTCTCCGATTTGTTTATGCAGAATACGGTGCTACGGATTTTTAATTAAAATTCCGAAATTCCGACGTTTTACGCCAAAAAAAACAAAAACACTGTTTTTCTGTTTTAAGATGTTTTGACCAATTAGTTGGCTGTTGCGCTGAAAAGACGTTTTCCGATTTACCGGAAGCGCGCGTGTTCTCAGCATTGAGTCTTTGTTCTTTGACTTAGTTCGTCCAGCATCTGCATGGCAACTTGTGATTGAAGTGAAACATGGAAAAGAAAACAAGTCGCGTAAGGCGAAAATACAATATTTAGTCAAGTAGCTGTCGAACTCACAGAATGAAACGCAATGCCATTTTACTCGTAGCATCGTCAGGCCACCGCTCATGGCAAAGGCAGTGAAATTGACAAGAAGAGCGGGGTAGTAGTTGCGCTAAGAAGGATAGCACGCTTTTCTGTACCTCTCTTTGTTTTAACTTTCTGAGCGTGTTTTTAATCCAAACATATCATATCTATATGTTTTTGGAATCAGGAACCGACAAGGAATAAGATGAAAGTGTTTTTAAATTGATTTGGACAATTTAATTTTGATAATAATTTTTATATATTTAATTTTCAGAGCTTGTTTTTAATCCGAATATAACATATTTATATGTTTTTGGAATCAGCAAATGATGGAGAATAAGATAAACGTAAATTTGGATCGTTTTATAAATTTTTATTTTTTTTTACAATTTTCAGATTTTTAATGACCAAAGTCATTAATTAATTATTAAGCCACCAAGCTGAAATGCAATACCGAACCCCGGGCTTCGTCGAAGATTACTTGACCAAAATTTCAACCAATTTGGTTGAAAAATGAGGGCGTGACAGTGCCGCCTCAACTTTCACGAAAAGCCGGATATGACGTCATCAAAGACATTTATCAAAAAAATGAAAAAATCGTTCGGGGATTTCATACCCAGGAACTCTCATGTCAAATTTCATAAAGATCGGTCCAGTAGTTTAGTCTGAATCGCTCTACACACACACACACACACACACACACACACACACGCACGCACGCACACACATACGCACATACACCACGACCCTCGTTTCGATTCCCCCTCGATGTTAAAATATTTAGTCAAAACTTGACTAAATATAAAAAGAGTGCGAGATTCAAATAGGGAAGAGGAGACACCAGCTCTGTCACCAAAGAAGAAGAAAACGGTACAACAGTGCTGGAAGTCCAGTTATTCTCAAGACAACCTAGAGATCGTAAAATCCAGCAAAGGAGACATTTGACCTTTGAACTGTCGTTACAGCTTACCACTGAAACATTTTAAAAACTACTAAAATTTGGTTTGTTTACTACTGATGAGCGCTTTGAGTGTGCACAGGTCTGTATATGAGAACGTATTCTTCATAAACCTATCTGTCAATTCGTTTGATATCCGCCTTGATTAAAGGTACAGTGAAACACAAAACACCGCAGCAACAGCTCATGCTGAGAAAACGTCAGACACATTGACACGCTGTGAGGACATCTTGACACTGTATTAGGTCATGAGCTAACTCGATCTTGGTCAACTTGGTAATCCGTTGTTTTGTTCTGTTGTTGGTTTGTTTGTTGTTGTTTTTGTTTTGGGGGGTTTCATTTTAACAATTAGTGCGCGCGCAACGACAAACAAATACTGTTACAGGAAAGAAAAGAAAGAAAGAAAGAAAGAAAGAAAATGCGAGAAACGGGAGGGAGGTTAACTATGCAATGCTAACTTGGTTTGTGTGTCCCCAGAACTAGTCTCTATTTGGGACATGACGTGGTCAGGGGCAAAATCCTCGTACTTGCATATATATGTATATAAAAATATATATGGCTGACCATCGCGACTTTTCATTGGCTGTCTTCTCACCATACATTCCCAAGCACACATTGAGGGGGAAGAACAGCACAGTTTGGACAGAGAGAAAAAAGGTCGTGAAAATGACATGACGAAGAGACACACGATCAAAACACTCGTTTAAATACGAGAACAGGGAACAATCAAAACAATCTAAAGTCAAATCATTACCTGCGTACTTATTTGACCTTTGACAGCACATAAAACAAGAGGCGAAGCCATCAAGGCTCACGTAAGAAATCGACAAACAGTAACACAAACTCAATCACTCCGTCACACATACACACACACACACACACACACACACACACACACACACACACACACACACACACACACACACACAGAGAAAGAGCATAGGTCAGTGAAACTGTGCAAGAAAGCGAGACACTAGATCTAGATCTGTCTGTCTGCATGTAGCCTACTTACAGGGACACGACTGCCAACTAGTCTCGGCCCGCTCAAAATAATAATGACCGAGACTTTCAGTACTTCCTTCGCGTGACGTCTAACCCTCTTACGTCATAATGTGACGTCAATGTAATGTGACGTCTTCAAATGTTAGAGTTTCTACCACAGACATACGCACGCACGCACAGACAGACAAAGTTACGATCGCATAGGCTACACTTACGTGAGCCAAAAAGTATTTCCTATTATATGTAAATATGTAACCTCACTTAGTATAAGCTGAGCTTGTTGTGTGGTCCCAGGGGCCAGATGCAAAAATGCATGTCTATGCTAATTCTTGTTACCCTCAAAAAAATAAAGATTTGTCATTGTCATTGTCCCAATTGTTTCTGTTGCACTATAAATGCCACCCCATGTAATACACCACACCCGAGTTTCTCGTCTTGAGCTAATAAAGTTTTCTATGTCTATGTCTATTTCTAATTGTGTATAAACCAAAAATCAGAAACAGCTTAGACAGCTTACCACACACAGCCTAACTGACACAGTGCACACGTGAACTGTCAGTGCAGCAGAGGCCGTAATTGCGAATGTTCCAAGCGGAGTGAGTGACGAAGGGCGCTGTGACAGACGGAGCAGATCGGGTGGGATGGAAACACGATCAGTTGTCGCTTTGGACGCGACCACACCAGGCGTGAAGCGCGTTGAGAGAGACGGATAGAGAGCGAATTCTCTCGCTCTTTATCTTTTATTTTTGGCCACCTTCTCGACAACTACACCCACACGCAGACGCACACACTGACATATGAGCAAAGCCTGCTAGCGCATTGCTCACGTCGTCTGGGAATGCTCGCATCGTCCGGGGGAGTTTTCTGTGTTCAAATGCTCTCCATCACTCCCTGAGGATTTCTTCTGTCTGTCGTTCCCAGTCAGTGTGGTGGTTCTTCTGCGTTCACGTCTTGTGGATTTTACCCTCGTTAAATCAGTGTGCGATTTGTCTTACATCAAGTATTTAGTACTGACTGACCACAACTCAAGATCTAACCTTGATCAACGGTTCAATGCAAGAGCGTTTTTGTTGTGGGGTTGTTGCTTTGTTCAATCAAAGTCCATCATAATTGAGGATTTTCTCTCAAAGAAGAGTTGTGATTTCAACACAAATTCACGAAAGTGTTTCAACTTGGCATACATTTACCTTCCAGAAGTCTACCGGCGAATTCGCCAATTTCCTACGCGTTCAAGGAACATCATCTCTAAATAGCATTCGTTTTCGGCATTACGTGTACTCGGGCAACCACCAACAACGCAAACGTCGGAGTTATTTCTTTAAATCGGTAGGGGATTGACAAATTGTATATGGGGTGCCGAGCTTTGACATTCACGGAGGATTTTTTATTGCGTTTTCATACTCTCGCACGAGGTTTTATGTTCTCCGGTGTCCGGTGTGATATGTGCATATGTATGCAGTTTTAGTTGGAGCGAATTGGCACGCGATCACATGAGGATTGGCTAATTCGCACTGAACTTTATTTAAGGTGCTTGTATCATCGTGTGTAGGCCGCTTCAAGCGCCGGTGACATTTCATTCAAAAGATGTGAATCAAGCCCGAGTGTGTACCCCCTGCTGTTTTACCTCCTCTCTCGCGTAGACGTGAAATCAAAAGCCGAAATAGTTTCGCAGGTATGTTGTGAACCGGATGATATTAAATCGCAGCAAAACGTTGCAGGCTGTACGCTGTCCAACTGCAAGTATGATAAACTGAGTATAGCTGCACTTGCTTTTTTCGAAAAATGTGAACATGAGCAAGTCACTGTTGTTTTTCTTCTTGTGTGATTGAATCCGCGGAGCCCCAGGTGCTAAATCGAAGGTGACAAGCTGGCCACCGCAAGCTTGCGTCACAGTGAAGTGGCCAATACGCTAAAGTGGATCAATCACAGCTAGAGACCCGGCCTCTCTCGTTGATCGGGCCAAAGAAAGCTGTGCGGTATTTAGGCTATCACACAGGCCGGCGGTGAGTTTGCCATCCCACCAGAAGAAGGAATTAGAAGTGAAAAGGCGAGGTGTTGGAGCGTAAAGCGAGGGCGCTAAGCTGCAGGTTTGGAGGCTTAGACGAGTGGTGCTCCACGGGGCTCAGGGCCGTCTTGAGGACATGCAGGTGTGCCAGTTGGCCCAAAACCACCACCACGTGCGGCCTATTTCAGTCTTCGCCGCGTTTTCACGCTGGAGTAAACGACCGACACGTCATTTGTCCCCTTAAAACTAACTCGCGATTCGAAAGGAGAAAGGCTATGTTGCTGACGCCAGGAAGCCTGTCTATTTCTTCGCCTGTGAATTTTTGGTTTCCCTGGGCTAACTTTCAGTGTCAAGTTAAGTTAAGCGATTGATTCCGCAGATTAGTGAAGTCAAGAGTCATATGCACGACCACTTAGTGGATTATTCGTGCCAATGGCAAGGTGACGTGTCTGCAAGCAAGTGAAAGCAGCGCACAATGTTGACGGGATTGCTGCGGTCGCCTCCACGTTCACCGTGTGGTGGTGGTAGCGGAGGCAAGGAGGAGGGATTAGAAGAGATGACAATCAGCAAGACACGGAGCATCAGCTCTCCGACCTTCACTTGCACGTGTGGAACAGAACACGATGACAGCTACAGAGACGCGTTCACCGAGCGGACAGTGTCGACATGCGCACAGTACAGGCGATCGTGCAGACGCTACTGCAGCAAACCGTGGGCTGTGCTTGTGCTCGTGCTCTTACTCCTCGTGGACTTTGGGGTGCAAAGGGGATTCTGTGCAACACTCCCAGGACCCTCCTTGCCCTCCAGACCCTCCTTGCCCTCCAGACCCTCCTTGCCCTCCAGACCCTCTCTGCCCTCCAGACCCTCCCTGCCCTCCCAGGAGTCGGATCCACTGGCGCGTCTGTCCAAAGTGTTCGGCATCAAGAGGATTCCAGGAAAGATAGTGAATCGGACGCCGCCCCAGTACATGACGGATCTGTACGGCGAGGTGGCTGACACCAGCGGTCTGACCAAAGCCTCTGGACCCTACAATGCAAACACCGTGCGAAGTTTCCCAGACAGAGGTAAGTGTTAAATGTGATTGTGATTGAATGTTTGATGTTGTACAATGCAATACAATACAGTAAAATACAATAAAATACAATATAAAAGCGATGTTGATTAAGTTTCAATATAATACAATACAATACAACAATACAATACAATACAATACGGTACAGTACAGTACAGTACAGTACAGTACAGTACAGTACAGTACAGTACAATACAATTCTTCACTATCTCTAAAAAGACATTCCTATCAGTAAATGTATCGGGATGAGAAAAATATTATTTAATGCACAATAGAGTTAAAACTGTCTTGCAATATGCTGCTGCTGTTGTTTCTGTTTCTGACTCTACTGATGATGGTGATGGGTTTTTGGAACAGCATGAGAACCTAAACTAAAATCCAACACCAGTGACAATAGCAATGGAAGCAGCACCGTCAGTAGCATTTAAAATCACAGTTTTTTTAAAACTAGTTTTCAATTTGTCATGAATTCCAACTCCAAAAAACTGGTGGTTTTAATTACAGTTTGGCTGACATTTGCTGAGAGTCAAATTAAATCCTTTACATGTTGTGAATGGTATCGCACTTGATCTTAGGCCAAAAAAAAATAGGTCTGTTTACGGTAACATAGGCCAAAAAAATAGGGTCGGTAGGTCGGGATTTTTATTTTTTTTCCCAAAAAAACCATATTTTTACGTTATTTTTTATTTTATTTTTTCCCCAAATGCCCAAAAAAAGTCTAGGGTCGCGCGAAAAAAATAGGGTCGGTCGGGTTACCGTAAACAGACCTATTTTTTTTTTGGCCTTAGCTGTGGCATGATATTACACGTATTATGCACGAAAGGTCGGTTTCATTTTCACACTGACATTACACACAACTGGTAGGTGTTATACGCTTTCTGTCAAGCTCCATTTCCTCAGGAACCGCTTAAGTAGCAAGTACTTTTGAAACACATTTCTTGCTTACAGTAGTGGAAAGGAAGCGGCTCATATGCTTTCTTCTCTCTCCATTGCTTTCGGAGGGGTATGAATGAATTCGCCGTACTTCACACTTGATGACGGTAAAGCTGTCATTAAAAACTCATGGGGTACCGGTTAGTACAAGGGTAGAAGTATAGTTATTTATCTCAACACTGAAAAATGTACATAGTCAGAACGAGAAGCTGCCCAAATTTACGAGTGACTGTAATTCCACCTGGCAGTGTTTTCAATATATTTACGACCCGCTCTTTAGAATGCCCATAACCAGGCCTGTGAATAGCTTAGGAAACCGATGTCGTGGTGGTGTGAATATTCCTAAATCTCCTACATTCACGGGCAAGCCCCAGATACCACGAGTTATTTGTTGACGGCTCAGATTACATCCTTTCGACCCACACTGATCCCCTTTTGGCGCTCAGGGCTCGGAATTGCAAGGCAAAAAAAAAGTGTTCAGGGGGTAAGAAAAAAGTGTTGAACTACAGAATAATCGTGGCCGAGACTTTGTCGAGTGGTGTAGGTGACAGATACGAGAAGCGAAGGGCTAACGAGGGCTTAGCTGCCTGACAAGGCGGCCTTGTAGACGATGACAGCTACACGCGTTTTCCTTGCAACCCAATCTCCTCAATTAGTGGTAGGGAGAAAAGGGATAGCCTGGTAATGATTATCGGTCATGAAAATGGTTCTCGCCAACAGTGTCAACACTCGTGTTTACTTTGTGTGTTCCTGCATCTTTCCCTTGTTACCATCGAGGGGTACAGTTGAAAACATGGGACAAACACCGGTTAAGGCTATAACAAAGAAAACAAAAAAGAAGACAAGACTCTTTCAACCGTGTAGCCCCTTTCTTCCAGGCGTTTCCTAAAAATAACCGTGAAATATTCCTCTGTTCAGACCACACGAACAACTGTAGCCAAGACACAACTGTTGTTTACATGCTACAAACAACACTTGAAACCTGACAGATGGATACAACTGGGGAGAAAAGCGTTCGTTCACGGACCGGTAACAAAAACTTTAAAACAACTCCCAGTTGTATGCCCTCTCGAACGTGTTCTTAACGTCTTACTGTTGATTATTTATTACATTATAATAAACCATCGTTGAGCTTTATTTATTTTGCCGAAATACGTTCACAAACAGCATCTTTCCCGTTCAGTTTTCATACATTGTTAAACAAATCCATCACACCAGTGTATTGATAACAGCATTCTTTTGACAAAGTTTACATGATACCCACATACCCAATTTTACCTGTAAAACACCCCCCACCCTCCTTCTCTTCCTACCCCCCTTCTTCCACCCCTCCACCCCCAAGCGGCAATATAGAGAAAGCAGCTACTGTACCAACACGCGAGCGGACGCGTGTTAATGACACGAACCATAACAACAGGTGTAAAGAGAAAACAAGACTGACGCAAAAGTAAACTGAAAATTGCGCCCTTTGGCCGTTCACTCGCAGGTGTTCCTTTGCAGCTCATCAGCCGTTAAACCACCGGTCAGTCAGTTAGACCTTGAGCATCACGGTTAGTCTTTGGGCATCTCCGGCCCGTGGGGAAAGGACGGTGACCCGTGTTGATCGGTGTGACACGAGTCATCAGCACGCAGGATCAAGCGTTTTCTCACCTTTAAAGGTGTGAAGATCGGTGGTCATCAAATGCCACTACTGACCAAAGTAAAACACAATTAGATGACTGTACAAACAACTTTTCGCACCGACAATCAGCTAACCCACACTTGCCACGACGTGAGAAGAAATGCTTCAGGCGTTTCGCCTTCCCCAGATCTAAGAACTTGAACGTGTGTTTTGTATTCAGAAAAACTAACTGTCAGAATGCGATGGAAAAGATTCTTATGGCTATACTTTTATACGAATTTGTGTTGTGTTTGCAAAGATGTAACTTTGTTTAGATGTTGGGCTTGACCTGTTTCTGTTTCAGCAGATGCTTGATAATAAAATTATTTGTTTTTAAATTTCTTTTAATCATTCACCTACTAGGCTTAATTGTGGCCAACTCTGGATTTTCCTCCTTTAAATATATGCATCGGAAATTGGCGATACTGTTAAGAAGAAGGGCTTTCAGAAATGGATTGTTTTAGTACGTTTCAATAATATAAATGATATTGCGCAGGTCTTCCAGTGGCACAGCTAATCCCATACATTAACATAGTATATATACCTCTTGGTGAACCCTTTTGAAACCCAAAGTTAAGCATGTGCGAGATGCGTATAGTTTGCAATGAAAACGTATGTGCCACTTAACTTGAAATCAGTAATTATCACTTGTTATCTAAAAAGTTATTTAAGATAATCATTTCGGAGTTCAATTGTTTTAGCCGCACTCTAGTTTTCTAGAACCCGTCCTCACACTGGCAAATGACAAGAAATGTACTGTTTGGTTTAAGCGTGTTTATTCAATTTCTCATACACACGTTTCAAACAATAACAACTTTTAGAACGTTAACAAGCAGATTGCCTATGGACACGTTCTTGAAATGATAATCAATACACATTCCGATAGCAAAACATGGCGAACAAGTGATAGCTTCAACACTTATCTTGATAATCTTTCATTATATTTTATACAAATAAGATGAAGAGAGAAATGTACTGTTTGCATGCACGCAAGTGTGAAAAGTCAATCACACAAGTGTGTATAATGAACAGCATCAAATCGAGGACATGGACAATGAAAACTCTACAAACATCAATGGTGTAGGAAGAAAGGCCGTTAGAGAAAACGGCAATACTAAATTCAAGTGGGGGCGGGGATGTAGCTCAGTCGGTAGCGCGCTGGATTTGTATCCAGTTGGCCGCTGTCAGCGTGAGTTCGTCCCCACGTTCGGCGAGAGATTTATTTCTCAGAGTCAACTTTGTGTGCAGACTCTCCTCGGTGTCCGAACACCCCCCGTGTGTACACGCAAGCACAAGACCAAGTGCGCACGAAAAAGATCCTGTAATCCATGTCAGAGTTCGGTGGGTTATAGAAACACGAAAATACCCAGCATGCTTCCTCCGAAAACGGCGTATGGCTGCCTAAATAGCGGGGTAAAAAAACGGTCATACACGTAGAATTCCACTCGTGCAAAAAACACGAGTGTACGAGGGAGTTTCAGCCCATGAACGCAGAAGAAGAAGAAGAAATTCAAGTGATTGGTCCAGAAATGGCGCAGGCACACTGCATTTTTTCGAAACGCTTTCTGTCGTACCAAGTACCACATTATCAGAGGACTCATTAAATCAGTGGCGCTGACTGTGATTTATTCCAATTCTGCAATGAACTTGTCGGTTGATTTAGTTTTACATTATAATTATCTGTAACTCTTTCTTCTCAAACAGAGAGACAGCTAACATTCCACACTCAAGACTCCAAATCAAGAATCATGTTTGTTTATTTGTTTGTTTGTGTTTTTGTTTGTTTGTGTTTTTGTTTGTTTGTTTTGGTGTTTTCTGTACTGTTGTGTTCGTGGGGGTTTTCCGTAATGAATCCTTACTGTTTCCGTGTACGGTACGGTATTTTGTCAAACTTCCGATTAAGCGAATCAGATGCGTTTAATGATGACAGACCCGGTTCAAAAGAGAGTAAGGAGTGCCAGGGACTGTAAGAAAGAGTATTCTTAAAATCATATAAGTTACTAAACCATTTTAACACCTTCTGTTTAGAGTAAGCTACATGTGTTGTTCGTTGTTTGTTTGTTTGTTTGTTTGTTTGTTTTGTTTTGTTTGCTGGGGTGGGTTTTTTTCTTCAAAGAAGTAAAAAAATAGGGTGAAAATATAATTATAAGTCTATCTTTCTTCTTTTCGATCGCCGATCACACTTGGAGTCCAGATCTTGAGATATAATTAGTGGTCCTCTGCAGCGCAGCCACTAGCCCGTACAGCTTGTTGTGCAGGGACTCCGGCAATGGCCAGATTTCCTCTCTCAGCACCTGGTGCTTCCTGCAGTCTCGTAGGATGTGGGATTAGTTCAAAGCTCTTCGCCTACATTTAGTCTGTTATCATCTTTTTATCATATCAGGAGCACATTCCTAAAGATTACTGAGTTGCTGTGAATGTTTCGTTTTGTCTTTTATCGAATACAGAGAATAAAAAAAGTTTCCAACACCCACTGAAATCTGATAAAAACAGTTCAAAGCTCTCCGCCTACACAAGTGTGCTAACATCTTTTCATTTTATGAGGAACACAATCCTATGGATTACTGAGCTGCTGTGAATGTTTCGTTTGGTCTATTATTAAACTGACTTTTGTTTTATCATTATTATTATTCGCCGACAGTCGAAACACTTGATAAATTTTGAACGTACGCCGCTCGCTACAACTTGAACCCCTCCAGACGTTGTACCCGTTTGAAGTCGAGTGTTCGGGGGCGCGCAAGCCAGGTAATCCCTGGCTTTAAAACAGCAGGTTTTTTACACTTTTCACCCCCGCAGAAAAGCATTCCATCTTTTTATGGGGCGTTTTCGAAGGATTACTGAGCAGCTGCACATGTTGCCAAGTTTGGGAAGATTCAAGACGTATGCTACATTGTCATCTACGTATAAAAACTTGACAAAGAGCAATAATGAGCTCCTTCTTTCTCGGGATGACAACAGACTGAAAGAATTGCTTTTTAATAGGGCTTTCTAAGTTAACTGACATACGCTTCATAGTGCTCTTATTTAACGTTATATAATATGGTTGTTTTTGCTGTTGTTAATGCCTTTTGTTTTCTTTTTTTTTCTTTATTGTGATTTTTTTCCCGTTTTGTTTGGTTGTTGTTTTTTGTTAGATTTAGTTTTTTTGTTGTTTTTGGAGGGGTGAGTTGATTTTGCGATGATACGTACTATGTACCGAATTACTCATTAAATACAAATTAACTTCTAAATTCTCTGTGCACAAAGGGCATTCATTATCATTCAGCTTGCTCTATGCGGTTTGATTATACATGTATAATGTATTTTTCTGCGGCGCTTAGTATTTTGCACCGACTTCCTGGTTATAAAGAGCACAACACAATTATGCATAATCAAGACAATCGTGTCTGGATATACTACTGTAAACGTATAATATGTTATGGTGATAATAATAAGGGTATTTTCATGGCGCAAATCTTAGGTCTAAGCGCCTAAAGTGTTATATTTTGCGCCACAAAAGTACTTTGCATCAACTTGTTGGTAATAAAAATAAAACATCTACATTACACAATTGTGAATGATCGAGACAGAGAAATAATGCATTAATTTGTTTGCACCTTCCAGTGAACCAACTGCGGTGTTATTGGATTGTTTATGGAGCATATTCGATTTTACCTCTGCACATATTAATTCAGGAATTCAGTTTTTGAGATGATTAATGGATCAAAATAACAAGAGATCAAAATAACGGGGGGGCGATTGCTAAAAAAGGTGGACTTACGAGTACGTATATAAAGCAACTTTTTTTTTCTTTCTAAAGTCAAGACTAACACACGGATGAGTGTGACGGCGGTAATAGTGTGGAACGAGAGAATTTGTCGAACCCAAGTCTTTGCAAGGAAGAAAGAAAACGAAAGAAGGAAAAGAAAAGAAATATATCTATATAGAGGAGTTCGAAAGCGAACCCGGCATTTTTCAAATGTGTTCTTATAGATTTTGTGTGTTGTTTGTTTGTTTGTTTGTTTGACGGAAGCCCCCTTTTGTAACCGTGGAACTTTATTGTTCTGGCATGTACGCACGTGGGAGTGGGTATGTTGGACAGAAGCTAACAGGGATTTTGTCAGTTCAGCTTTATTTTGATTCATACTAATTTTTTCCCCGATTTTGACGGACTTGCAATATGATTATCTGATTATGCTGATTACCGAGGTGTTGATGAGATTTTAGTAGCTTGTAGACATTTGCACAATTACCATTTGCGGCCTTGTGTTGTCCAACATATATTTTGCGGAAAGGTTTACCTGACAGACTTGCTATTATGTAGTCTTGACAGGGGATAACGAAGAATAAACTTAAAGGCATATGTACGCGCTCCCGTGTTTACAAAGTGTAGTTTGCCCATAATCGATGTCAAACGCACCATAAGACCATATAATGACGATATGTCACCATGCGCGGACCATAATACATGCATTACAGTTTGTTCTAGCCTCTGAAAAAGTGAGGATGTCAACAAAGCCGCGGTGTTAGCTCCCTTGCATCAACGTTACATGTGTTGCCAAATCTATAAATAGGACGATCCAGATCAAAATGAAAATTAACATATCTCAACATTGAAGGGGTCCTAGACCACAATATTTTGCAGGGAACTTAATTTAGCATGTCTCCAGCTGTTGGTAAAGCAATTAGCGTGTATAGTCATCGAGTACATATGCCTTTAAGCTCCAAATTGCATAAAAATGACGAATGTTAACAGATGAAACTTACTAACACAAAAGCCGGAAAACAAATTATCCGTTTGTTCCTGCAAAAACAGCTAGCGGTGTGAGCAGAGAGGAGAACTCGGAAACAAGACAGAACTGGGTGTGTTTGTAGAAAAACAAAGACTCTAGGAACTTGTCAGAATGATGCATTACTGCCCGCATGGTCGACATTCTCCCTTTAAACTTGAGTCACTGAGTCTGTTTTACTCGTAACAGCGAGAGCACGGCAAGCACAATCACTGAACACCATTCGCATATTTCAATTATCGTCGCTTAGAACAGTGCAGTTTTTCAACCTGGGTTGAAAATTTAGCCATTTCAGGCGTGCGTGCCTGGGAAGCATTCCTGGGACTCAAACTGCAAGAGCTTGGCATTTCTGTACCCCGTCGCACGCGCACGTGCATAACATTATGTCTCCTGACTATGCTCCAACTATGCCCCAACACAGGTGCACCACAATGCGGGACAAATCTCACACTCGAGAGTGTGACCCCGAAAGGTTACTTCCATAAGGAATCGATTTGTGTGTGCTTGTAAAGGAGAGTAATTGATTTGCGGCGAGGTAGGGCCAGGTGTGTGTTTACCTGAAAGAAACTTGCAAACGGCGGGAGGGGCGGGAGGATCATTCTTGAGATTTGCTCCTTAACCGGCCGGCCGTCTGGTGCAATAAATCAACACTTTAAGGGCGCTGGCAAGGTCTTTCGTGGACGATTTGTTCCCTAATCTGTATTCTTTCAGTGTAGTTCTAAGTCAGTTTGCACCCTATGCTTTCCTGTTTCAAGTCCTGTACTTTCTTTCCTTTTGTTTGTTTGTGTGTTTGTTTGTTTGTTTGGTTGGGTTTTTTTTTATCGTGGGGGGGCGGGAGTTTTCTGAGGGATATTTTCCACTGTCTTAACACTTTCTACCCCACCTATGTTGACCAAGGTTTTTTTTACCTGAGACCAGCTGTGCTGCAGCAGGTCACTCAGAATTGTAGTAATTGTGTAGTAACTGAGTATCAACACGCTGGAATGCAGTCGTTAGATGGACGTTACAGGAAGCGACTGAAGCTAACTGTCTGAACGGATATATCCGTACCTGGTCAGATAGAGCCATATGAGTGGGTACGGATATATCCGTACCTGGGAGACAATGAGTTAAACATCTGAAGTAAAACAGCGTTTTCGAGTGGAGCGTACATGTAACTATATACATATAAGTCTCACGATGCCTCTAGGTACAGACTGTAGCGGGAAACACGTCTGGTTCTATGGTTCCTTCAATGCGAGAGCTCGTCCGCTTTTCCCACAACAAAACGAAGTGTACAGGCAGAACAGAGAAATAGAGATACACCGCTTGGTAATCGTACCAGGAGTGACTACATTTTGTTCGTATACCCACGCTGTTTTAATCTGCATTAAAGTCAATTTGAGGACAGGGTGGCCCAATATAGAACAAAGACGAGATGGACCAATATAGGAACAGGACGGGGTGGCCCAGTATAGGAACAGGACGGGGTGGCCGAATATAGGAACAGGACAGGATTGCCAAATATAGGAACATGATGGGAAAAGTTCCTTGACAGAGTGGCTCAAATTAGGAACAGGACGGGGTGGCCCAATATAGGAACATGACGTGATTGCCCAGTATAGGAACAGGACAGGATAGCCAAATATAGGAACAGGAAGGGATAGCCAAATATAGGAACATGACGGGGTGGCCCAAAATAGCAAAAGAACAGGATGGCCCAAAAGAGGAACAGGACAGGATGGCCCAAATTAGGAACAGGGCAGCATGGCGCAATATAGTAACAGGACCAGTATACGACCTTCTTCCTTATTCAGATAAATATAGGTGGGGTTTTAGGTTTTTGTGTGTGCTAGTGTTGACTATTGCGACTCCTAAATATATGGAAGAGGGAGGTGGGGAGGGTTTGGGGGTGCCTTATTGCTGAGCGTAACTGAGTGGAAATCAAAAGGACAAGAGGGAGCACACTTGGGGATTAGTGTGTTCGTGAGAGGGGGAAAAGAGGGGAGAATAGGTGGCTTGTTGACAGCAGAATTTCGTTGTCTGATCGCCAGATACCTTCTTCTTCTTTTTCCTCTTCTGCGTTCGTGGGCTGAAACTCCCACGTACACTCGTGTTTTTTGCACGAGTGGAATTTTACGTGTATGACCGTTTTTTACCCCGCCATTTAGGCAGCCATACGCCGTTTTCGGAGGAGCCAGATACCGATTGTACTGATTGTTTCTTCGTTCGCCTGGTTGACCGAAATATCTGTCGTGTACTATTTTCGTATTTCAAGAGCCAATGGCCAAGTGTTTATACGGCATTGACACTGGTATTGCAGACCTTTGGTGTAGACAATGTCTTGATCTCAAATCCGACTTATGCCACCTGGTGACATTTTCAAACGTGCACCCCACAAGCAGCTGTGCTTCACTGTTAAGAAAGAAAGGGGAGGGGGAAACGTACAGAGAAAATATTGAATTCCAAAAAGGTGTTTACGACTCAGATTGATTTGTGAGAGATTTGTTTTATTAGTTTTCATTACTTTCTTATCTCATTGCTGGGAAATTTGGGTCGCGTCCTCCGAGTGGAAAGCTAGCAGCAACAAGAGTCGCGCTACGCTATCAGCCACCTGCACTTCTAGCCGACTGGCCGAGGTCCTACGTCATTGCGTTGACACTAGGAGGGGGGGGGGGGTGTAGGGGGGGGGGAGATGAATACCGTTTTTTTTTATCTGGTGTACCAACACAGCTAACAAGCAACTTTTCCCATCTACTTCCATTAACATGTCACGGTCTTCTTCTGCGTTCGATGTTGGTACGGCCATATTATCGTGGGAGCGTAGACAGCCGATTTTCTCCCCACGCCAAATTGGCTGCTGTCTTCCGTCTTCGGTGGTTGAGGTTCTTACTCAGGGTTGCCTCCTCCCCAAGAGTAGCTGCCTTGCTGGGCTGTCGAGTCCACTCTACCCGGGTTTGACGTCGAAGTTTTCCTTCTCGTAGCCTTTGCCTTTCCCAAGGCGCACACAAGACAGTGCGGGTTTTGAAATCGGAGTTGTCCTTCTCCTAGATGAGCGACCATCCAAGGTTAACGAGCCCCATCTGCCCGAAGCAGCTGGTTTTAAGGCGCCAGTGACCCGCCTGCATCCCTTCTCCTGTTAGTCGAAGACAGGGCCCGCCACGTGAAGGCCAGGAGCTGGATTTGACTGTCAGAGGTGTTTGGAGACACGAAGCCATTTGGAGCATTTCTTGGGAAGTAGGCGCTTACCTCTACTTCCACCCCGGCATAACAGTCCTTGGGCCCCATGTCACGGTCAAAGTCACTCCTTTGTAATCATTCCTCACACTAAGTTTCGCATTACAGCCCGCGACATGGCGTATTGTGCCGCTGACTTCGTTTGTTCTTTTTTTTCTTCACGTTTGAATGATGCATGTCTGTGATCAGATGTACTTATGCCACTAATTTCGTTTCTTATTTCTTTTTTTTTTAACGATGTCTCATATCAAATACATTACTTCTCTGCACAGCGTCCGTTGGCTATACATGTACTGTCTTAATTGTACTGCATTTTCTGTTTCTAGAAAGTTTTCTTTTGTTTTATTTATCATACAGTGGCCTTTTTTCACGTTGTAAACGGGTACGAATACCCCCTCTCTCTCCCCCTCTCTCTCTCTCTCTCTCTCTCTCTCTCTCTCTCTCTCTCTCTCGCTTTCTTATTTCAACAATAGTTAAATATTATATACATAAGTTACACATAATGAGTGTATCACTTGTTTATTTTTGTGTGTCCATTTTTATTGATAGCGTTCTATATGTTGTTTTTGTGAAACGATTGTATTGGGCCCAAAGTGAATAAAAACATGTTTAAAACAAGAGACTGACCAACCCGTGCATGTTGCAGACACTGTGCACCACGAGCACTTCTTGTACAACGTGTCACACCTGCAGGGCGAGGAGGCGGAGGAGGAGCGAATGCTGGAGGCGGAGTTCCACGTCTTCAAGATGAAGCCACGCCCTACACGCAGTGCAGAGCCCATCCCTCCGCATCATCTACAGGTATGGCAATACATACGCATGTATGCACGAACGCGCGCACACACACACACACACACACACACACGTACACACACATACGTACACACAGATACACACACACACACACACACACACACACGCACAGACACACACAGACACACACACACACACACTGTCACAATGTCACACACACACATGCTGTCTGCACAACAGTTTCAGGCATGTCGCTCATATTCAAAAGTTGATTTAAAAAAATATACGTGCCGCCTCAAATTAAACGGTTATGAACTGTGTCTCGTATTGGCGAACGACAAGAAGAAGAACCGTGTCTCGTGATTTAAAATATAGATGGGCTCCTGCATCGCGTGTGCTTTTTATATAACCAAACCATGTTGAATAATCATCCGAAGCTTGAACAGAACAGACAATGCTGTTTTCCTATCTATGATATAGTATAGTAAGCTTTCTTTAAGCAAGAATCGGTGTTGAAATAGTATCCGGTTTTGTTTTTACATTTAGTCAAGTTTTTACTAAATGTTTTAACATAAAGGGGGAATCGAGACGAGGGTCGTGGTGTATGTGTGTGTGTGTGTGTGTGTATGTGTGTTTGTGTGTGTGTGTGTATGTGTGTGTGTGTGTGTGTGTGTGTGTGTGTGTGTGTGTGTGTAGAGCGATTCAGACTAAACTACTGGACCGATCTTTATGAAATTTGACATGAGAGTTTCTGGGTATGATATCCCCGGACGTTTTTTTCTTTTTTTCGATAAATGTCTTTGATGACGTCATATCCGGCTTTTTGTAAAAGTTGAGGCGGCACTGTCACACCCTCATTTTTCAATCAAATTGATTGAAATTTTGGCCAACAATCTTCGACAAAGGCCGGACTTCGGTATTGCATTTCAGTTTGGTGGCTTACTTTGGTCATTAAAAATCTGAAAATTGTAAAAAAAAAAAAATTTTATAAAACGATCCAAATTTACGTTCATCTTATTCTTCATCATTTTCTGATTCCAAAAACATATAAATATGTTATATTTGGATTAAAAACAAGCTCTGAAAATTAAAAATATAAAATTTATGATTAAAATTAAATTTCCGAAATCGTTTTAAAAACTATTTCATCTTATTCCTTGTCGGTTCCTGATTCCAAAAACATATAGATATGATATGTTTCGATTAAAAACACGCTCAGAAAGTTAAAACGAAGAGAGGTACAGACGTAAAGCGTGCTATGAAGCACAGCGCAACCGCACCAAACAGGCTCGTCACTTTCACTGCCTTTTGCACTAGCGGCGGACTACGTTCAGTTTCATTCTGTGAGTTCCACAGCTTGACTAAATGTAGTAATTTCGCCTTACGCGACTTGGTTTTTTTTTTAAGTCATTGATTGAATGTATTAATCTGTTTTGCATGCATCTATCTATATATATATACGTCTTGTGTCTGTGTGTCTGTGTGTCTGTGTGTCTGTGTATTTGTGTGTTTGTGTATTTGTGTATTCGCCATGCACGGCCAAAGTTCTCGATGGATCTGCTTCAAATTTGGTGGGCATATTCAGGTTGACCCGGTACAGGACACAACCTGGTCGATATTTCAACACGTGCTCTCAGCGCGCAGCGCTGAACCGATTTTGGTTCCACCTCAGCTACCCGGGCCCCCATACCGACACACCATAGCCGCTACACCACATCACAACGCCAAAGTTCTCGGTGGATCTTTTTCAAATTTGGACACCGTATTCAGCTACACCCCGGACACAATATCATCGATGAGATATTTCAACACGTGCTCTCAGCGCGCAGCGCTGAATCGATTTTGGTTTTTGTGTTCATTTCACCATTATAAGTAACTCTTCCTTATCTTCTCATATTCTCCAGGTTTTCAGCGTTTACCTCCCTTTCTTCGTAATGGTGCACTATAGTGTGAGTGGAGCGTCTTCGGATATTCCCGGCGTTCTGTTACTGTTACTATTTTTAGAAGGTCAACGCAGTGTCCAGAACGTAAATTGGACCCGTAAATTATCCTCACTGTAAAAGTGCAAAGGTCGAATCAATTTATAGCCACGCGAAAAATACACTGTCATCTATCTCTCTATAGATACGGCTTCTCTGTGTTTTTGTGTGTGTGTGTGTGTGTGTGTGTGTGTGTGTGTGTGTGTGTCTCTATGTGAGCAACACCTGTGCATTGTTCAGTTCTGTTTGTGATGTGGTCTGGCGGCTTTTGTGTAAATTTATGTACTGGCCTTCCTTTTAAAAGCCATAACTTGCTCAGTCCTGTTTGAGTGGAGTTCGCCTCCAAAGGTGATTAACACGGTTACATTCGTCGACAAGGATGGGACTCGATATGGTCAGGAATGGCATTATGGCCACTGAATCATTTTCGTGCTGTTCCCATTCCACGAATCTGGGAGGGACCTAAGCTTGGCGGGTCCATTGTTCGGACCCGGCGAAGCCGGCGTACGGCTCTAAGTACTTCTTCCCGGCGAAGCCGGCTACCCGGCGAAGCGGGTATTCATTCTAGTATACAATAGAATGTTGTAGAGTGCTGTATCGAGGTCGTATAAGGAGTAAGAGATAAATTCCGGAATAAAAAAGAGGTTTTGAAAAGAGACAGACAGAAAGGCAGAGAGAATTAACACTGCACGGAGTTAAGACTAACTATAAAAAAAAAAGTTGGGTTGTGAGTACGCTGGGCATAATGTGTGTCTCACGAAGAGGGAAGTAGGGGGAGGGGGATGTTCAAGAGGAAAAAAGACTGGTCGTGAGTTGAGGTGACATAGTACAAGGCCGTTAGCACGCATCATCAAGTGTGTAATGGAGTGTGAACATTTTTCACGGGTGGTTGAATCGTTACCAGGCTCATAACTTCAAGTGATGTTTTCTTTGATTTGAGTCTTAATTTTACTGTGATAGACCTAAATGTAGATAGTTTTAAAATTGACTTGATGGTCTCCGTGTTTAAAACTATGTACACTAGGTCTATCAAAGTAAAATTAGCGTTTAATGAATGCATAATAAAGAGAACATGATAGAGTAATAATTAATTTGATAATTAAATAGATAAATGAAAGTAACATATATATAAATTCAAATTGAAATTAAGTCGAGAGATTTATTTCAGTTTTATATGAGACACAATGTTCCCCGTTTGGATGTCAAACAAGCAAGAAGGGTTGAGTTGGACACCCAGTGCATATGTCATGTGACACCTATGCACACCCTGATTGGCTGCCTGCTGTTTCTCTGACGCGTTCATCGGAAGCGATGTTGTACCGGTTAACTGCATTCCTTTGGCCGTCCTGAATTCCATCTTTTCCAGACGCAACAAGGGTCTCATTTTTTTCAAACTACATAAAAGATAGGCCTACACTTAAACAGAAAATGTTCGTAGCTTTTGGACAGTTTCCACTCTTGAAACTTTTCTGCACACTTTACTTTCTCCTTTCATTTCTTTTTTTTAAACTTTATTTATTTATTAAGGAGATTTCTATAGCGCATAACTAAAAGCACTAGGAGCATTATATGAAAAACACCTGCTTGATGTTAACTGTTTAACTGTTATTGGACAGTCCGGCCGTTTCGAACAGATAAACATGTAAAGTGAAAGCACAATCGATACGTCTACTCCTCTCTCTCTCTCTCTCTCTCTCTCTCTCTCTCTCTCTCTCTCTTTTTCTCTGTCTCTCTCTCTTTCTCTCTCTCTCTTTCTCTCTCACTCTCTCTCTCTCACTCTCCTCCTCTCTCTCTCTCTCCCCCTCTCTCTCACTCTCTCTCTCTCACTCTCCCCCTCCCTCTCCCTCCCTCCCTATCTCTTACTCGCTAATACCATAAATATTATATATGTATTCTTAAACGGATTTTTGTTTTGATGTACAATTTTCATTCAATTTTCTTTTCATGTTTGCTTGCTTTTCATTTAAACTGTACAATAGCCGCCATTTATATGTATTTTTCTAGAAAACTGTAAACACCACTATAAGCATTATGCTTGTTGTTGTTTACTCTATATGCGTTTTTTTGTAAATAATGCACAAACGTTGAATAAAACAGTTTAACACTGAAAGTATAAACAATGACAGCCATAAGAGTGTTGTCCTCAAACCATGCGGATTTCCGTGACACATACCAAAATTATTTGAATATTTGATCCTTTTTGCAAGAATTTTGCTCTTGAGAAATTTGCCAAGCGTATGCCCGATATTCACACCCGCATTCCAACAAAAGCGTTCACGAAGTCAATAGTTCACGGATGGCTTGGTAAGTCCAAACTCCTTTTAATGTAGTCAGCGACAACTCTATTAAGCTGTCAGCACCCGAGCAAGATGAATAGCCCGGGCCCCACACACGAGAAGGAAAACCTGCGATTTAACTGTCTGAGGAAACGCATGATACATGCATTTTTTTTACTCACCTTTTTTTTTTCTTTTTCTTTTTTGTCACAGGATAGGTGCAGCTTACGAAAATAGTGTTCACACCTTTTTGCGAAAAATAAAAACACTTAAAAGTCTTTTAGGGTAAGCTTTTCTTTATGCGAACTTAAAGTGAAGATGGTCATCCTTTGCTAAAACAAAATTCTTCTTACTCCTTCAGTGCTAAGTCAGGAAATCTGGGGGACCGGCCGAGTCATTTGCGATCGTATCATGGATTGTTATTTAATGTCGACACCAATACTGCTGTATCATGCAAAACACTTGCAGTCAGACATTTGTTAAAAAAAAAATTAAAAAAAAACAGCATCGAACTTTGGATAGGAATGGAAAATAGGATTATCATTATGCATATGGCATTGTCCTAAAAGTCACCAGTCCCTATTATTGTTGACCCCGGCTACAATAACCCGTAAAAGGGGGGGGGGAGTTAACGTCCTCTCAGAAAATATTTCCATTTGGGACAAGAATTGGTGATACGCTAAGGAGCTGGTAAGGGTGAGCGAAGAGGGGAGGATGACGGGGTGGGCAGGAGTGGTGATGATAAAAGTTTGTTAAGAGGGGTAAGTTCTTCTTCTAGATAGTCTGATTTAATATGATTGGGTTTGGCACCCGTTGTCTCCAGAAGCATTGGGAGTAGGATGTTAAAAGTATACGTTTATTTTCCAAAAAGGTACTTTATAAAAAGTGATAAAATTTCAGAGCCACTTTATAAAATCAAGGGTTAAAAAAGGTGATTCAGATTTGTACAGAGAGAGCTTAAAAGCAGGTATATACAGCACATGGGCCTTTTTTCATTTCACTTGCAGTTTAAGAAAGCTATCTATGCCACAGTGACACACCGAATACATTCACTCACACAGATATAGGGTATATGTAAAAAAAAAAAAAAAATAAAAAAAAAATATATATATACACAAAGTACTGACTTCTAAATAATGTTGCGTGTAAGCCGGCTACCATGAAACCCGGGCCCCCTTTTAAGACCCCCCCCAACCTGGTGCACAGTGTCTGCAACATGCACGGGTTGGTCAGTCTCTTGTTTTAAACATGTTTTTATTCACTTTGGGCCCAGTCAACAAATTCAGGTGAAATAATTATACAGATCTTGTGTACAAAAAATAAAATTAAAATAGGGCCGAACAGGAGGGGCTGCAAGAAGTAGAGTATCTTGCCGAGACGCGTCTTTCGATCATGTTCATAAACTAACAATAAAGATGCAATCGTCCCCGAAGGGGAAGAGCAAGATAAAAACTCCAACTAAAAGCAGTAAGCTGGTCCTAAGCCTTTCATTTATTATTTGTTAGGCAAGAATGTTGACTGATGATTACATCAAGAAGCTATGGGGGAGGGGGGTATTTCTTAGCAAGATTATTTTCCCCCGAATTGTTTAAATTCTGATGGAGTTTATCTTTAAGTGAACTCAAAAAGCGAGGGAAAGACCGACGTAAAAACGATCGGTGCAACGAACGAATCAAAAAGCGCAAGGCATGTTTTATTGGTGCTGTAATAAAAGCATAGAGACTTACGTTTCTTTTTTTACTGTACCAAAAAGGCTTTTCCGGTTTGCATCGCTTCACGGAGATCGTTGCTGATAGAGCTATAGAAACGGATACCGAGATTATCTCCCTTTTCTGCTGTTTTACATCTTTTTCAAGAATTTGCGCTCACAAACATTTTTCTATCGCCTCATTTTGAAACTTAAAGGGACGACATCCTAAAACTTCTCATTTATGTTCCTACTTGCTTTCATCCAAAATGGACAGACTGTTAACGTTCAAAAGACAAGAAAGGTTGGTTTATGGTACGTTTGATAATATGCAAAACGGAGCACTCCCAAAAGCAAACTTGCTTTTAGTTATACTGTTTAAGTCCTCAAGATTCTTGCTGAATATGTGTTATATCTGTGTGTTCCAGCTGAAGGTGTACCAAGTGTTAGATGCCAACAACATGAATTCACCAAAAGGACTTCGTCTTCTGGATGCTCGGCGTATCAGCACGCATGCGCACGGCTGGTTCACGTTCAAGGTCACCAAGGCCGTTGAGAACTGGCGTTTGCAGGCAGAAGAAAACCACGGTAAGAATTCTTCACAAAGATCTTCCTTCTGATCTGTTTTAGGGTCCTTCCTGATCTTTCTAAATTTTGTCTGAACTGTACATCGTAGTTGTTTAAAGAGATATTTTATTCGCGCATGTCTGTCTGTCGGTCTGTCGGTCTGTTTGCAACTTTGACTGAGAGTGTCCATGTATGACTGTATGTTTACGTGTCTGTGTGTCGCTGTCCTTCTGTCTACCTGCCGGTTGTTATGTTTGTATCATCACGGTGCATTCGTCGAATGAACCCGATGTGTATGTATATATATATATGTAAAGAACGCAGGCGTTTCACCACACATTCTTCACGTGCAGGTCTGCTTGTGACGGCGCAGTCAAGCCAAGGACAGCACTACAACGGCAGCTACATTCGCTTCGCACAGCGCAACCACCACCACGACAGCAAGCAGCCCATCCTCGTCGTCTTCACTGACGATGGCGTCCCTCGGCACCCCACCTATGTCGATCCAGATGATGAGGGTAAGATGCAGCACGTGCACATAGTAAATATATCGAACTTTAAAAAAACAACTTCTCAAAGCTTTTCAAAATGTTAGGGGCGGTGAGACTGAAAACCGAGATAATATAGTGAAGTTTCCTGCTTCAAATCATTATAAGTATCCGTGTGAACGGGACCATTGTTTGAATGTTTACCACCATGATGACCAATTGATTACGATTGTATCTGTTGTGGTCGACGCTTAGTCCACAACAACAACATTTCTGCATAGCCAATTTGGTCGAAGGGACCAGAATAAACAACACCCACAACGGGAAAAGATCTCGGGTTGACGAGTTGTTATTGAAAACAGTCAGTGTCTAGCGCTGCAGCTTTGAAATCGAAGAAATCTGAAAATGTTTTTGTCTGTTTCAGATTATCAACAGATTCGAGAAGAAATGAACGAGAGGAATTTACAAGAGAAAGAAGAAAAAGAAGAAGAGGAGCAAGCGGCGCAGCTTACTACTGAAGCAGAAGTCACCAAAAATGCCCACGCATTCAACAGGAACGACAACTTTCGCCAAGCCATTCGCTTCCTCAACGAACGTGCGCGTGTTCAGCGCCCCCCTCCCTCATCCCCCTCTCGCCCCAGCGTGGGCAGGAAAAGGCGGAAGAGGGAAACGGGTGCGGCGGGGGGAGGAGGAGGAGGAGGAGGGGGCAAGAAGAAGAAGAGACAAGGGGGTAGACGCAAGAGAATGTACGATGGATACCGGTACCGCCGCTCTTGCGCCAAACACAAGATGTACGTGGACTTTGACGAGATCGGCTGGTCTGGCTGGATCATCTCGCCCAAAGGCTACGACGCCTACCACTGCTCAGGGGAGTGTCCCTTCCCGCTGGGACAGAGCCAGAAGCCCACCAACCACGCCACCGTGCAGAGCATCGTGCACGCGCTGCGCGTGGGTACCAAGCACGTGGGCACGCCTTGCTGCGTGCCCAACAAACTCTTCTCCATCTCTTTGCTGTATTTTGACGACGACGAGAACGTCATTCTCAAACAATATGACGACATGGTCGCAGCCAGCTGTGGTTGTCACTGACACTGTCAACAAGATACGTGTGTTGTGAAATGGCAAGCACAAGGTGTACGTAGACTATGACGGAATCTGCTGGTCCGGGGTGGATCATTTCGCCCAAATATTAGAAGTGTCATGTGATCTGGCAGTGCAGTTTCCAGGAGAACTCGAATGCTCCGTGCTTCGATATAAACGTTGTTGAATTTCTGTGAACTGGAGATACGTTTTGTGATTTGACAGGGCAGTTTCAAGAAGAACTTGGTTAATGTCCTCGTTGTCAGTAACGTTTTTGACGCCGTGATTTGTAGCTTACCACCGACAGAAAAAGGATGTTCAGGACGTCATGTGCTTTGGTACGTTTTGAACCAGCAGACAGATCGTTTTCAGTTGCTGAATCAATGTTCAAACCACGTTAAGTTGACGCGTGGAGTCTGATTTCTCCGGCTGAAGCAGCTTTCGTCGTTATTTTTCCTCCTGTTTTCAATGCAGAACTTTTTTGGGAGATACAAATCTGGATTACTGAAGGCAGGGTTAAAGGATGTGATACAGTGTACAACTGAGCGAGAAGGAAGAACGTTGAAAACGACGTACAATGTGGTCATGGTGCTTGCAAATGAAAAAAACAATAGAGATTTTCTTTGACACAGGCGAGAGTTTGAGGTGGGTTTTTTTCTCACCAAAAGCTGACTGTTCAGGTCATGTACTTGGACACCAGGATATAATGGCATCCAAACAACTCTGGTTATAATTGTCCCAAAGTTTCACCATTGGCACAGGAGCGGTTGATGTTGTGAACAGGTTGAAAATCAAGTACAGTAGTGCTTGCAATGATAGGAAAACCTCGAGACGAACCCAAATGTGTCCTTATTACGCAGGTGTCCTCACGTGTATGATACACTTTGGCTAAGTTAACAAACCGTTGCACAACGGAAGCTGTTCTTTGGGGATGGGTTTTCTCATCGACAGGAACTCATGTAACAGCCATCACAAGATTCATAGATGATGCGCTGTAAGGTGTTCGATGTTACAAAGGTTATTTACTGGCCGGTTGTGGTCACAACGTTCAGTGAAGTCTGTGTTCTTTGACAATGAAACACAAACAAAACTGGTCTGACTTTAAGCTTTGGTGTATCAGCATTTGTAAGGTATTTCAGCTGATGTTTCTAGATGCACTCGGATGGACATTTTCTACAAAAGGCTGAAGATTTGTACAAATATGTCGTTCACTTCGTAGTTTTGTGACTGCGAAAAATACTGATTTCAAAGTGGACGTAGTGTTTTCAATGTACTGAAGTTATTTTAATGAAAAATATGTATGTATGCATTCATGTTGGCATTTATCTATGTTGTATCTTACAGATCAGTAATACGTATCGCATTAATTAAGCTATACATCTTTGTTGTCAGTATGGCTCTTTGCTTTCTCCTGTCCATGTCTTTGAATGTTTAACATCCCAACCGTAATCTAAAAAGCACATTACAGGTAACACATAAATCACTTCCTTTTATCTTTTATGCTTGTTGATTCTCTTCTTCTTCTTCTTCTTCTTCTTCTTCTTCTTCTTCTTCTTCTTCTTCTTCTTCTTCTTGTTCTTCTTCTTCTTCTTCTTCTTCTTCTTCTTCTTCTTCTTCTTCTTCTTCTTCTTCTTCTATCGTTGCTGCATTGATGTATAATCTGTTTAGAATCTTTGCTTTTGTGACTTAACTTTGTGACTGTCCAGACTTGATTTCATGTTGTTTGATCGTGCTTTGTAGAAAAATACTGCGTTATTTGTCACGCGACAATTTGTTTGTGCTTGAACGAATAGAAAGAATAGTTTGCACTGATCGATCTTGTAAATATAACTATTAATATTGTTATTGTGGCTCTGGATCATTTTAAAGTTGTTCAAAACAGTAGCTTAGGAAAATAGATCAATGCTCACATTCGCTGTAGTTATCCACATTCAGAATCATGAACATTCCATGTAATACTCTGTCACTAGCATTACTCATTGCCATATGGTTTGTGATTTTAACAGCAGTAACACTCAAACAGATGTTACAGTATTCGTATTTTAGATGGTCGTGCTACATTTCAGCATTGGTGTTCTGGAGGTACTTTCTGTACCAAGTAAAAACTAGAGTTTAGCTCATCCGAGGGCTCATAGCTTCTTAAGCAACGTGGCGAGATACAGGCTTTAATACTGTGTGTCGTCTGAACATATTTAAGACTAGATGAATACCCGCTTCGCCGGGTACGGCTGCGCCGGGAAGAAGTCGATCCGAATACCCGGCTGCGCCGGGGACCCGGCTATGCCGGGTGTACGCCGGCAAAGCCGGCGCACCGCACGGAGGAAGGGAGATAATCGCGGCTAAAAACACTGGAGAAGATAAGGAAGAGTTACTGGTAGTGGATCCAGACCAAAAAAAACAAAATCGGTTCAGCACAAAACAGCTGGGAGGAAGGGAGATAATCGCGGCTAAAAACACTGGAGAAGATAAGGAAGAGTTACTGGTAGTGGATCCAGACCAAAAAAAACAAAATCGGTTCAGCACAAAAAACAAAATCGGTTCAGCGTTGCGCGCTGAGAGCACGTGTTGAAATATCTCATCGACCAGGTTGTGTCCCGGGTGTACCTGAATATGCCCACCAAATTTGAAGCAGATCCATCGAGAACTTTGGCCGTGCATCGCGCACAGACACACAGACACACAGACACTAGTCGTATATATATATAGATGCTGCCCTTAAATGTTTTCTTCGCCGTCATGTAAGGTAGCTCGTCATGAATAGTCTGTGTCCTACCTACTACCTAATGGGTATCGAGTAGGAATAAATCCCAAATCCATTCGCGAAGATGCAACTGAACTGGTCATTTTGCACTCATTATGTCACCGTATGATAAACATGCATTCAGTTGAAAAGTAAGCAAACATGCTTTATTTTGAAAATGTAACATAGTTTCCAGTTTTTAAGACCTGTGGTAAAGTTAGAATAAATATGTACATGACATTATTCGAAGGGCAAATAAACTGAAAGATCGGTGTAGATGAGTATAAGTCAGCACCATTCTACAGGAGCTATGACTCTTTCGATCAGCTCTATATTCTCCTTATTGTACATGTAAAAGTTAGCCAAAAAATTATTGCAACAAATTTCAAACCCAAATTAAAGCCTTAATTCCTGTGTCATTTAATTAAAACTGTATATGCCAAAGAAGGCCGTTCACTTAACCTTCAGGATCACCTCTTTGATTAAATATTTCTTTTACAGGGATCACGTGACCGCCGCTCAAGTAAGGGTACCCTCAAAATCGACCAGACAAAAACGGAAGAGCCGAATGAAAAATCGACAAAAAAATCACAATAGGCAAAACGTTGCAACTTTCACATACGGGAAGAAAGTCAAACCAATTATCTACCCTGAACAGATTGTTTTGTTTTGCTACCTTGCGTATTTCGCGTGCTATGCTATTCCTACTGATGCAGGTGTCGATCGCAAGAGCGGTCAAAAACGGGACTTTTTAGGAGTATCATGACAAAAAAGTCTGCACTTTAGCAATGACTTGGTGGATTGCTTTGAAACTTTCAGAATATTTTACCAACATACTAGAAATACTTCGAGCGAAATGATGGATTGTTACAGGTGTTTGTTAAAATGTTATGCAATTTTTCGAAAGAAGTTTTTAATCTCGTCGTAGGATTGTTCCCTTGGGTCCAAAAAATGTATGACTTTGCATGTCTTTACAAAAATGATTGGTACACACACTGCTAAAGTTTTATGTGCGTGTAAGCACTGACGCAAATTTGCTGGACCAGTAAACACGCTACATATTTAAGCGATGATTCTGGTGCCACAGCGATGCCCAGCCAAGCGTGACCGTAGCATGTTTTAAGAGGCACGCAGCGATAACAGCTGCAAGCGCGAAACAGCGTGAACCCTCAAAATCGACCAGACAAAAACGGAAGAGCCGAATGAAAAATCGACAAAAAATCACAATAGGCAAAACGTTGCAACTTTCACATACAAGAAGAAAGTCAAACCAATTATCTACCCTGAACAGATTGTTTTGTTTTGCTACCTTGCGTATTTCGCGTGCTATGCTATTCCTACTGATGCAGGTGTCGATCGCTAGAGCGGTCAAAAACGGAACGTTTTACGTCAATTTTTATGGGTATCATGTCAAAAAGCGCTACATTTTAGCAATGACTTGGTGGATTGCTTTGACACTTTCAGAATATTTTACCAACATACTAGAGATACTTCGTGTAAACGTTTGGATCGTTACGGTTATTTATCCAGATGTGACGCAATGTTTTGGAAAATGTCATAGGATTGTTTACTTGTGTCCAAACAATTCATGACTTTGCATATCTACAGATAAATGATTTATACAGATTCTGTCTAAGTTTCATTTGTGTGTAGCTGCTGGCGTTAATTTGCTAGTCATGCAAACACATGAGGAAAAAATGGAACGTTCACGCTGTTTCGCGCTTGTAGCTGTTATCGCTGCGTGCCTCTTAAAACATGCTACGGTCACGCTTGGCTGGGCATCGCTGTGGCACCAGAATCATCGCTTAAATATGTAGCGTGTTTACTGGTCCAGCAAATTTGTGTCAGTGCTTACACGCACATAAAACTTTAGCAGTGTGTGTACCAATCATTTTTGTAAAGACATGCAAAGTCATACATTTTTTGGACCCAAGGGAACAATCCTACGACGAGATTAAAAACTTCTTTCGAAAAATTGCATAACATTTTAACAAACACCTGTAACAATCCATCATTTCGCTCGAAGTATCTCTAGTATGTTGGTAAAATATTCTGAAAGTTTCAAAGCAATCCACCAAGTCATTGCTAAAGTGCAGACTTTTTTGTCATGATACTCCTAAAAAATGACGCAAAAAGCCCCGTTTTTGACCGCTCTTGCGATCGACACCTGCATCAGTAGGAATAGCATAGCACGCGAAATACGCAAGGTAGCAAAACAAAACAATCTATTCAGGGTAGATAATTGGTTTGACTTTCTTCCCGTATGTGAAAGTTGCAACGTTTTGCCTATTGTGATTTTTTTGTCGATTTTTCATTCGGCTCTTCCGTTTTTGTCTGGTCGATTTTGAGGGTACCCTTACTTGAGCGGCGGTCACGTGATCCCTGTAAAAGAAATATTTAATACAAATGATGATCCGGAAGGTTAAGTGAACGGCCTTTTCTGGCATATAAAGTGTTAATAAAATGACACGGGGATTAATGCTTTAATTTGGGTTTGACATTTGTTGCAATAATTTTTTGGCCAAGTTTACTTCAATGTGCTTTCAGACTTTAAGTTCCTTTGCTGTCTCGCGTACGCGAGAGTAAACCTACGCATAATCTTGTTCCATGAAATACGAATGAACATCATTCATATCGGCTGTACAATACATTTTTGTTCACAACGTTTACCTTTTTTTTTTATATATACAAACAGGTTTAAATGGTCACAATACTTGTCAGTATAGGTAAACACCATGTCTGGTTGTCAGATAAAACCACGATAAAGTTGACATCTACTGATTTGTGTTTTTTGCGGCATTTTAGCCAGCTACTGTTCAACGCGAAACGATTGACTGTGTTGTAGAAAATAGTGTTTTCTGTTTATGGGGAAGAGTGATAAGGGCAGGTGTGTGTGTGTGTGTGTGTGTGTGTGGTGAGGGTCATTGAGTGTGTGTGTGTGTGTTTTGTGTGTGTGTGTGTGTGTGTGTGTGTATGTGTGTATGTATGTGTGTATGTGTGTGTGTGTGTGTGTGTGTGTTTGGTATAGCGAAAAGTACATCAGGCTTTTCGCGAGAAGGATGCAAGTAACATCTTATTTCTGATCAGAGACATACAATTCTTTCCATGTCTCTGATCTGATACAAGATACATGTACATCCAGCACCATTAAAAGCAGTTGGTTGGTTAGACATGATTTCTACGCTTGTTTGCTATGGTAACGCCCTCAGCATATTTCCGTGAGGTGAACTCATGAAACATTCTTTAGTGTGTAGGACGACAAGATATATATATTTGGCATTTTGCACAAATATCAAGCTGTGTTAGACATTACTGAAGAGAAACGGTAGATTGTACCCTAAAAACAAATTTGAAAATAAAAATATCACATGGTCTTTATGTCTATGCATTTGTTGGTGACTGTTGGTGTGTATGCGTGCATTATTGTGTGTGTGTGTGTGTGTGTGTGTGTGTGTGTGTGTGTGTGTGTGGTGAGGGTCATTGAGTGTGTGTGTGTGTGTTTTGTGTGTGTGTGTGCAATCCAAATCTGCACTCGAATCGGCAAACCTGATACCATTAAATGTCCACCCATCAACACATCATATGATCAGACTGCCGATGAGTCAGTCAAACACGAGTATTAACGTCCTACCCGACGAAAATGTGAAAGGGTGTGGGAGCCATAATTCAGGCCGGATGCGCAGACGTCTCGAAGTTGACAGAACGTGCTAGGACCCGGATTCAGCGGGTGGCCGAGCGCCAAGGGACGTAACTCATGAATGGACCACACGTTCGGAACAAAATGAGCAGACGACAAGGTTTGTCCAATTTGACCGGAGGGTCCCGAACAGTTGAGGATCAGGTTTTGGGAGGAGGGGAGGGGGGGGGTGTTTCAGGACATCATTTTCTTTCCCACACACAGCGATTTCAGGCGATGGAATGACATGAGTGTGGAATGCGGAAAAAGCAGGATGAGATTCTTTTGCCAACTCTCTGATCCTTGACGTGACGTAGCCTATACTGACCAGATACTATCAGTGTTGGCATTACAGTGGAACCCCACGATTAAAACTCCCCCCTATTTAAGACCTTGCCTTTTCCGATTTGCTATTCAGTCATAGTCGCCCCCCGCGGGTTAGGGGAAAGAATTTACCCGATGCTCCCCAGCATGTCGTAAGAGGCGACTAACGGATTCTGTTTCTCCTTTTACCCTTGTTAAGTGTTTCTTGTATAGAATATAGCCAATTTTTGTAAAGATTTTAGTCAAGCAGTATGTAAGAAATGTTAAGTCCTTTGTACTGGAAACTTGCATTCTCCCAGTAAGGTCATATGTTGTACTACGTTGCAAGCCCCTGGAGTGGTTCTATCCCCTCTCCCCTCTTTCCCCGTCGCGATATAACCTTCGTGGTTGAAAACGACGTTAAACACCAAATACAGAAAATAACAGTCATAGCTACTCCTTCCTTTTTAAGGACTGATTTGCGACGTCTTAACAGAGGATTCCACTAATATCTTTGGGGTGAGATTTTGCTTCTTAGTCATTGTCAGTGTGTGCTCTAACAAGAGGCTAAAACGATCGGAGCAAATCTAAATGCGTCTAATTGCGTCAAATGTTGTAGTGGTAATGTAAACCGTTATTATTGAATTCCAATATAGTGGAAGGGTAAACTCACTGTTTGTGCCCATCCCCTTCAGCGGACGATGAGTGTGGTTAAATGTTTTTGATACGCGTTTGTACATGCGCATTATTACACCCCCGGTATAGGGGTGTGTATAGGTTTCGCTCGATGTGTTTGTTTGTTTGTTTGTTTGTTTGTGTTCGCATATAGATCTCAAGAATGAACGGACCGATCGTCACCAAACTTGGTGAACAGGTTGTATACATTCCTGAGACGGTCCTTACAAAAATTGGGACCAGTCAAACACACGGTTAGGGAGTTATTGGTGGATTAAAATTATACAAGGACTTACGAACATCTTAATGGTCAAAGGGAAATAACCATTCTCACTCAGTCACTGCCACCAACTGAGAAGGTTATTTCCCTTTGACGAGGGTGTTTTTCCTACCTCGTAGGAATTTCTTGTTTTTCTAACCAATCCAATAGCTCCCCACCTTCTTTACTCACACGCACACACTGACACACATTCACACACACTCACACACACACACACACACACACACACACACATATATATATACTCACACACATACATACACTGACACATCGCACACACACACACACACACACGCACACACACACGCACACGCACACACACACGAACACACACACACAAACACACACACACATACACACACACACACACACACACACACACACACACACACACATACACGAACACACACACACACACACACACACACACACTAAAAACTCACAGTTTCCTCCTCTGTTGCATGCTAGTTGCGCAATTCCTATAAAAAAAAAAATATATATTACAAACAAAAAACATTGCTCAAGAAGGGCGACGACCCTTCTCCAATGGCAACGACTCTTCACTAATCGAAACTCACGTTGTGTTTCACTGGGCTGAATTTAAATAAGGCACGTCCTTAGAAACGGTACAGATAAGGCGTAGACTTTAAAGACAAAGCAGATAAGGTAAGGACTTTAAAACAGAAAATTCTGTAATCAGCGAATGCCTCTTCAAGAAATGTTTTCGATCATTAATTAGTTATGGTGTAATCCAATTAAGGAGGAGACTTCTGACTGTTCTTGTTGTTGTTGCCTACTGCATCGACTGTACCCCGAAACTGTGATGCATGACATAGCAATTGACGTCATCCTCGTTTTAGCCTAGCCTCCCAGGCTTAAGGGGTATCGTGTGCGTGTTAGGTTTTTTGTTACAAAAATGATATGCACAATTTTCAAAAGCTAGCTTAACATTATGCGTCTTCTTTTTTTTCATACTTTATCGTTCAGCCGTGTTACCTTCACAATTCTTTTTGTACATCTGTCTGTCTGTTTTTCTGCCTGTTGCTCTCTCTCTCTCTCAACAAACACACACACACACACACACACGCACACACACACAAACACGCACACACACACAAACACACGCACACACACAAACATACACACGCACACACACACAAACACACACACACACACACAAACACACACACACAAACACACACACACACACACAAACACACACACAAACACACACACACACACACACACACACGCACACACACACAAACACACACACACACACACGCACACATACACAAACACACACACACACAAACACACACACACAAACACACACACACAAACACACACACACACAAACACACACACACACACACAAACACACACACACATTCAAGCAAGCGCGCACCCACGCACGTACATTCGGGCCGTGTTGCAAGGGCACATTCTGGCCTAGCCTACACTCTACGCCACACAAGTGCAAAAAGATGCTGGTGGATTGCCGGGTGGTTGAATAATAGATGTACCCGGTCTTCGGGCGTCCTCATCCACCCCGTTTTAATAACCAACCTCTCCCGGGTGATGTACGTGTTCAAGATTACCTGAAGAAGTTCCACCGTATCTTCTCGTTCCTTATTGGTAATACAAATGTTTGTTGGTGTTAGGGTTGTTTGTACTATCTTTAACTGAGTTAGAAATAAAGCCATACAGAGCGAAACATAAGAGAATCAAGCCAAACCAAATTAAACCTAAACAACACACACACACACTCACACACACACACACACACACACACACACACACACACACACACACACACACACAAAAGCATCTGAACATCCCCATGAACAACAACAGCCCAGAACAGGTGAGTACAATTTGTTTTTGCAAGTAGTCGCAACAATGCAACACTTTTTTTTAACCTCAGGGAAGAGTATACAGAAGAAATAAATCTTTCGTATAATTTCTACCAGACGATTTCTGATTTCTTATTGTTCTCAAATGATCATGAAATTAGTCAAAATTTGACTAAATGTAAAAACAAACTTTTTTTATGACCGACCCCATGCAGGAAAAGACATACAGACACTGAGACAAGGAAGATGAGAGCGACAAATCATCCGAGACGAACACCTCCCAAGTAGGCGTCATCGACCGCTGATGTAAGTCTTGTGTATTTAACCTTTTACAGCAAGAAAGCGGGGATGCTGATTAACATTATTCTTGAAGTCACATTTGATTGGCTGCTTGATCGTTCGTCTGGAACTATCTTCAAGATGTGCTTTGCATTACTTCACTCCTGCCTTAGTTTGACAACATCCAGGACCGCCACTAAGGACACTCGCAAGAACTCGGGGGGAGGCTGGAATAAGCTGTGAAGCAAGGAGCATGTTAAGTGTCATCCTTTGAGAAAATTGTGTGAAGTTGGTGAATGAGGAAGGCTGTCGGTTTGACGACCACAATCGCACAGTGTGGCCTATTGGCCCAACGGAAGCTGATGGCGACCAGGACTGGTCAGTGCCTACTGACCTTCTTCCTGTTGGTCGTTACCGCAGGTGAGATGTTTATGTTTTGAATTCTTCTTTTCGTGATGAGATTCTCCATCTTTTTGGACGGTCCCGCATAAGCAAATATGTTCGAAGGACGTTAAAAACCAACTAGCGCCTTCTGGAGGATGTCACACTTTTGTACGAGCGTATGGAAAGTTGGACAGATTTTAGTTATTGCAAAAGCAGTAAAGAGCACCATGTTCATGTGTAAACAGCACCATGTTCATGTGTAAACAGCACCATGTTCATGTGTAAACAGCACCATGTTCATGTGTAAACAGCACCATGTTCATGTGTAAACAATTAACTGTCTTCTTTTCCCGCAGGGTTGAGAAAATCGATGAAAATGTCGACACTTCTTCTAATCTTAACACTTTTAAACCATTTTTCATTTTCAGTTTTGTAATTCCGTAAAATTAGGTTGAAATGTTAATTAAGTAGGTTAATTTCTTCACTATGAACGTAAGGAAAATTGTAAAACTCATCAGTCTAAGAATGATGTTTCATATTTCTATATCTTGTGTCCTCATTGCTGAAGTTGTATGTATAATTAATTTGTTAACCTTTCTTTAATCCGTCGGTTGGAACAGGCCGATAAACTTTCTCTGTCAAATACCTAACTCAGTATTAATACAAATATGTATTATCATTAGTAGAAATCAGATACATGTATTTGTTACTTGTATGCCTACTGTGCGTCTTTATTACACCCCCGGTATAGGGGTGTGTATAGGTTTCACTCGATGTGTTTGTTTGTTTGTTTGTTTGTGTTCGCATATAGATCTCAAGAATGAACGGACCGATCGTCACCAAACTTGGTGAACAGGTTCTATACATTCCTGAGACGGTCCTTACAAAAATTGGGACCAGTCAAACACACGGTTAGGGAGTTATTGGTGGATTAAGATTAAGAGTGACATATTAATGGTCAAAGGGAAATAACCATTCTCACTGCCACCAACCTCGACGTACCCTTTACGCGAATAAACATTCTGACTTCTGACTTCTGACTTCAGACTTCAGACTTCAGACTTCAGACTTCAGACTTCTGACTTCTGACTTCTGACTTCTGACTTCAGACTTCAGACTTCAGACTTCTGACTTCTGACTTCTGACTTCTGACTTCTGACTTCTGACTTCAGACTTCAGACTTCAGACTTCTGACTGTCTTTCTGTCTCTCTGTCTCTGTCTCTCTCTCTGTCTCTCTGTCTCTGTCTCTGTCTCTCTCTCTCTCTCTCTCTCTCTCTCTCTCTCTCTCTCTCTCTCTCTCTCTCTCTCTCTCTCTCTCTCTCCGCATGTAATAAAGTTCCGAGTTCTCTGACGGGGGTGTTTTTCCTACCTCGGAGGAATTTCTTGTTTACAATAATTTCCAGTTTAGATCAGTTCTTGCTGAACGTCTTTGTGAACGTGAATTCAAATAAAGAACAGTTTTTTTACTCAGGGTATTTTAAATCATATCCTGGATAGAAAAGCACCACTTCGAAGAATGCTTTCAGTCGTTCAAACTGTCTTTGCATTCATCAACGTACAAGATCCACCAACTTAGTGAGACCTGTCTCACTGTAAAGACAGCATGAACAAAGCAAAAACAAAAAAACAATTCGATGACGACGACATCGATTGTGATAACGTCGACGACCACGAGTATGCTGCTGCTGCTGCTGGTGCTAATGATGATGATGATGATGATGATGATGATGATGATGATGATGATGATGATGATGATGATGATGATGATGGATGATGATGATGATGATGATGATGATGATGATGATGATGATGATGATGATGATGATGACGACGGAGATAACAACGATGACTGGAGTTATTAAATAACGAAAGGGATAACTGGACATCGTAACTTATTAACCGATCAATCTTTCTTTCAGGTTTGGCCAGCGGAAGCAATCTGACACTAGACTACAATGAAAACGGAGAACACCTGTTCCACCTGACTGCACCTTTGTCGGGTTGTCACGCTTCGCTGGGCAAGTTCCCTCACTGGTGCCTGGGTAACATCACTGCCTGTGCTGAGTCCGGCTTCTCCCTCGGCTTCTGGTTCGAACTGCAACCGGCTGACGTCACAAGCAGTGACGTTATCCTTCTAACAAATGGCGGCGTCACTCCCGTCAGCGATGGCTTTTACGTCATGCGTCGCTATGGCGACCAGATCGAGGTCGGAGTTGCCATTGGTGGAAATGTATGGCGGGAAACCGTGCGCCTACGCACTGGAGATGTTTCAAGTCACATGACGGTTGCTTGGAACGAGGCTGCAGGACTGACAGTCGGTATTGACGGAGTAAAGTGGTTCACTGACGTCACCCCTTCGTCACGCAGCTTTTTGACGTCAACCAAGAGTCAGGAAATCGTGACGGGTTTGAATCGCTTCGGGCATGAAGTGACGTCATCCTGCAGTTTCGGCGTTAGTCAGGTGCGGATGTTGAACTCTGCGAGCGACCCTGAGGTCTTCAGCAAAGAAGCTGGTGAGTAATAGTTTAATCTGATTGATTGCTTTATTGATTGCTTGCTTGATCATTGAATTGGTTGATTCGGTCCTTCATTCGTTCGTTCATTCCTTCATTTATTCACTCGTTCTTTGGATTGGACGTTCATTGATTCATCGTTGATTGATTGATTGATTGATTGATTGATTGATTGATTGACCATCGGTTGTTCTGTTTATTTTATTTCATACCTTTCCATTTCAAGACTATTACTCGACGCCACTCTACCAGAGAGAGAGAGAGAGAGAGAGAGAGAGAGAGAGAGAGAGAGAGAGAGAGAGAGAGAGAGAGAGAGAGAGAGAGAGAGAGAGAGAGAGAGAGAGAGAAAGGGAGAGAGAGAAAGAAAGAGAGAGAGAGAGAGAACTCGAACTCGAACTCGAACTGGAAAATTTTATTACCGAGGGATGATAGCATTTGGTCCATATGGTCCTTTCTTACAGCTAGTCAAAGTATTAAAAACATTTTAAAAAAAGTGTGCTTGTTAGTGGAAGCATACTATACACTCTCTTTTTCACGCATCCTCACACACGCTCGCACAAATTGTACACCGACTTAGTCGTTAGAGAGGTGCTTTCGGAACTGTCTTTTAAAAGAAGATAAGGACAGAAATGACTTGATATTTACAGGTAGTGAATTCCAAAGGAACGCACCAGAATAAGAAAAACTAGTTTTAAACAAATCGATGCGGGGCCTTGGCAAGACAAGGTTATTTCGAGTGTTTGAATAATATGACGGAGATGATTTGAAGAGTTGTATAAGATATGTTGGGGCGTCCTGATAGACGGCTTTATCCTACATGCGCGAGAGAGACACTCGTGAGATAATAATCGTTCAAATCACACGTGTGTATATCATGTAAATGAGGTCATGTCAAGCAAGTCTGGCAGGGACCTGTTTTTCCACTGCTTATGATGCCAAAGTCACCGAGACAAACGTCATTATAGAAACAAAAATTGCGCTCGCTAATTACCCTCGATGAATTTTTAGAACTAACACGTCACGCCACACTTTCAGAGTGACGTTTCTTTACTTTGACGTAATATATTGCACGAGGCTTTAGAAGAGATCGAGGTTCCAAAACAAGCGTCTTCAAGTTAGCTGCCTCGACTGCAGGACATGTTCAGTAAAATACACGTAAGTACAGTATGTAGGATAAACAGAATACTACATGGCTTGCTGTATCGTCCCAGATTTACATTCGTTACTTTTTCAAATAGTGAACAGCTCGCTTTCGCTCGCAGTTCAATATTTAAAAAAACAACTCGTGTAAATCTGGTACGACACAGCAAGCCATGTAGTATTCTCTATTTATACATGTATACATGAACATTTTTTATACAAAAGCTGCTTCTTTAAGCTTAACATCCCAATACTTTTCATCTTTTCCTTTGTAGAAAGAGATGGACTGAGAGAGAGAGAGAGAGAGAGAGAGAGAGAGAGAGAGAGAGAGAGAGAGAGAGAGAGAGAGAGAGAGAGAGAGAGAGAGAGAATGGGATTGTATGAGAGAGACACAGAGAGAGTAACCTGATAAGGTCAGGTTATGACGTGCTGTCTCGAAACTCCAGGGACATAATTATCTCTCAGCAGTAAAACCGAAAGCCTTTCGGAAAGGCAAAATTACACGACATAATAATGTATGACATCATGAGTTTCCAAAGTGCTTGAATTGTGAAGCTGTCTTGTTTGTGAGTTGTTTTAGCCTAATTTCACTAATAAGGTCATTTCAACTATGGACATGGCATGACCTTACACGGGGTCAGCAGTCTAGCTGTTTTTGGATTTTTACACGGAGTCAGTTATCGGGATCAAAGAATCAATAAAGGAAAGTTTAAAACAAAAATATATATATGTATACTTCTTTTTTTTTAACACCAACAATTAACGAATAATGCAGTGCCACCCAAACTGACAGCAGCTAACGAAAACCTACTTAGAAGGCAGAGCATAGACTACAGAGAAACCTGTAACGTCATCCGGGCACGCAGATAGCAAACCTGGTAGCGGCCGGTGCTGCCACCTAGGGGCAACTCGTCACGCAATTACGGGTAGGGCAGAGATGGGCTTCATTCAAAATGCATTATCAATCAAGGATCTGGCTTAACCACCCCAGAATAATTGCAGAAAGACAGACAACAACACCCGTCAAATGCCAGGCCAATCATTCCCTCTTATCGATCGGTTGGGCGGCGTGTTCATCAAATGTTTAGGACTGCAATTCTGACCGGCTACCAATTCGTGTTTTTGTTGTTATTATATAGTTGTTGTTTTTGTTGAGTTTTGTTTTATTTTTTAGTTTTTTTGGTTGTTTGTTTGTTTGTTGCAAATCTTACGATGTTTTGTTTGATAAACGTCCACACAAACACACACCTACATACACACACTGTTTTGTTGTTGGAACTTTTCTCCTTCACGACAGAGTCGGCGTTTCCATCAAATGTATCAAGATGGATATCGGACAGGCTGCTTATTTGCGTTTATACTGTTATATTTGTTCTTTTGGGTGTTGTTGATTTTAGTGTGTGTGTGTGTGTGTGTGTGTGTGTGTGTGTGTGTGTGTGTGTGTGTGTGTGTATGTGTGTGTGTGTGTGTGTGTGTGTGTGTGTGTGGGAGGGGGGTGTTTCTTCTGATAATTTAACGATGCTCTCCCGTGTTTAATCTCCGCCTGCACGCCCACATTTCAACATTATCATTTAATATTGGTGGTGGTTTTTGTTAGAACTTCTCTGTTACTTTCACGACAGAGTTGTAACAACTATGCAAGGTATTCGGAACATTACATTGCCGTCGGTGTGACGAATTTAAATTCAGTGAGAGAGCCCAACTAGATCCGGTTACATCAGTTTTCATTTGGATATCTCTATAAATAGCATTACTTTGAATGACAACAACATGTTCACCACGAACTTTTCATGCACAGACACGTTCTCTCTCTCTCTCTCTCTCTCTCTCTCTCTCTCTCTCTCTCTCTCTCTCTCTCTCTCTCTCTCTCTCTCTCTCTCTCTCTCTCTCTTCTCTCTCTCTCTCTCTCTCTCTTTCTCTCTCTCTCTCTCTCTCTTTCTTCTCTCTCTCTCTCTCTCTCTCTCTCTCTCTCTCTCTCTCTCTCTCTCTCTCTCTCTCTCTCTCTCTCTCTCTCTCTCTCTCTCTCTCTCTCTAAGCTCAGTTACCATATCAATAAACTGGACCTCCCAAAAAAACAAAGACGAAAAAAAAGTCGTGTGTTGTAGGGTGAAATCATGCAGGTCGCCCATAAAAAAAGCTAACGAACAGTCTGGAAGCGACCCTCTGCTGCGAAAACCAATTTCCTGATTTTATACTCGTGTGCAACGGGACCGTTATGGTGCGCGAACACCATTGAAACGTAACGAGAAAATACTTTCATATTTTGATAGAGAGAAAAAAAAAGAAAAAAACTCTAAAAAATTTGGGAGAGTTCGAGATCGTTACGAGGAAATACTTCCATATTTTTACGACAGAGAAGAAAAAAAAAAGTCGCATAAAGCGATATCAAAATATTTAGTCAAAATGTCGGCCTACAAGGTTGAAACTAAACACACTGGATCATATGTCCACAAGACTAGTAAGACCAGGACTGGTCGAAACCCTCCGACCGAGACATCGCTGACAGGCGCAAACTATAAACCTAATTTGCATAAAACGGATTTTCTTTTTTTCTTTTTTTCAGCCCATTTTCAAAACAAACATAACCATTCTAAATATTTATTCTGGAAAATCTCTTTTGAGTATGTTATTGCAATTTTATTTGAGGAAGAATTCAAATAAGCAAATTGATATTAACCAATTTTAAGTTTCAAAGCTGAAATGCTAAAAGAGAGTCCAGACCGGGTCATAGAATGCTTGACCAAAATTTTAATTAATTGATTGAAAATTGCGGTCCCAACAGTACCGCCTCAAATTTTATTAAAGTCGGATATGACGTCATCAAAAACATTTTTATCCACAAAATGAAAAACACCGTCTAGTGATATCACCTGCAAGAATTTACATGTAAACGTACATAGACATCTGTCTAGTAGTCTTCTGGGAATCGCTTAAAACGAACGCACGCACACACGCACACATGCACCCTCGGCTCTCATCTCGATCCCCTGTCTACCGCAATTCATTCCGTCAGATATTGACTGAATGTAAAAACGAAGCCAAAATGGCAGGGAGTGTTCGAGACCGCTGTAATCGCGATTGAAAACTGCAGGAAGAGCATGCCATCCACGACGATAATAAAAATGATGCATGTTTTAATCAGTGGCCGCAACAATGGTCAAAGAAGAATCTGAAACATTGCTCATGTTAGCGTGGCTGCGCATTGTTAATTCAGGAAGCCGTGAGCCAAGATTACTTCTCTGGTTTTCCCAAACCGATGACTCCCATATTTAGAATCTTAATGACAACTTGGATGTTAAACTAACATCCCTTTTCTGGATTAACAAACCTTTGACCCCTATTTTTAGTATCTTAAAAAACTAAAGGATATTGAACTAATAGAGAATACTACATTTTAACGTGAGTACAGTGCTTTTTGGTCTTTTTGTTGTTCGCTCTCACGTGCAGTCGCCATTGTTTATTTGCTTTAAGTGGTATATCTAAATAAGAGTTCTTATTTTATTGCTAATGCTGTTAAAATATTTATCATAGTGCTCGATTTTGCCACGCAAACACACACACACACACACACACACACACACACACACACACACACATACACACACACACACAATCATACTCACACGCAAGGACGCACACATACACACACACACACACACAAACACACATACACACACACACACACACACAAACACACATACACACACATACATACACACACTACGCGCACGCACGCGCACACGCACACACACACACACACACACAGCAGATACGCACACACACGTGCTCCCGCGCTAATACGCCAATTCACTGCATTGCAAAAATACCATCACTAAAGCTGAGAGGCAGAAGAAGCGTCGACAAATTTCAAAATGTCAAACTCTTTCAGTTATACTTTCATTGAAATGTCATTAGTTCGAAAATTAATTTAATCAATTTATTATATGAATCTGTTACTTCAGGTTTCAACGAAAAGTTCTTGAAAGCCTGCAGCCGTGCTGCCTCGGTCGCGAACGAAACCATCCGCAGCGTGAGGTTATCACAAAGTCCCGACATTGCCTGCAGGCAGCTGTGCAGTGACGCGGGTCACACGCTGGCACTTCTGCGTCACAACGACGACTGCAGCTGTGCTGACGTCATGCCCGATGACGCCATCCTGCACAACGCTTGCAGCTTTGATGACTGGCACGTGTACCGCGTTCACCACGTCATCGACGAGCACGCGCTGAAGCTGCGAGCTTGGACCAAGATGACGACAGGCAGGGACTACACCAAACCCGGAGAAGACGTCGCTTTTTACGCCACACACGACCTTGACCTTGACTCGTCCTTCACCTTCTTCTTCGACGACGGAACGAGCTTTGTGACCTCAGCATCTCCCATCTACCACGCGTTCAAGGCGGCGGGAGTGCATGAGGTCACGGTCACAACCAAAGTCGGCGTCATCGAGCTGAACGCCACAGCTTCTGTCGTCATCGAGGACGTCGACGAGGGCGTGGAACCCAGCATGGTGGTGGTGACGTCATGGCACGACGATGACGCAAGAGTCGCTCTGCACACGGTATTCGTGGCTGACGAGCACAGCACCAACTGCACCGTTCGCTACGGTGACGGGACGCACCTCAAACTTCCTTCCTTTGCTGACTTTGGTGAGATTCGACAGTCTAACTACAAGTATGTCATGTGTGGGAGGTACAACGTCATCGCTGAGTGTAACAACCCGTACGGTCAGACAAAGGACAACTTTTTCTTCCTTGCGCGTGAGCTGGACACGTTCTCGTCTTACCTGCCTCAAGGCGAAGGATTCAACATCAGCGTGGCCGGGGGAAAGGAATTCTTGCAGGTAACAGCTAGACGACGAATTTTGATTTATGGTTATTCTTCGGTGGCATCGAAACCATGCCCAAACCTGATGATGATGATGATGATGATGATGATGATGATGATGATGATGATGATGATGATGATGATGATGATGATGAGTATGAGTATGAGTATGATGATGATAACAATACACGCAGAAAGAGAGAGAGAGAGAGAGAGAGAGAAGAGAGACAGAGAGAGAGAGAGAGAGAGAGAGAGAGAGAGAGAGAGAGAGAGAGAGAGAGAGAGAGAGAGAGAGACCGTACGTCAGATTTTTTAAAGAATCCAACCAAGCTAACAGTGATGTGCTGTTTACAGTCCATAGCTGTGGAAGTAAACGGAAGCAAGATCAGTCATGGTATAGGTCACGACCTTGTGACTTTGACCGACAAGACCTTCGTCCCTGCGACAGACAACCTGGTAGAGGTCAAATTCGAGGACGCGATCCTGACCCGACATGTCATCCGATCCGAACGCCGTGTGCACAAGCCTATCGTCGAGGTAAGTCAGAATTCTACTAAGTAGCGTGTTTTAACTAACACAACGAAGCATGTTTTGCGTGCGTGCCATGCGTGCGTGTGTTTGTGCGTGTGTGTGTTCGTGTGCGTGTGTGTGTGTTCGTGTGTGTGTATGTTTGTGTATGTGTGTGTGTGTGTATCTGTGTCTGTGTGTGTCTGTAAGTCTCTGTGTGTGTCTGTGTGTGTTTGTCTCTGTGTGCGCATGCGTCTGTGTCTGTCTGTCTGTATGTCTGTCTGACTCTGTCTGTCAGTCTGTCTGTATCTGTGTCGTTCCTGTTTTTTCCGTTTTGCTTGTTTGTATTTTCGTTAGCTTTTATCAGCCAGGTATGTATGTGTGCAGAGTGACGTCACTGCTGACGCGTGGTCTATGACGGCCAACATCACGGTGACTGTGACTCCCTGTGACTTCACCACGCTCACCGTGGACTTCGGCAACAGCGAGCCTCCAGCCGTCGTTTATGTGCAGGTAGAGTTATTTTGGTCATTTTTTTTTATTTTACAAATGCTTTACTAGGATTGCTTAAAATAAGCACTATGCGTGAGTGAGAATCTCGAATGCGGTATATTGTTTATCATGTCACGATAAAAAAAAATTAAAAAGTTTTGTTTAAACCATATACAGTATGATGAACGTGAAAGGTTGGAGGTCCAGTGGTAATTGAACCTACATAATTATGTAGGATTTGTGTCGCAAAAGAAAGACTGATAAAGTAACAGCATACTTCAAACGAATAACTGTTACTTTCGTTCTTTATTTCATCATTTCCAATAGGCGGTCTCAGGTGAGAACTGTTTGTGTTCGATATTTATTGTAATTACTTTCAACAAGGACGGAGGGGCGGGGATGTAGCTCAGTCGGTAGCGCGCTGGATTTGTATCCAGTTGGCCGCTGTCAGCGTGAGTTCGTCCCCACGTTCGGCGAGAGATTTATTTCTCAGAGTCAACTTTGTGTGCAGACTCTCCTCGGTGTCCGAACACCCCCGTACACGGTACACGCAAGCACAAGACCAAGTGCGCACGAAAAAGATCCTGTAATCCATGTCAGAGTTCGGTGGGTTATAGAGACACGAAAATACCCAGCATGCTTCCTCCGAAAACGGCGTATGGCGGGGTAAAAAACGGTCATACACGTAAAATTCCACTCGTGCAAAAAAACACGAGTGCACGTGGGACTTTCAGCCCACGAACGCAGAAGAAGAAGAAGAAGAAGGATGGAGAAGTTCTCTGACAATGAAATTCGTATGACACTGGAATAAAACTGAGACTAGCGGCGTCTCTAACTAACCAAAATCATCAACAACAAAATCAAAAACGTCGACGACAACAAAACTAATCTAACAAGAATAATCACTGCTACAAAAGCAACTACACTCGCATCACTGTCGTTAAAAATTATCTTGAAATTTGCATTGCTGTAAGTATAGTAAACGTGCAGAACTTCTTAACGAACAATATTTGTCAGCGTTCATCACAGACCAGTTAAATTAAGTATACCGTCAACACCGCACAATTCCCTTTTTTCAGGAAGCCAGAGACTCCGTGACATACTGGCACATGGTGACCTACTCCACCCTGGGTGCCTACCTGGTCACTGCCACCCTGTCCAACGACGTGTCCAACGCATCAGACAGCCTCTGGGTGTCAGTGGAAGTGCCCATTACGTCACTCAACGTGTCGACGGTCAACATCACGGATCTGACGTCACCGGTCGGCGTCACGCTTGACGTCAACTCGGGTGCTGCTGGCCCCGATAGGGTGATTCTTACGGTAAGTAATAGTAAACCGAATAGGGAGGAAAACAGATCAGTAACGAGTGAAGATTTGTTTGTGTCGCGAGTTAATACTTTTAAGCGGTCCTAAGCTGAAAATGTAACACGCTCGAAACGTTTCGTAACCTAACTCATAACCCATGGGCGGGAAGACAGCTCAGTCGGAATGTAGCCCGAAATTCCATGAGGAATATGTGATACATTATCCTTATTGTTATCCTGATATTTCAGGTTTCCTACAATGGTTCTTGCATAAAACTTCGCAGTGCTGTTATACTGAATCTATATTCACCATGTTTGTGTCCTCCGAGCTTTGTCGAGCGAAAGCAAACCGATGACTTATTTTGCAGGTGGACTACGGTGACGGGAAAGAGCCACGTGAGATGTTCACGACCAGCGACGACGACGTCTTCCAGCCCATCACCCTGGACTACGTGTACAGCTACTGGGGTATCTACATCATCACCGTCACGGCACGCAACAACATCAGCTCTGTGTCGGAGAGCCTGCTTGTACAGGTGAGACTCGGCGATAATTTTTTCTGAGATAAACAAATGCATGGCATGGCAAGGCAAGGCAAGGCAAGGCAAAGGATTTATTCAAGAAATCCCATAGGGGGAGGGGGGGGGGGCGGATGAAAGGGAAGCAGACCACAAAAGTGAAAAGGGACAAATTAATGTAGTTTTCTTGGGTGAAGACAAAAAATAGAAAAGTAGGTTCTAAGTATGGGCAGAAGGGGGCGGGGGCGAGGGGGGGGGGGGTTCTTAAATGGGGTTGGGGTATTAAATAGGTGGGTGGGTGTTTTTTTTTACTGTATTCTGATTTTGTCTCCCTCACTGATCTCTTCTCACTACGCAGATAAAAGAGCATATGTTTTGAACTTGAATTGCTGATTTTTTCAGGTGGGAATGAATATTTCATTCGTGGATCTCACGACAACAACAGAGCGCGTGCAGCTGTCGGAGAACGTTACGTTTGAGGTCATTTGCCCCACGGGGACTGACGTCACCTACACGCTCGACTTCGGTGACAGAACTTCCTTCAGTGCCCAAGAAATCAACCCAATCAGTACTTCAAACCACACGACAGCTGAAATACTCTCTCCGAGTACCGCTTTATTCACCCACATGGTATGGACTTGCCATAGACTATCTTGCCAGAGGTTCTTGAAGACTATATCTTACCATACATTCTCGAGTTAGGTCATGTTTTTAGTCGGTTGTAAAGATTCATTATTTGCATTGGCTTTAAGGACAGTTCCTCTCTATGCCTCATAGTGGTTTAGTTCTTTTTTGTGTATGTGGCGTTTTTCCTTTGTGTTTTGTTTTTTAATCACAGTGTTCCAATGCGGTGAGCTTAATTTTATCTTATTCTCATTTACGAATGGCTTGCGCCTACAATCTGGATTCTTCATTGTAACACTTGTAAGACAGAAAGCACATATGTATCAAATACTTTATTTTTTAAAGTCAATGATTTCCTGCTGCGTGATTCTGATTATCCAGACAGGAAAAAGAAAATCAGATTTATGCAACTCCTTTGGTGTGTCCTTTCCGCGTCGGTTCAATCATGATATTTGTCGAATTTTGCCCTCACTGGTTGTGGGCAATTTTGGCTTGATCTTTCGCTTTCTTGTCATTACCTTTAACACTCCAATATCCGTTTCTTTTTCGGTATACAAAGTGATACTTCAGGGTCAATTTCAGAGCTACCAACGCCTTCACTTTCATGTCTACCGAAACCCACCTGCAGTGGTCGTTCATGATTCCATCTTTACCCCGTTCTCAGTGCCCTACCTTATTGAAGTTATTCTCTTTTGCAGTACACAAAGCCAGGCTACTACGGGGTCAGTTTTACGGCTAGTAACGCCTTCACGTCTATGTCTATTGAGCCCTGTCCATTAGTAGTCGTTCGTGATTCTATCTTTTTTCTCAGTATCCCACCTGATTCTCTTTTACAGTACATAAAACCAGGCTGCTACAGGGTCAGTTTTATGGCTGGCAACGCCTTCAAGTCCATGTCTATCGAGCCCTGCCAAACAGTAGTCGTTGACCATTCTTTTTTTATGTTCTCAGTATCCCACCTTTATTCTTTTTTTTACAGTACATACAGTCAGGCTACTACAGGGTCAGTTTTACGGCTAGCAACGCCTTCACTTCCAGGTCTATCGAGCCCTGCAAACAGTAGTCGTGGACCATTCTAGCTTTTTTTCTCAGCATCCCACCTGATTTGCTTTTGCAGTATACAAAGCCTGGCTACTACAGTTTTACTGCTACCGACGCATTCACTGCAATGTCCACCACACTCTGCCCTACAGTGGTGGTTGACGATTCTAGTTTTACCTTCCTCTTGGCGGGGAGATAGCTCAGTCGGTGGCGGCGCTGGCTTGAATCCAGTTATCGCCTTCGGCGTGGGCTCGACCCTCACGTTCGGCGAGGGATTCATTTCCCAGAGTCAACTTTGTGCAGACTCTCCTCGGGGTCCGAACAGCCCCGTGTGCACGCATGCGCACGGTAGAGATCCCTAGTTCACAGCAAAAGTTCAGGGCTTGGAAACATGAATACACGCATGCAGGAAAAAGAAAACAAATGGGTAGGGCCGTGCTGTATGGCAGCTCGCTTTCCCCAGTGAGAAAGCAGCCCGAATTTTCATTAGAGTAACCTCACAGGACGATATGATGATACCAATTCTCAGTATCCCACCTTATTCTCTTTTGCAGTATACACAGCCAGGCTACTACAGGGTCAGTTTCACGGCCACCAACGCCTTCACCTCGATGACCACCACGCTCTGCCCTAGAGTGGTGGTGGACGATTCGGGTGTCACGGCTTTCACCTGTCCTCCGCCCACAGTACGCCTGCTTGGTCTCCATGGCAACAGCAGTCTGACGGAGCCGGCGGTCAACAAGCGGTCAGCGGAGACACGGGTGCACGTGCAGGCCTCTGTCAACTGTCCGCAGAAAGTCACGGGTCTCCACTACTCGTGGAAGGTGAGGATGATCTACTGTTATCCGAACTGACAAACTGATCGTATTTCAAACAGCTGAAAGAATACGTGAAGCCCGAGTGTGTGAGTGTGTATTTGCGCTGATCCTGTCCTTTGAGTGTCGATGTTGTGGATGTGGATGTGGTTGTAGTGGTTGTGGTGGTAGTGGTGGTCATTCCTGGGCGTCGTTTGTTTTCGTTTTTATGCGTTGGGAGGAGGGGGTGCTACTTTCATTGGGGGGGGGGGGGGGGTGGTGCTTTCTTTAATATGCTCGGGCTTATCGGATCTAATTTGAAAACTTCTAAATAACAAAAACGAACGAATTGCTACATCCACTTTTCGCCTGATTGATCCTCCTGGACATCCTCCCGTAACTGTCAGCAGTCAGTCAAACTGATTGACTGGCCGGCTGGGATTGATCCTCCTGGACATCCTCCCGTAACTGTCAGCAGTCAGTCTAACTGATTGACTGGCCGGCTGGCTGGCTAACTGGCTAGTTGTGTCTTTGATGTTTTACTGCTCTCTTAATTGTATCATTCTTGTCCTTCCTTTTGTCACACAGACTGTTCTCGTGAACGTGAACGAGCGCGGCGAGGTATGGGAGACAACCGTGCATAGCGTGTGTCGCTTCCAGGACGACAGTTCTACCCTGGTGTTGCCTCCCCGCGCTCTGCCCTACGGCCTGTACAGACTGACCGTGACAGTGGCACCCGCAGGGTACGACCTTGTGACCACCACGCAGGATCTCTACCTGCAGGTATGGGAAGACACTTTGGTTTAAACATGATTTTATTATGATAACATGGGGTGAAATGTAATACAAAAAATAAACTTGGGACTGACTACATAACAAGCTATGCTAAAATTAAGTGTGGTTATGTATTTACATCTACACATAAAACATTTTGAACAGGTACTGTTACATTTTTATTTAAAAAAACGCACGTGTAATGGGTTGTTATTTTTTTTTTAGTGTGTGTGCGTGTGTGTGTGTTTCTTTAACGGTTCCACGCTCATCAGAATAACAAACAAGAAGGGGAAATATATAAAATCTTACCCAAACCTCTACTTCAATCACAAAAATAAAATAAAATCAAACACTTCAAATGTGGATGTTCTTACATTCAAACAATTCCCTTTTCTGTGTGCAGGTTGTTATGTCGGAGCCAGTACCTATTATCCAGGGCGAAGAGGTAGCCACTTTCATGAGGTACGGCACCGCCATTTTTGACCTCTCGCAGTCACGTGACCCGGACCTCGAGCACAACTTCAGGCGAAACTTGTCCTTCCACATGTTCTGCATGCCAGAATCGGACATGAAGGTAAGGTTCCTGAACATGTGGGATTTTTTTCTGAATTATTTTTTCTGGCATGTCGCAAAGCAGCATAACTTATTTTTTCTCAAAGTACTTAAAAATCCTTGTATATTTTACGACGTGTGTTAGCAGAAATCACCGACTTTTTTTTTAAAGCAATGCGTTGAGGAGTTTCTGAAATGTACCGTGTTTGTCTTATTACCCGTTACAACTGCATCAAAACCAAACAAAAAAGACACTGCCTTATGCAAATATCAATCTGTTTGTTGAACATGGTAGGGGGATGGATGGCCTTTCCAGTCATATAACTGCTTTTACAATAAATGGCCTCATCACAAAGATCTGCACTCTAACGCATCTGCCTAGTTTTTTTATGACGGGTGGTATCTCTGGAGTGTGACCGCTGCTTGAGCAATGCTTTTGTCGTTATGCTTGACGAAAACCGTGCACATGAATTTGTGACAGCACGGTGAAAAACTGGAGTACGGAGAGATCTTGGCGGCGTCCGCAGTGGTGGGCAACAAGACCATGTTCAGGATGACGACGAAGAACGAGTTCTGGCTGTACGAGTACCGACCCTGCTTCAACGACACCTCAGGAACCAACCTCATGGAGGACCTCAACGTCTACAACGGCAAGGTGCGTTGCCATCTTTCCCCCTTTGTGTCTTCTGCTGTGCACGCTCTTTGGCGATAATTGAAATGACTGTTCATAATTATGCAAGCGTCTTTCTTTGATAGTTCAACGACTGTTCATATGCAAGCCGCTACTTACTAGAAATAGTTAAACGACTGCCCATATGCAACCGGCTACTGTGATACTGTAGTCGAATAACTTTTCTCTCAGGAGCTAAGACCGGGCATCGCCGACCTAAAGATGAGCATGAGTTAGGATCGCACCAAGAGAAATGTGAATTTTTGTAAGGATAAGAGCACATCATCTAACCCATATCCATCCATGATCAAAGAGCATCTGCAAGTTGATTAAACATCACAGTCACAGCCTAACTTAGTGACTGCATATATCACCCCTGACGTCACTTGATTTATTTGTCAAATGAAAGAATAGTTTTAAAATAAGATAAAATGAAAACAAAATCAAGTCAAATGGTAGACTGGTTCAAAAGATATGTTTAAAACTTCCGCTAATATTGTGTGAAAAAGTGCAGTAGTATCAGTGTCCGCCAGATACCTAGAAGGTAAATGGATGGGGCTGAAAGGGTTAAACCCACGAAACGTTCACGAGTGTCTTTCCCATCTTCTTTTCTCTCCCAGGTCCGCTTCCCAGCCAGCCATTTCTCATCTGAACACTTCTCCTTCGGCATCCTGCTGTGGGCGGAGCGCGAGGGACTGGTCAACATGACGTCACAGATCGTGGAGGTGCGCACGTCCAACATGTCTCTGGATGACCTGGGGTCACTGCTCGACCTTGCCATGAACGCTGACCCGGACACGGCCATCAGGCTGATCGGGGGTGCTGCTGATGCCATCCTTAGTGCTGACGTGAGTAGACTGATGACATCATAATTTGGTACCCCCGAAAACGGAGTCACGTTCCCCGCGTGGCAGTGTGAATGTAACGATGTGGCGTGCAACACTCTCCGATACGGGGTGACCGTGAGAGTAAAAGTCTGAGGAACGCAGAAGAAATGAAGAATAACACCATTGGGTATTAGATCGACCAGAAAATATTGACTTTTGACTCACTATTCGTGAATAGGGTGTGATATTTACAATAAAAAGTGTCGGTCGATAATACATGTATTAAGGTCATTTTAGTCGCCGAGGCCACTTTCAGACCCAGAGTGTCAGAAAAACTGGATCGAGCGAGCTGTTAGCTCCTGCACTTAAGATATGTCAGCGTTATTGGCCTTATTGACTTCAAACTTTCTTTTTATCTTTTTCAGTCATCGTCGGCAGAAGAGCAGGCAAAACTTGCTGAGGTAAGCTGCCTTTTAAATCGTTGTATGAAAATCTGATTAAAAATTCAAATATCTTTTAAACTTTTAAACTGCAGCAACAGTACATCACATTTCGTCCTTCTTAATATTAATGTCTTGTATTAGCATCCGGCTGAAGCACGCAATCGCATATAGTAACTGTTCTCTCTACCTGCACATTTTACCCAAACCAAACTAATTGTGCTCTAAGAGTCATTACACAATCAGTCAATTCAGTCGCCTTTGAAAGATGGTGGAGATTTCATTCACGAACATGCAATTACTCCCTTCAGTTGCCTTTAAAATATGAAAGCGATTTGATTCACGCGACAATATCTGTGGGTTTGCAGTCCGTGGGGGCCGTGGTGGACACCCTGGGATCGGTTGCCAAGCGAGTGGACAACGCCAACCAAGCAACCAAGTGTGCCGGAACCATCAAAACCATGACAAGCAACTCGGACATTGTGTCTCAAGGATCACGGGTAGGGACCCTTACAGCCAGACGTTAAAGAGATCGTACACCGATTGACCAAACAAAAGAAATGTCGCTAATAATAATTTTTTCCTTGTTTCTACACATTCTGAAACTATAATAAACAAAATGTTAGCAAAATATTAGAGAAGTCGATTTTTGGGGTCGTTTCGTTTTTCGTTTGTATGGCCATGTTGGGTTTGATGCGTGCATGCCTGGTTTTCTCCTGTAGATGGGTGTCGGCACAGGAGGTCTGCCCGCTGTCCTCAGCCAACATGCTCCGTCTTCATGGCAGCTCAAATTTGTTATCGAGGTTCTCTCCTCTAGATCCGCCGTGTTTCGCCTAGGGGCTTGCGCTGCCTAGTTGATAGGGTCACCTCGTAGAGGATGTGGTCATAGACCACGCACGGTCGGTCTTGGGATAGGGAAACGTTATGCTAGTCCGGAGGGATTACGCCACAATGGCCACCTCGCGAAGACCCAGGGTCCTAGACTAGGGAGGTCCAAGGGGGAGCACCGGGAGGGCTACCCCTCTACCCGCACCTCCAACACAATCCCTTCCCCTGGTAGCTTCATCCCCAAGGAGGAAACAGAGCTACCTGCAACACCTGGGGTCAATCGCTGTCGTATGTTTTTTAAAGCCCACTCCTTCCCGTGGTTAAAGGAAGGCTCGCCATCTAAGACCTGGTCAGACTTTTACATGTGATAAGAACATATATCTCCACTTGGACACATTCCCAAAAACCACCATCCTGGCTGCTTGCTGTGCAGTCGGGGAATTTTTTGATGAATCAGTTTCGCAGATTGACAGTTAAGAAATGTATTCTCTGCGCAGAAAGCATTCTGGGCGTTAAATTTTGGACTATGTCCGATTGCGAGGGATGGTCTTATTTCATGTAAAAATCTAGACAGATCTGAGATCGTGAGCCGAATCGTTTTCAATGGATTTGTATTAATTGATATGTATGAGTTCACCGTAAACAATGTTATTCTTTGTGTATGGTGGTTTTTTTTCTTCAAATGATTGTACAGCGATCTGAGCCTGCAGGGATTTACCCTGGATATATGCGCTTTAAAAAAAATTATTACTAGATGAGGAACGAAAGGAAGTGTGGCCGTCACCAACTCCCTTGCAGACTAAACTATATGGCAGTCGACAGGAGTTGAAGAAAACGACAACATTTATCACCAGTGCTGGACTGATCGTGTAACCTGCGAACGCCAAGAAGAGAAGAAGAAGAAAACAATTATGTATTATTATTATTATTATTATTTTAAGTTATTGAGACATCACATTGCGCTAAGATATTTATAGAGCAAATCAAGAAAATGAATTATTGAACGAAGCGCGTAGTTGGTGGGTGAACGTGAAACATGCGACAACATACTTTTATGCAGGCGTCAGCGGCAGGGGCGTTCCTGGAACTGGCAAACGGCACAAGCACCATGGAGGATGCCACTGTGGATGACGCTTCTTCTTTTGCTGGAGGTCAGTGGCATGTCTTCTTCTCTTAGTTGTCTTGAATAAAAAACAAAAGCAATGCATTTTTGAGAGGGAATTGTTATATAGAAAAGTTGTTTAAAATACATTTAAAAATAGTATTGTTAATTATATAGGTATATTTAACTAAGAAACATTAATATAAAAAGCAGGTAAAAAAAAAAAAAGATCAATGAAAAAAGAAGGATGCTCCCCGCCCCCCCCCCCCCCCCCCCCCGCCCCACCAAAAAAAAGAGGCCCCCCAAAAAAGGGTTGAAGCAGCCTGCATGCAACTGAGATAAAAAATAATATATATATAAAAATAAAATAAAAAGCAAAAAGGGTTAGTAACTGCAATGTTCAACTACAGACATAACTATAAACAGAAGCATACACAAGACAAACGTGCAGATAAGAGAGTGGACGTTAACATACTGTTACATCATTTTACTTCTTTTTCAAAAGATAAGCGATATTTTTGACTGTATTGAATTAAGATACACAATGTCTAGTATAATTGTGGTGAAGCGCATGCGGGTGTTGCAATTACAAAAAAAACGAGAGGGAGAGAGTACACAAACAATAAAAAGTTTGAAGAATACATTGAATGATGTTCTCTGTCCTCTTTATTGCATAACACTCACGCACACAATCACCAAGCATTTAAAATAAAAGTTAAAAATAGGTTCGTCAGACTAATGCTACTTTTCAATAAACATTTTCAACACTTAGTCTGAAAAAGGTGGAAACACATACTCCGCACTCAACTCAGAAGTAGCTTGAGGCAAATCTTTACAACGAAAAAAGTTCTGTTGCCACAACACTATAAAGTCACTGGTGTAACGTGTGCTCTAAAACACGCTATTAAACACGGTAGTAAAACACTACCTAGAACTAACACGCTATGCTAAACATACACTATGCTAAAACACGGTAGTAAAACACGCTATGCCATACATACACGGTAGTAAAACACGCTATGCTATACATACACGGTGGTAAAGCACGCTATGGTATACATGCACGGTAGTAAAACACGCTATGCTATACCTACACGGTAGTAAAACACGCTATGCTATACATACACGGTAGTAAAACACGCTATGCTATACACCGTAGTAAAACATACACTACGCTAAAACATACACGCTATGCTAAACATACACGCTATCAGAAACGCTGTAGTAAAACATACACGCTATCATAAACACGCTATGCTAAACATACGTATACACGCTATCCCACCAAGAGTCCGCTCGGCTGGTCACACAAAAAGTAAAAGCAAAGTCAGTAATCACCGAAGCGACAATTCATATTATTACAGCTGTCAATTTCCAGACAAAACAACAGACCATTTAGCCAAATCCAATATTGGTCCGAGAGGGGACCAACTTTCTGTGCTTGCTGAGATCTAATTCCACACATTCACATGACTAAAGAACAATCAAATTATTGTGCCAATTCCAAAGAAGATGTACCGATAACAAAAGGTCTATTCTCACCTGGTCTACATCATCTCTGGACACGAAACACTCCCTGGTTCACAGCATTCGGTTCCAGGACATCCAGCCAACACACACTCCATCACTCCAATTGGTACACACCAACACACACTCTTTCACTTCACAAATGCATCACAAATTTATGCATAATTCATCCCAAGGCCGGCAAGGCTTGACATGTTCTTTCTCTGCCAGTCCAGACCACAAGTGCGCGTTTGTTTCAACTTTGGCCGAGTTCATTACAACTTTTACTCATTTTAGTCGGGAAAAGGGGAAGGGGGAAGAGGGTCCTATATGACGCTGCTTGATTATGCGTCGCCACCCCAAACATTCTTTTATCAATACGATCTAAACTAATTTAACTTATTAAGAACAAAACTAAGCATTCCCCATTCAGGAATATTCAAACAAATGCATAGTCTGTGTGTTTTCATTCAAACCGAACACGCAGACGTAACCGATAGACACAAGCTGACACCCCTGTCTGTGAAATGACGAAACCCTGAAACCTACGTCATACCGACGTCATACCTATGATAACAGCCTACGACGCAATACAGGCGCTAGAAATTATAATTCTATTGACACAGTCACACAATGTCAATACAGATTTCTCTCACTCACCACATTCTCCCCAACTTAGCATGACTTCTCCTGAAGGCATGTCTTGGAAACAAAAACATGATGTTAAAACCTAAACACCAAAGAAGTTTCAACAACCAATCAAAACTCAAATTGGGCTAACCTATATCTTCAGCCGTCGCAAGTCTCAGTCACAAAAGCTAATCCTGAGTAACACATTTCGAACCTACACGTCAACCACTATTTAAAGATGCATTGACTGTACCGAAACTATTACCACATTTCGAACCTACATGTCAACCACTATTTAAAGATGCATTGACTGTACCGAAACTATTGCCAACAAAGACTTCGACTTGTTGATGACACAGATCAGGAGGTGGGGGGGGGGGGGGGGAAATTCTCATTGAATAATAAAAGAGAATGATCCCGAGGACAGAGAACAACGTACTGTCAAGGACGCCAATTTTTTTTCACAACAAAGTAACCTTAGAACATATTTACATGCCTAACCTGCACTAAACAATAGGCAACACAGAACAGCTGCTCCCCAACTTTACTTGAACCCACTCCCTAAGAATCCAATAATGTTTCCATGATCCGAAGGAACCGAGAGTACGTCAACTGCACGCGAATGCACTGTGCGGGGTTCCTTGTACAAGTTAGTATATAAAATTTAATAATATGTAGATATATCCTTCCCTCCCAATATGTTCGATATGTTTGATATTTTTGATATTTGGTATTTCAACAATTAAATGTTGCTCACCATGTTTGCTTAAAACAAATTAACTAGCAACGCATAACCCAAGCCCCAGACTTCGCATGGTTACCGTTTCAGGGCGATCCCGGTGAGAAGACACTGCGGGGTTGCTCATGGGACTACCCCCCACTGCATCTTCCATCTCACCGTCGCTCAGGGTGAACAATAAAACAACATTATCACACAAGTGACACTATTCTGCTCAAATGTATACAAAATGCTTGAACATAAACACAGCACACAAATGAGGCAAATATGCAGTAATGCTCACTAGACCCACAAGTCCACGAATTCAACAAAATGTCACTACCGGGTCAGTAGCAAGACATGATAAAGCACAAGATATACAGAACGCACACGGTATCAGGACGCCTGTTCCGCATCAGCCACTGTTCCTCTGTGGAAGATATTTAAAAATTCCACTCACCATTGGCCGTCCATACGTTCCACTAAATGTCCTTTCACATTACTGGCACGTGCAGAAACAAACACAGTCACCACAGATCCTCGGAAATTGACGGTGTTAAAGTCGTCCACTTCCTGGGGTTGGTCGATAGTCGAGCTGAAGTCTCTCCTCCAAAGTCCATCACCGGGTCGTTCCAGGTTGATGACGGGTGGTTCCAGGTTGGTGACGGGTGGTTCCAGGTTGGTGACGGGTGGTTCCAGGTTGGTGACGGGTGGTTCCAGGTTGGTGACGGGTGGTTCCAGGTTGGTGACGGGTGGTTCCAGGTTGGTGACGGGTGGGACAGCGTGTATACCTAAACTACTACTACTGTACTACTTTCTATTCTCAAAATATGTGTCCACTTATCTATCCTGTCGGCGACGCCAAAATGTGGTGGAGCGCATGCGGGTGTTGCAATTACAAAAAAGCGAGAGGGAGAGAGTACACAAACAATAAAAAGTTTGAAGAATACATTGAATGATGTTCTCTGTCCTCTTTATTGCATAACACTCACGCACACAATCACCAAGCATTTAAAATAAAAGTTAAAAATAGGTTCGTCAGACTAATGCTACTTTTCAATAAACATTTTCAACACTTAGTCTGAAAAAGGTGGAAACACATACTCCGCACTCAACTCAGAAGTAGCTTGAGGCAAATCTTTACAACGAAAAAAGTTCTGTTGCCACAACACTATAAAGTCACTGGTGTAACGTGTGCTCTAAAACACGCTATTAAACACGGTAGTAAAACACTACCTAGAACTAACACGCTATGCTAAACATACACTATGCTAAAACACGGTAGTAAAACACGCTATGCCATACATACACGGTAGTAAAACACGCTATGCTATACATACACGGTGGTAAAGCACGCTATGGTATACATGCACGGTAGTAAAACACGCTATGCTATACCTACACGGTAGTAAAACACGCTATGCTATACATACACGGTAGTAAAACACGCTATGCTATACACCGTAGTAAAACATACACTACGCTAAAACATACACGCTATGCTAAACATACACGCTATCAGAAACGCTGTAGTAAAACATACACGCTATCATAAACACGCTATGCTAAACATACGTATACACGCTATCCCACCAAGAGTCCGCTCGGCTGGGAAAACAAAAAGTAAAAACAAAGTCAGTAATCACCGAAGCGACAATTCATATTATTACAGCTGTCAATTTCCAGACAAAACAACAGACCATTTAGCCAAATCCAATATTGGTCCGAGAGGGGACCAACTTTCTGTGCTTGCTGAGATCTAATTCCACACATTCACATGACTAAAGAACAATCAAATTATTGTGCCAATTCCAAAGAAGATGTACCGATAACAAAAGGTCTATTCTCACCTGGTCTACATCATCTCTGGACACGAAACACTCCCTGGTTCACAGCATTCGGTTCCAGGACATCCAGCCAACACACACTCCATCACTCCAATTGGTACACACCAACACACACTCTTTCACTTCACAAATGCATCACAAATTTATGCATAATTCATCCCAAGGCCGGCAAGGCTTGACATGTTCTTTCTCTGCCAGTCCAGACCACAAGTGCGCGTTTGTTTCAACTTTGGCCGAGTTCATTACAACTTTTACTCATTTTAGTCGGGAAAAGGGGAAGGGGGAAGAGGGTCCTATATGACGCTGCTTGATTATGCGTCGCCACCCCAAACATTCTTTTATCAATACGATCTAAACTAATTTAACTTATTAAGAACAAAACTAAGCATTCCCCATTCAGGAATATTCAAACAAATGCATAGTCTGTGTGTTTTCATTCAAACCGAACACGCAGACGTAACCGATAGACACAAGCTGACACCCCTGTCTGTGAAATGACGAAACCCTGAAACCTACGTCATACCGACGTCATACCTATGATAACAGCCTACGACGCAATACAGGCGCTAGAAATTATAATTCTATTGACACAGTCACACAATGTCAATACAGATTTCTCTCACTCACCACATTCTCCCCAACTTAGCATGACTTCTCCTGAAGGCATGTCTTGGAAACAAAAACATGATGTTAAAACCTAAACACCAAAGAAGTTTCAACAACCAATCAAAACTCAAATTGGGCTAACCTATATCTTCAGCCGTCGCAAGTCTCAGTCACAAAAGCTAATCCTGAGTAACACATTTCGAACCTACACGTCAACCACTATTTAAAGATGCATTGACTGTACCGAAACTATTACCACATTTCGAACCTACATGTCAACCACTATTTAAAGATGCATTGACTGTACCGAAACTATTGCCAACAAAGACTTCGACTTGTTGATGACACAGATCAGGAGGTGGGGGGGGGGGGGGGGGAATTCTCATTGAATAATAAAAGAGAATGATCCCGAGGACAGAGAACAACGTACTGTCAAGGACGCCAATTTTTTTTCACAACAAAGTAACCTTAGAACATATTTACATGCCTAACCTGCACTAAACAATAGGCAACACAGAACAGCTGCTCCCCAACTTTACTTGAACCCACTCCCTAAGAATCCAATAATGTTTCCATGATCCGAAGGAACCGAGAGTACGTCAACTGCACGCGAATGCACTGTGCGGGGTTCCTTGTACAAGTTAGTATATAAAATTTAATAATATGTAGATATATCCTTCCCTCCCAATATGTTCGATATGTTTGATATTTTTGATATTTGGTATTTCAACAATTAAATGTTGCTCACCATGTTTGCTTAAAACAAATTAACTAGCAACGCATAACCCAAGCCCCAGACTTCGCATGGTTACCGTTTCAGGGCGATCCCGGTGAGAAGACACTGCGGGGTTGCTCATGGGACTACCCCCCACTGCATCTTCCATCTCACCGTCGCTCAGGGTGAACAATAAAACAACATTATCACACAAGTGACACTATTCTGCTCAAATGTATACAAAATGCTTGAACATAAACACAGCACACAAATGAGGCAAATATGCAGTAATGCTCACTAGACCCACAAGTCCACGAATTCAACAAAATGTCACTACCGGGTCAGTAGCAAGACATGATAAAGCACAAGATATACAGAACGCACACGGTATCAGGACGCCTGTTCCGCATCAGCCACTGTTCCTCTGTGGAAGATATTTAAAAATTCCACTCACCATTGGCCGTCCATACGTTCCACTAAATGTCCTTTCACATTACTGGCACGTGCAGAAACAAACACAGTCACCACAGATCCTCGGAAATTGACGGTGTTAAAGTCGTCCACTTCCTGGGGTTGGTCGATAGTCGAGCTGAAGTCTCTCCTCCAAAGTCCATCACCGGGTCGTTCCAGGTTGATGACGGGTGGTTCCAGGTTGGTGACGGGTGGTTCCAGGTTGGTGACGGGTGGTTCCAGGTTGGTGACGGGTGGTTCCAGGTTGGTGACGGGTGGTTCCAGGTTGGTGACGGGTGGTTCCAGGTTGGTGACGGGTGGGACAGCGTGTATACCTAAACTACTACTACTGTACTACTTTCTATTCTCAAAATATGTGTCCACTTATCTATCCTGTCGGCGACGCCAAAATGTGGTGAAGCGCATGCGGGTGTTGCAATTACAAAAAAACGAGAGGGAGAGAGTACACAAACAATAAAAAGTTTGAAGAATACATTGAATGATGTTCTCTGTCCTCTTTATTGCATAACACTCACGCACACAATCACCAAGCATTTAAAATAAAAGTTAAAAATAGGTTCGTCAGACTAATGCTACTTTTCAATAAACATTTTCAACACTTAGTCTGAAAAAGGTGGAAACACATACTCCGCACTCAACTCAGAAGTAGCTTGAGGCAAATCTTTACAACGAAAAAAGTTCTGTTGCCACAACACTATAAAGTCACTGGTGTAACGTGTGCTCTAAAACACGCTATTAAACACGGTAGTAAAACACTACCTAGAACTAACACGCTATGCTAAACATACACTATGCTAAAACACGGTAGTAAAACACGCTATGCCATACATACACGGTAGTAAAACACGCTATGCTATACATACACGGTGGTAAAGCACGCTATGGTATACATGCACGGTAGTAAAACACGCTATGCTATACCTACACGGTAGTAAAACACGCTATGCTATACATACACGGTAGTAAAACACGCTATGCTATACACCGTAGTAAAACATACACTACGCTAAAACATACACGCTATGCTAAACATACACGCTATCAGAAACGCTGTAGTAAAACATACACGCTATCATAAACACGCTATGCTAAACATACGTATACACGCTATCCCACCAAGAGTCCGCTCGGCTGGGAAAACAAAAAGTAAAAACAAAGTCAGTAATCACCGAAGCGACAATTCATATTATTACAGCTGTCAATTTCCAGACAAAACAACAGACCATTTAGCCAAATCCAATATTGGTCCGAGAGGGGACCAACTTTCTGTGCTTGCTGAGATCTAATTCCACACATTCACATGACTAAAGAACAATCAAATTATTGTGCCAATTCCAAAGAAGATGTACCGATAACAAAAGGTCTATTCTCACCTGGTCTACATCATCTCTGGACACGAAACACTCCCTGGTTCACAGCATTCGGTTCCAGGACATCCAGCCAACACACACTCCATCACTCCAATTGGTACACACCAACACACACTCTTTCACTTCACAAATGCATCACAAATTTATGCATAATTCATCCCAAGGCCGGCAAGGCTTGACATGTTCTTTCTCTGCCAGTCCAGACCACAAGTGCGCGTTTGTTTCAACTTTGGCCGAGTTCATTACAACTTTTACTCATTTTAGTCGGGAAAAGGGGAAGGGGGAAGAGGGTCCTATATGACGCTGCTTGATTATGCGTCGCCACCCCAAACATTCTTTTATCAATACGATCTAAACTAATTTAACTTATTAAGAACAAAACTAAGCATTCCCCATTCAGGAATATTCAAACAAATGCATAGTCTGTGTGTTTTCATTCAAACCGAACACGCAGACGTAACCGATAGACACAAGCTGACACCCCTGTCTGTGAAATGACGAAACCCTGAAACCTACGTCATACCGACGTCATACCTATGATAACAGCCTACGACGCAATACAGGCGCTAGAAATTATAATTCTATTGACACAGTCACACAATGTCAATACAGATTTCTCTCACTCACCACATAATGTTTAATCGTTATAGTGTTATGTTTTTGTGCAATATCGTTTTGTAATTGTGAGGCAGACCTAAAGGCAAATTTCTGTTTTGTAAAGACAGACAATACAGAATATTTCTGTGTTAAATATTTGATTATTATTAGTAAATCTAATTCGCTCTAATTAGGCCTGACGATTTATTAAAGAGAGAACAACTACCAAGCACAAAATAAAACTTCTTCACAAGAAAACAAACTAGTTATCAGCATGAAACTAAAAGTGGTCAATATTAGGCGACCTACCCCTATTTGTTCTTGTTCTTCCTTTTTAGAAACGCTGGGAGGCCTAAACAACATCTTCCCAGCTACTGTGGAGGAGAAGAAGAAGTCTCCACGCGAGCTGGCGGCAGAGGCAGCGATGACTCCAGATACCACCACCGTTGCCGAGATCATGGCAGCGAGGAACATCACCGCCAACGAATACTCCACCACCCCCGCCTTCACCGCCTGGTCCACAACAACCACACCGACGACAACCACAACGACGACTACCACAACGCCTATGCCAACGACGACCACCATGGTGACGACGACCACAACGCCAACGACGACGACGATAACAATGACGATCCCGCCACGTAGCAGCACGGGGAGTTTCACCTTCAACGGGAGTAACTACACCATCAGCGGTATCACCATTTCCACCCTCGCAACCACGGTGTCTCGCTCCACCACCACCACCGCCGCCCCGACCACGACCATGCCGATGGTGACGACGGAGCCCCCGATCAGCGACTGGATGCTGGACCCTGTGGAAGACACGCAGACTCCTTACCAGGCGGCTGCGGCCAAGCTGAGTACCATGCCCGAGGATCCAACCTATGATGAATTGTTCACCTACATCTTCGACGACTGTCTTCTGTTCCGAAAGGTATGGGAGGTTTTTTTTTTCTCGTTTCATGTCGTAGTTGTGCTTCTGGAAGTTTACGTTCAGTGTATCTATGCTCTTACGCTTAAAACTAAACAACTTCTCTCTTCATTGGTCAAATACCCAATGTTAAGGACCTACGTCAAACGGTATGCCGGTTTTAAATCTGTACGCTTTTATCATTTATGCGAGTTCTGTTTTATTGTCAGACATGCTATAAGTGGTCGTTGTCTATGAATTGTTTTTAATGCTTGTATGTTATTTCTTACGAGAAAACTTTTTATATGTAAAATGTTAAATTTTAATGTCTAATGTAAAGCGCCATGAGACTGCCATTTGGCGGTGAACAGCGCTATAAAAGAATGTTTTATTATTATTATTTAAGTTATTGAGACATCCCAGTGCACTAAGGGATTTATAGAGCAAATCGAGAAAATTCATTATTGAACGAAGCGCATAGCGCTGAGTTCAATAATTATTTTCGAGATTTGCTCTATAAATCCCTTAGTGCACTGGGATTGTTTCAATAACGATATTGTCAGTACCGCCAGAGAAAAAAGAAGATTCAAAACGCACATTTTGCAACGCGCATTTGGATAGGCGTAACTGTGTGGTCAGGTTTGTGTCAGATCTACTTTTGTGTGGGCTGTCTCAAGTGTGTCGTGCTTTCGTCACACGCAAACTCTTGTTTTAATTTCTGTTGGTAAATTCCAGTGTAGCGTTAAAGCTAAAAAGTGATGATCTTTCATAGAGACCTCATCCAAGAGTGCGCTAACAGTTTTAGCGCATCGCCATTAGGCCAAAAAAAAAATTGTCTGTTTCTGGTCACCCGACCGACCCTAAATTTCGGCGCCGACCCTAAACTTTTTTTTTCCAAACTCAAAAAAATTTTGTTTTGTTTTTGGTGGTAAAGGACAGGGTGAGAAAATGAACAACAAAAACGTGTGAAAACGAAAGTCCGCTGACGATTTGTAAATGTGTTGAGTGTCTTGTCTCTATGTATAGTGAATCCAGTCTCTTTGCGCGATTTTTAAAGTTAGTTTTATTGGTCTACATTTGGGGTAAAAAAAAAAAAAAAATAAATAAAATAAAAAAATCCCGACCTACCGACCCTATTTTTTTTAGCCATGTTACCAGAAACAGACATTTTTTTTTTTTTTTGCCTTAGCCATTCAACTGGTTCACATCAGTCATGTGACACCAGTACTTACTGACAATTATTATTATTATGCCGGCCCGACAGATTTATATCTCAGTGTGTCAGTATTATATAGCTCTGTGGTCTTTCATTGTCACAAGCATAGTGGTGCCCACGAAAAAGTGCCCAACCGTGTGGGAACCAGCCTCGGGGTCGGATTGGTGGACATCACAATTAAAACTCTTTTTACCAGTCCTTCCCAGGTGGTTGTTTTTCCAGCCAGTTGGACACATCCTTGTTCATGTCACCCCTGGGCAACAAATCAATGTGCGACTTTAATGATATACCATACCACTGAGAAGCCTATCTATCATCTGACATGCCAGTAACATTCCTCATTGTCTCTGTCGACGCCCGTTTACAACCGGTTGCTTCCTTTAACATAATCTTTTACATTTTCCTAATCAAGAGAGAATTCCTAGGTAGGGAATCTTTTTTGTGAAAACGCATTTTACTGACTGATTTGCAATGTCCCATCAGGTGATGAAGAGCGTGGAAGTGCAGTACAAGTGCCCCTGTATGACGACATCGGACATCAACCTGATGAAGTGTGACGGCAAGGGCTCGATGCAGGACCGTCTGTTCGACGCCATGACGTACCTTGAGCATCCTGACGACATCTACGAAATTTACATCAAAGCGCTCAACGAGGAGAGAAGACGTCGCGATGAGCTGAGAAGATTGACTGTAAGACACTGAGGTGTTGGCGGGCTTTGGACATATGCAACAGTTGTTGTTGTTGTTGTTGTTGTTGTTGTTGTTGTTGTTGTTGTTGTTGTTGTTGTTGTTGTTGTTGTTGTTGTTGTTGTTGTCCAACGATGTGGAAAAGTTAATATTCGCTTAATCTCCGATGTGAATTATCATAGATGAATTGTTATGTGAATTCGTGTACAGTGCTTATCACTTGTCTCTTTATTTACAGTTCAAATGCATTGCAAGTAAATGTTACAGTTGTCATCAACATGAGTGCAAGGTGTAAGTTCCACAGGATATGACGATGACCATTACAAAATTACTTGAGTATATCATACGTTTCTTAGGACATGAAAGTGACTGCCCCTCCTTAACCTAACATGTGATGCACGTTTCTTAGGACATGGAAGTGACTGCTCCTCATTAAACCTAACATGTGATGCACGTTTCTTAGGACATGGAAGTGACTGCTCCTCATTAAACCTAACATGTGATGCACGTTTCTTAGGACATGGAAGTGACTGCTCCTCATTAAACCTAACATGTGATGCACGTTTCTTAGGACATGGAAGTGACTGCTCCTCATTAAACCTAAAATGTGATGCACGTTTCTTAGGACATGGAAGTGACTGCTCCTCATTAAACCTAAAATGTGATGCACGTTTCTTAGGACATGGAAGTGACTGCTCCTCATTAAACCTAAAATGTGATGCACGTTTCTTAGGACATGGAAGTGACTGCTCTTCATTAAACCTAAAATGTGATTCACGTTTCTTAGGACATGGAAGTGGCGGGTGCAGGCAACACAGCGCTTGGTACTGTAGCTGACACAGTGAACGACAAGTCAGAAGAGGGCGACAACACAGAGCGAGCCTTTCAGACTCCTCGCTTCGGCATGAAGCTGCAAAAAGTCAACGTAAACGCCACCAGCAACTCTACAGGTGATCCATTTCTCTGTTTTCTTCTTTTCTTGCGTTTACATGCTACGTATGCCAGAGTAGGACAAGTTTTGCTCAATTAATTCAGCAGATTGACGTTAGAATTGTGAATTAATCCAACAAACAGTTTCAAGCCTGCAAAAAAACAGCAACCGGGTATTTGATTTTGGGCATATGTTTAAGTTGAAGTGTGCTCTTGCCCCTTGTAAAACCCTGGACGTCCCTGACGAGGGCAACTGGGCTGAGGTACACGACACGACACGAAACAGGTGCTTCCAAAATGGGTGGAACGCAGCGTCGTGATCGGATCTGTTGGAATTTAGATTTGTTGTGATTTCAACCAATCAGACCCCGCGGCTTTTTGCCGACCGGTTTGGTGGCTCCCAGTTTTGCTTCGTGCCGCTCTGTTCTGATGTAATTATCTGTGGTGTTACAGATGGACAAGAGGGCGGAGCGGGAAAACAGTCCATGGGAACAGATGTTGGGTCCTTCAGCATGCCGGCGTCTGTGCTGGCCGGTGCCAGCGACTGTCCCAACATGAACACCATGGTAAGTGCAGTCTTCAGTCTCATACTTACGCCTGTGTTGTCTCTTACAAACACCGTCGACGGCGAAGACGGACTCTACTTGCCTGAGTAGGTCAATAATTTTGCTCAAAGACTGCTTCAACACTCGCTTGCATGACCAAAATAACAGCAGTCAAAGACTGATGAACACTCACACAAAAACATGTTATAAAACAATTTATGTTTTGTGCCAGCAGAAGTCAACGAAGGAAGGCCTTTTTTTCCTTTGAAAATATTTCAACTTTGCAAAGATTGTAATAAAGAAGACTTCTTCTTCGCTTCTTTTGGAAATAGCTGTTTAAATTGAGTCTTTTTATTTTTTGTGCGCAGTTTCTGGGCGACTCGGACAACCCTTACACATTCGGCGAGGAGAAGTCGAGTGTGGGTAAAGGCGTCATGTCCCTGGGATACAGTTGCGGAGGGGAGAAAGTGCAGGTCGCAGACTCCGCAGAGCCCGTCGAGATGTGGATGGAACGTGAGTTTTTCTGTTTTCTCTGTTATTTTCTTCTTAAGAGTGTCCTTAGTTGAGCCCCAAGTTGACTTCGCGAAAATGTCAGTGCCAAAGCTTCGTGCAGCAAGCTTCGTGAAGTAGACTTCGAGAAGTTGACTTCTCCCAATTAAGACCAGGCTTTACAATTCGACAGACAGAAGCAGAAAATCAGACAAGGTCTAACGTAAGTAAAGGCGTCATTTCACGAGGATACTGCTGTAGCGAGGAGAAGGTACTCGTAAGTGACCGACTCTGCTGAAACTGTCAAGATGTGCAAGGAACGCGAGTCGTTCTTACCCTTAGTCCACGAACTACTGGTAGTTTGTTTGTTTGTTTGTTTGTTTGCTTAACGCCCAGCCGACCACGAAGGGCCATATCAGGGCGGTGCTGCTTTGACATATAACGTGCGCCACACACAAGACAGAAGTCGCAGCACAGGCTTCATGTCTCACCCAGTCACATTATTCTGACACCGGACCAACCAGTCCTAGCACTAACCCCATAATGCCAGACGCAAGGCGGAGCAGCCACTAGATTGCCAATTTTAAAGTCTTAGGTATGACCCGGCCGGGGTTCGAACCCACGACCTCCCGATCACGGGGCGGACGCCTTACCACTAGGCCAACCGTGCCGGTACTACTGGTAGTAGTTTGGCTCTCACCAGAACGCCCCAGTGACGGCTTTCTACCGACCCCGTGTCCCTGACCATACCGTGCCGGGATCGCTTGTTTGTCAGTAAAAGTAGAACAAACTGAGCGGTTCGTCATGACCTGTGTTGTATTCTTCGCATTTATTCCCCAGGTGATGCACATGCCTACAAGCCTGGCCTGTTCGTCCTGCTGACCGATGTGTCCAACACCAATGCACAGTTCAACTATCACCCGGTCAACCTCACTGACAAGAACTCTACACTTCAGGTATTTACTATTTGGGATGCAGTGCGCAAGAATGTTCCCAGCTGATGGGAATCAAGCACCGGGCATGACTGGTTGAAACTGAGATTTGTTTGAGATTTCAACCAATCCGACCCAGTGCTTGGTTCCGATCCAGCTGGGCACTTATTCGCGCGCACCAATTAACTCATATCTCTGAAACACGCAATGTCAATGGTGTACCTGGACACAACTATCTAACATCTGTGGACCTTTTCACATTTAGTCAAGTTTTGACTAAATGTTTTAACGTAGAGGGGGGAATCGAGACGAGGGTCGTGGTGTATGTGTGTGTGTGTGTGAATAGAATATAGAATATAGAATATAGAATATAGAATATAGAATAATGTTTATTGTCATGAACCAGTAAAGTTATTGACACAACAAACAACAAATAATGCATTATACAATGCTAAAACAATCCGTAACAAATTTGCCAAGACGAACTTGAACTTCGTCTTCTAAGAATAAGTTACTTGGATTTTTGTTAGCATATTTCATATTGATATGTGAAGCATCTTCTTTAAATTCATCCCTTAATTTAACATATTTATTGCATTTATCTAGAAAATGTATTTCATCTTCTATGACATTGCATTCAATACAAAGACGATTTTCTTTAGGGATATTCTGATGTCTTCCACTTTCAATTTTTAGACAATGTGTGCTAGTCCTTAATCTGCTTAACATCTTTCTGTGTTTATTATTCTTAATTTGTATTAAATATGACTGCATTTCGTAAGATTTACTGATCATAGAATAAAACTTAAGTCTGGAATATGTATCTGATTTTTCTTTTGTCCAGTATCTTATATATTCCTCTTGTTGTTTTTTGTCAATGGCAAACTTTAATTTGTGTACATTTAATGTAGATTGGTTATGCCAAACGTGACTAAAACCTAAGTTACAAAGAGATTGTCTAACAAATTGTAGCCATGGCGTTTCTGTCGGATGGTGCAACATTGAGTCATATAATTGATGTATATACGAATCTTGTTTGGAGTCTAGAATATGCGCCCAGAATGCTATTGTTTGTGATAACATTTTTAATCCTAAAGGGAACCTTCCTAATTCCCCCAGTACAGGTATCCACATAGCTTTTCTATGAACTCCAAGAAGGAATCGACAAAATTTGATATAAACAAATTCATGAGGATTTTTGCTAGATAAACATGATCCAAAGAAATGATCAGTATTTGTTTGTTTTATTTTATTATTAAACGTAAACGGATACCAGATTTCAGCGCCATATGTTAATATCGGATTTACAAGTGAATCAAATAAATGTATCATTGTGTCTATTTGCACGTTTTGATTGCTGAAATGTGTGTGTGTGTGTGTGTGTGTGTGTGTGTGTGTGTGTGTGTGTGTGTGTCTGTCTGTCTGTCTGTGTGTGTGTAGAGCGATTCAGACTAAACTACTGGACCGATCTTTATGAAATTTGACATGAGAGTTCCTGGGTATGATATCCTCAGACGTTTTTTTTCATTTTTTTGATAAATGTCTTTGATGACGTCATATCCGGCTTTTCGTGAAAGTTGAGGCGGAACTGTCACGCTCTCATTTTTCAACCAAATTGGTTGAAATTTTGGTCAAGTAATCTCCGACGAAGCCCGGACTTCGGTATTGCATTTCAGCTTGGTGGCTTAAAAATTAATGAATGACTTTGGTCATTACAAATCTGAAAATTGTAAAAAAAATATTATTTTTATAAAACGATTCAAATTTACGTTCATCTTATTCTCCATCATTATCTGATTCCAAAAACATATAAATATGTTATATTTGGATTAAAAACAAGATCTGAAAATTAAAAATATAAAAATTAGGATCAAAATTAAATTTTCAAAATCAATTTAAAAACACTTTCATCTTATTCCTTGTCGGTTCCTGATTCCAAAAACATATAGATATGATATGTTTGGATTGAAAACACGCTTAGAAAGTTAAAACGAAGAGAGGTACAGAAAAGCGTGCTATCCTTCTCAGCGCAACTACTACCCCGCTCTTCTTGTCAATTTCACTGCCTTTGCCATGAGCGGTGGACTGACGATGCTACGAGTATACGGTCTTGCTGCGTTGCATTGCGTTCAGTTTCATTCTGTGAGTTCGACAGCTACTTGACTAAATGTTGTATTTTCGCTTTACGCGACTTGTTATGTTATGCTCTTACGACAGGAGGTATCCCTCTAAGCATATACTGAAGGCCCAAAGTTGACTTCACGAAGACTTTGCGAAGTCTTTTTACAAAATACTGAGTGCTAAACCTTCATCCAACGAGATTCGTGAAGTAGACTCCCCGAAGTCGACTTCGCCCAATAAATATCAGGCTTGACACAAATGTAACTCCTAAAGTGTAACATTTTCATATAAAGTCAGATTGTATCAATTTTACGAGTGGTCTAAACCAGTTCCCAGAGAGCCGCTTTGTGTGCACTAACAGGGGATTATACAAAATCCAATTTTACGAGTGGTCTAAACCAGTTCCTAGAGAGCCGCTTTGTGTGCACTAACAGGGGATCATACAAAATCCAATTTTACGAGTGGTTTAAACCAGTTCCTAGAGAGCCGCTTTGTGTGCACTAACAGGGGATCATACAAAATCCAATTTTACGACTGGTCTAAACCAGTTCCTAGAGAGCCGCTTTGTGTGCACTAACAGGGGATCATACAAAATCCAAAAACAGATTGGTAACGTTCCAAAATTCAGAATTTTAAAAAAACCTAGAATGGTAAGTTATTGGAACGATAATTGAACGTACCTGTGAATGCAACATGCCATATCCCGCCATGAAACCATAGGTATGATTATGTGAGCACTCACTATAAGTTTTAAACGTGTTGTGCTCCTTTGTAAGCAAGTTGTTGTATTGTCATGTGCGTGTATGTGTGAATAACATGTTGTATAAACCAAATGCAACAGGTGATCATACGGCCGGTGGACGAGAACGAAGCGTTCGATGTGTACGTGCAATACGACATCCAGCCCAACCTGACGCACTACGACTTTGCGGACTCCGTGCCCAAGGCTGACCTGTCGCACCTGGCCCACCACGAGTCGCTGGACACCCTACTGCCCGAGGCCAGGGAGGACCTCCTCTACACTGTCACCGTACCCTCCTACCTCACCTCGGACAATGGAACCTACTGGATCGGCGTCAAACTCAAAAGTGAGTATGATAATAAAAAGAAGGCTGTCCTTTCCATTAACGTCTTGAGGATAGAAAACCTTTACCAAAGAACAGAGCTACCATTTTCGTTTTTGTGTGTTGACAGAGGGCACAGTGTCTATTGACGACAGTATGTCTATATTCATGATTGTGTGTTGACAGATGGCACTGTGTCTATTGACGACAGCATGACTGTCTATATTCATGTTTTGTGTGTTGACAGAGGGCACAGTGTCTATCGACGACAGCATGTCTATATTCATGTTTTGTGTGTTGACAGAGGGCAGTGTCTCGTGACGACAGCATGTCTATATTCATGTTTTGTGTGTTGACAGAAGGCACAGTGTCTATCGACGACAGCATGTCTATATTCATGTTTTGTGTGTTGACAGAGGGCACAGTGTCTATTGACGACAGCATGTCTATATTCATGTTTTGTGTGTTGACAGAGGGCACAGTGTCTATTGACGACAGCATGTCTATATTCATGTTTTGTGTGTTGACAGAGGGCACAGTGTCTATTGACGACAGCATGTCTATATTCATGTTTTGTGTGTTGACAGAGGGCACAGTGTCTATTGACGACAGCATGTCTATATTCATGTTTTGTGTGTTGACAGAGGGCACAGTGTCTATTGACGACAGCATGTCTATATTCATGTTTTGTGTGTTGACAGAGGGCACAGTGTCTATCGACGACAGCATGTCCAACACGTCGTATACGCTGCTCAACCTGCCCTCTGGCTGCCGCTTCTGGGATGAAACCAACAACACGTGGTCCTCGGAGGGATGCGAGGTGTGCTTCAGTTTTTCCATATGAATTATTTCGTCATTTTTATTGAGTGGTCATTGTATTGGCATAACCTTATCTTCTCCTACGATGTGGACACGTTAAAGGGATACTATTCTTCTGGACGATTTATCGTGAATTTGACGAATCTGAAGAATCGTATGAAATTATCATAATTTGTATTGAGTGAACATTGTTCGTAAATATTGCATTTTTCGGGTGCTGAGTGCATTTTTGCCATAATTATTGCTGTGCAAAATAGGTCTAAATATGTCAAGTTTCGTGTAAACCGACAAACTCTGAGTGATTCTTCGGCGTTCAGAAGTCTGGCATGAATGTTTAGGCCAAAAAAAAATTTTGTCTGTTTCTGGTAACATGGCTAAAAAAAATAGGGTCGGTAGGTCGGGATTTTTTTTTATTTTTTTACCCCAAATGTAGACCAATAAAACTAACTTTAAAAATCGCGCAAAGAGACTGGATTCACTATGCATAGAGACAAGACACTCAACACATTTACAAATCGTCAGCGGACTTTCGTTTTCACACGTTTTTGTTGTTAATTTTCTCACCCTGTCCTTTACCACCAAAAAAATAAATAAAATTTTGAGTTTGGAAAAAAAAAGTTTAGGGTCGGCGCCGAAATTTAGGGTCGGTCGGGTGACCAGAAACAGACAATTTTTTTTTTTTTGCCTTAGATTGAAAAGTAAAATTATGTAGATATAATTGCATGGTATTTTTGTATACATCACCCGTTAACCAATGAGAGAATAATAACAACGACGACGATGACAACAGCAACAGCATAAACAGTAGCATTGACAACGAAGGTGACATGAGCAGTAAAAGCAAACAAAAGCAAGAAACTTGCCATCAATAACATGAATTACATAGTTCTTAAGATGACACAATACATCATTTGTGTGAGTGTTTTTAACAACAATTCCAGAACGCATGTTGTGTTACCATTCTTAGTCTGTCTTGGTGACGTTACGCCTAAAGCATAGACCAAATAGCCTGGACCGCCAACTCGTCACGTGACCCTTCGAGGTTACGACTCTCGACTTTCAGGGGCGCGTCGCGTCCGGTTTGAAAGGCCAGCGATTCGAAGACAGTGAAAAGAAAGCACGCTCCAGTTATTTGTGACAATGGGAGGTGACAATGAACTGGATTTTCCAAAACTCCAAACTAAACTTAACAAAACTCATCGAAAAACATGTTCCATATGCACTTTTGCTGAGTTTATTTTAGCATTTTCAGAACTTACCTCGGCAACTTCGTCCATGTTTACAATCGACACCGGATATCACGTCCCCCTGAGTTCTGAGAGAAAGCTAGTTGGCGGTCCAGGATAAATGGTCTATGGCCTAAAGAGACTGCAGTGCAGGTTCATGCTCGTAGGCTTGTTGTGCTCTTGTTGCCACTTCTCGTCTTGCGCTTTCTTTTGACCTTCCCTGCACTTTCACCTACATCTACATCAGGTTGGTGAGCTGACGTCACGATGGAAGGTCCAGTGCAAGTGTACTCACCTGACCTCGTTCGGGTCGGACGCGGTGGTACCACCAAACACCATCGATTTCTCCAACGTGTGGGCCAAGTTCGCTAACCTCAACGAGAACGCCGCTGTCTTCTCCGTGATTATCTCCCTTCTTGGAATCTACGTCCTGCTGCTCATCTTTCTTCGCTACAAGGACAAGCAGGATCTGGTCAAGGTTGGTTGATTCATTGATTGTGTGTGTGTGTGTGTGTGTGTGTGTGTGTGTGTGTGTGTGTGTGTGTGTGTGCGTGCGTGTGTGTCTGTGCGTTTGAGATCGACTCGAGTGTGTGCGTGCGTGCGTGCGTGCGTGTGTGCGGATGTGTGTGCGTGCATGTGTGCACGCACGTGATTTTGTGTGTGTGTGTGTGTGTGTGTGTGTGTGTGTGTGTGTGTGTGTGTGTGTGTGTGTGTGTGTGTGTGTGCGCCCAAACGAGTGTGTGTGCGCCCACGCGAGTGTGTGTGTGTGTGTGTGTGTGTGTGTGTGTCTGTCTGTCTGTCTGCATGTCTGTCTGCATGTCTGTCTGCATGTCTGTCAGTCTTTAAAGGCTCAAGAGGCATATATCAGGGACAAGACAAAGATGATACGATGCAGTTGCACGTGAAGAAGGGAGTAACGTTTGGTTTACTGAATTTTACCATGTTCGTTGCGTTGCTGGATTGCCTGATCGTGTGCTATGTTAAGAATATATATTAGGCTCATTGGATTTATTCATTTGAACAAGAAAAATACGACCGACCGGTTGTACATCGTCAGTGACTGTAAATTAACTCAGATGCTCGTTGTGTGTGTGTCAGTGGGGAGCCATGCCGCTGGAGGACAACCTGCAAACAAACAAACAAATAACCACACACACATACAAACACACACACACACACACATGTAACGTCGATCGTCAATGTATGTAAACTAACTCAGATTCTCGTTGTGTGTGTGTCAGTGGGGAGCCATGCCGCTGGAGGACAACCTGCCGACAGACAACTACCACTACCAGCTCTCGGTGTATACGGGCGTCAGGAAGAACGCTGGCACCGACTCCAGGATCCGCTTCATCATGTCTGGGGACGAGAGCGACACTGGTGTCAGGAGGCTCTTTGATGGCACGCGCAAGGTAGTGCAACATTTCAAGCTTCCATATTCTTGTTTTGAAATGATAAGAAAGGAAGGTGTAGTATAGCCGGGTTGGGGGAGGGGGGGGGGTGAACTTGATATTCATTCGTGAGTTCGACTGGGTATTCGTTCCGTGGCAGGTAAAATAGGTTGCCGCCTCGGGACATTGTCTGTTTTGCACAGCTTTGGCTTGACTCAATGTGAAACGAGCGTTTGTAAAATGCCTCCTCAGCTTCTTTGAATGAGATGACAGAAGGGCCTTTATTCAAACTGATACGAATTACTCGTTTTGAAATCTCTGTGGTGGGAAATAAACAGAAGACGTTCCCGCAAGGAAATCACTGACTTTGTAGCCACACAATCAGGTTCTCTTTTTCCCTGCATTGTAGCTACTCAGTCCTGAAATTGACGAAATTATGGCTAAAAGTGGAGTTCTAGCATTCTAAGCAACGAATGCTGCCTTTCACAGGCGTCCTTAAATCTAAAAACAATTTCAAGTAAAAGCTGACTATTGTTGCAGCACTTTGGACGTAGCAGCATCTTTAACTTCGTGCTGAGCGTCGACCGGTCAGTGGGCAACATGACCTTCATGCGCATCTGGCATGACAACTCCGGCAAGGGCAAGCAGAAGTCTTGGTACCTGGACCAGATACAAGTCACGGATCTGCAGACCGGAGAAAAGTAAGTACGGATCTGTCATTCTGTTCGTCGAATGTAACGAGCAACGTTGGCACGTGGATTGTTTATTTAATAAAATAAGTTGTTTGGTGCTGTATCTGGCATGAAAACTGCGGCAAGGGTAAGCGGAAGTCATGGTATCTGGACCAGATACAAGTCATGGATCTGTAGACCGGAGAAAAGTGTGTACGGGTCTGTCATTCTGATTGTCTAATGCAACCAGCCGAGCCGCGTTGGTTTAGTGTGTGGATTGTTTATTTGATCAAATTAGTGGTTTGGTGCTGTTTCTGGCATGACAACAGCAGTAAAGGCAAGCAGAAGTCTTGGTACCTGGACCAAATACAAGTCACGGATTTGCAGACCGGAGAAAAGTGAGTACGGCCTGTCACAATTGTCTTCGTCGAGTGAGTGGTTTGGGGTTGTATCTGGCATGACATGGGCGGTATTGGTAAGCGGAAGTCATGGTATCTGAACCTGATCTGCAGACCGGAGAAAATTGAGTACGGATCTACAAGCAGGTTTCGTTGGTGTGCAAGCAAAAATCGTAGTACCTGAACCTGGTACAAGTGACTGATCTACATACCGGAGAAAATGAGCTTTGGTTCTGTAATTCTGTTTGTTCTGTGATTGCATGTGTGTTAGCACGGTCGGTGGTGTGTTTATTTCATGAATTTGTGATTTGGTCATCTACCTGGCACGAAAACGGCAGCGAAGGTTTATAAGCAAAAGTCATATCTCTATTATTACTTTATTATTAATTTTAATAATGATGGCAGAAGCAAACTTTAGTCCCCGAAGCTATGAATCAGACAGAACATATCGTCAAGGACAAATGTTAAGCACGATGTTTCACTGGCACCCAGGGCTCACCGGAACCACAACCGGTTGGGGTCTCCTGGTTCATCGTCGCCAGACCCAGGCACCCCCTTCTCCCTTTGTTGTGACTACTAAAACAGTGTTAAATGTAAAAGTTGTGAAAAAAAATAACACAGAATCCGACCCTCGCATTTAAATTATTTATGTGAGATCAGGAATAACATCCGCGATCGATCTAACTTTCGTTCTTCAGATCGATCTTCCTGTGTGACCGCTGGCTGGCAGTGGAAGAGGACGACGGGATGGTGGACCGGATCCTGCCCGTGGCCGGGATAGAGGACCTCATCGCCTTCAAGCACCTCTTCTCGTCCTCCGCGCGCAAGAAGCTGGCCAACGACCACCTCTGGTTCTCCGTCTTCAGCCGCCCCACGCGCTCCAACTTCACGCGCGTTCAGCGCCTGTCGTGCTGCATGTCGCTGCTGTTCCTGACCATGATCACCAACGCCATGTTCTTCAAGTCCGAGGACAAGCAGGCCACCACCACTGGCATCACGCTGGGCCCCTTGCATTTCACCCTGGGACAGGTATGATGCGTCACGTCTCTTGCTTTCTTTCGCCTTTTTAGAGTTTTTTTGTGTGTGCATGAGGTGGTGGAACACAACCTTTGGATGAATTGCTTTTGTATAATCCTGTTTGTGTTGTCTCATAGGGTCATGTGTGGGACCCTTCCAGTTCTCTCTGATCCTCTCTGGGCCAAGTAGGATGCGTCGCGTCTCTTGCTTTCTTTCGCCTTTTTAGAGATTTCTTGCATCAGGCAGTGGAACACAACGTTTGGATGGATTGCTTCTGTATATTCTTGTTTGTGCTGTTTCATATGGTCACCTACGAAGACTGACAAAGGTGATCGTAGCGTATGTAAAACCCCGTAAGGAATCTCAGACGGTAAACGCAATGTTTGCCACGCAAAAATGGCCCCTATAAAACGAACGTCCTCTTAATTCCAATGAATGCCCTCAAACGAGTTTTTGTTTTGTTTTTGTGGGATTGTTTTTTTCATGACGGACTAAATTAAGAATAGGAAAACATGATAGAATCATTTTATTAGCCATACGTAATCGGAAGTAATCAAACTAGAGTTTCTGCAGTGTCGAGTTAAAGGGGTCCACTTTTTAGTTAGGCCCTGGTCGAAGCTACTGTCTACGGTTTGCATCTTTTATATAGTGCAAACCTCTTTAGTTAACACGCAGAATGCTTTTCCTGTTAAGGTGTTCATCAGCTTCATCAGCACCGTGATCGTGTTCCCGCCAAGCTTCCTCCTGGTGCTGTTCTACCGTCGCTGTCGGCAGAAGAAGAACGCCGTCCTGCAGACCAACCAGCAGAACCCTAAGCGCAACCAGAAGTACCGCTGGAAAAATGTCGGCAATGCTTCAGCCATCTGGGGTGACAAGGTGAGCTATACTGATTCGTGGATCGCTGCGAAAGGCATGGTACTTCCCATTTAAAGGATTCTGTTCACCATCTCATCTGTGGCCTGGCTTTTACATTGGATACAGCAATCTCTCCACTTGGCCAATTGGACACTTACCAAAAAATAAACAGCTTCGATGCTTTAACAAACTGCGTCTCGAAGACCTGTTAATAAGATCGAAGCACAGACGAAGCAATTTAGTGTTGTTGTTGTTGTTGTTGTTGTTGTTGTTGTTGTTGTTGTTGTTGTTGTTGTTGTTGTTGTTGTTGTTGTTGTCGTTGTTGTTGTTGTTGTTGTTTTTATTACAGCTTCGCTGCTTTCTGTGCAGAGTGAGAATTGTTTTATGAATTATGTTTACATTAAAAGCCACTATAGATACAAGATACAAGATACAAGATACAAGATACAAGAAGTTTTATTGTCCTCATCAATACAAGAAAATTTGGCATGTGTGTGGCAAGACATGATACACTGATACATAGACATTTACAAAACACAACTGAAGTTCAATATCAGCACACCCTTACGCAACATACCCACTACTTCAGACACACAGGCTACATGTGCCCCTCGGACGTACGCAACCCACAATTCACCCAGTCATACAGCTCCACATGCACTTACTCATTCATGCAGCACTCTAGCACCCGGCCATGTAAAACTCACACACTGGAACCCTCATACGGCTACATATTGCATTATGACACCCGCACAAACATTACAACCTCAAACATCGTACTAGATCTACATCTAAAAAGCATACCTCCACTATCATGCACCGAATGCATCATCATACATTACATCATAACATATTGCATTATAACACACGCACATAGTGTCCTTTTTGAGAGTTATTAACCCCAAAATCTAATTCTGAACCAGAAACAGTCTGGATGTGGATTCTTGGTATGTGTCCAGGTGAATATTTGGTTCTGGGCGTTTCTTGAATGCTTTGTTTTCTCCTGCAGGCGAGAAAGACAAAGATGCAGAAGTTGAAGGAGAGTGTGGGTGGCATCGTGGCCTCGTACCAGAAGAACAAGTACGAGGAGGACCCCCAGGAGCTGGTGGCGGCAGAACACCGTCCTAACGGCGAAGTGGGCTCGGGCAAGAAGCGCAAGAAGAAGCCCTGGAGTCTGCCCCACTGGTGCATCTACATCGCCTGGGTCGGTAAGTGGATGAAACAAAATACAAATTTGGAATTTGAAGGAGCTGACTGAGAAGTGTATAGAGTTATCTGGAAATGAATTCAAACCACGTAGAGCTGGATGCGTCAAAGAATTTTAAAGCGGGATCTTCTGCTGCTGATCCCGATTTTTTTTTTAAATATTTTTTTGCATCCAGCTTCAAAACGGGATCTAGGAGAGTGGTGGCGCCAGCACAGGAGAAACCATGTCACGTCTTACCTCTTTGACTTTGAGTTGCCAGTGTCTCGTGTCTTCAGTGCTACCTGCTCACTCGAAAGAAGTGTCAACTAAATGTGTGTACCATGTTGTGTGCGTACATTGTGTTTTCTGAGCATCCCAGTCCAGTGTCTCCAGTGCCACCAGTTCATTCTACAGAAGTGTCAACTAAATGTGTGTACCATGTTGTGTGCGTGCAGTGTGTTTTCTGAGCATCCCAGTCCAGTGTCTCGTGTCTTCAGTACCACCTGCTCACTCTATATAGAAGTGTCAACTAAATGTGTGTACCATGTTGTGTGCGTGCAGTGTGTTTCCTGAGCGTCGTGGGGTCAGCGTTCTTCACCATCCTGTTCTCCATGGAGTGGGGCAAGGAGAAGGCCAACGAGTGGCTCATCACCTTCGTCATGTCCTTCTTCCAGAACGTCATCGTCATACAGCCTGTCAAGGTAGCCGGCTTTTGGTAGTACAGAGGGCCAGAAAGAAGCATACGTGCAGCCAAGACGTTTACGTGTAGATTTTGACGTCGCGCCTATGCGTCAGCAAGGTTTGATTCAGATACACACGAAGTGTAGATCCTGGCAAACGTCAGACGTAAAAGATACATTTGATGAAGTAACACGGCGTACACGCATACGTATACGCACTCAGAGAAAAGCACTTTCTGATCTTCTGTATTGTTGGTGTTTGTGTTGGAGGTGGTGGTGGTGGTGGTGGTTGCAATAGTGGTAACTGTCTTCGTCTTGTTTGTCTTCGAACTTTTTCGCTATATCTCTTCCTCTTCTTCCCTTCTTTATTTTTTTTTCTCTCTTTCTTCCGATCTTCTCTTGTGTTATGCCTGGCATTCTGAAAACACGTTGCAACATTTTAGCTGTCGTAATACTCGTAAATACTTGGTGCTAACTTGCATTGCCCGTTTAGCTGTGTCTTTATGTCTGTATATTTTCCGATCCCTCTAATCTTTAAACATATTACACATAGAATTAACACACAAAAACTATCTTCAGCCCACAGGCGCGCATTGTCTATGGGACACAGCCTCGTTCTCTAATTTGTAACGGGATTTCTCACCAAAAGATGTATAGTGATGGACCTGATTGTAAATAGTTTCAAGCATGGAGCTTGCCTTCTGAACTGAGTTCAAGGAAACACACTTGCATGGGTCTCTAATAGCAATAACAGCTGAAGAGATAATACAATAAAATATAAACCAATTCTCACAAAAAGACAGACTTTACGTTCTAGAGACTAGTTTACACGAAGAAAGAAAGAGCCCAGTGTAAACAGTGTGGTGTGTTTCCAGGTACTGTTCATGGTGGCCATCGTATCCTGCATCTTGAAGAAACCAGATCTGGATGAAGAGGACATGGATGAAGACCTGAACAAAGTTCTGTCCCCTGACGCACTATCTGCCAAGAAAAACAAGGATCCAGTTAGCTTGTCTCGTGAGTATTAGTGTGACGGTGATCTCCCTTATCACTGCAGTTCGACAGGAGTTAATTTCCCTTCTTTCACAAATATGGGCTTGAGTGGTCACCCGTGAGTTTTGGAGGCCTGATCGCGGTATCTATGTGTTATGCTTTTGCAAACTTTGAGTTCAGCAGAGCAGATTTATAGACTATTTCATTCAAGCCTAAACCCACTCCTCCTGTATTGTCTTTGCCTCTAAAAGTACTTTGACGGTTTTATGCAGTCTGTTATGACATAAGCTAAGCTTATTTGATAAGTTTGAACTTCTCCAACAAGGCTTCGCGACATACAACTACATGTATTTCAATATAGTTTTTTGATTCGATGCAGACCTTTGGGGACAGTTCTCTTCCTTTTATCAGACCTTGTCTGAAGAACACGTTTCCAATAGATTTTTGTCTTGAGCACTAGCCGTCATTGAATATTTGAATTCGAGACCGTAGCACAGAGTCACGTCTTCAAATGGGGTACATTTTCACACGTGGTGTGGCCTGAATCGTATTCCTCAGTAGTAGATGTGAGTTCTGAAATCCGAAACAGACAAGCAAAATCAAATGAAAACGATACTCATTAAGAAGATTTATTGATCGACATTCTACTGAATGTTTCGTTTTGTCTATAATCAAACATTCCATAAGCTAAGAATCCTTATCTTTTATACGAGTTCTTAGTTCCGCACTATCCTACGCCGTTTTCAGATGTGCAAATGGAGAGACAGATGGGGAACAACGAGTACGCGCCGCCTGACACAAAAGCTTTGAGCGAGGCACGTGACCTACGGCTGAAGGAAATCAAGATGGAAGCGGTTATAAAGGAGATGGTCATCTATTTCTTCTTCCTTTTCATCATTTTCTTCATTTCCTACCAACAGCGAGACCCGCGGTCGTACCAATTTGGCCAGAACGTCAGGAACACCTTCCTCAGCGGCTTTGAAAATGTGAGTATTATGATATTCCAGCGTATTTCCTTCAGAGACTTGAAAAATGTGAGTATGTACATGTACTATGATACAACAGTCTTTCCTTCAGAGGACCGACATCGGAGTGTGGAAAAGATAAGTATCATAATATTCCAGGCGTCTTTCTTTCGTACCGTTTCTGTCCAGAATATAATGACGTGACAGCGTTTGGGAAAAGGTCAAATAAGTCGCATAACACACTCTCGAGTTACACGTATACATGTGTTAAAAACTATCGACAGATGATACTTTACTGAGTCTAGGACCTTACACATTCAGAAACTTGAAATGTCTTAAGTCAGAATAATAGATTTGTTGTTGTTGCATTTTACTGATATCCAGTCCTGGTTTTTGCTCTGGTTCATGGCTCGTTTTATTAAACAAAATCCAATATGAACCCTTTTTCAAACTCTCTGTCACATACGTCTGGATGGCTAATTAGCTCGCCGTCCGCCCTACGTCCTTCCGTCTGCTTGTCTGTCTGTTACCTACGTGTGCACTTGAACGATGGTTAACTGGATTCAAAAGCACGTGCAAGTCAGATTCTCAGATCATCCGACCATCATGTTGTTAAAGGCACAGTTTATCGTAGTAGTGATATGTGACCAAGTGGAGGGATGGTCTTATCCCGTGTAAAAGCCTGTCCAGATCTGAGACGGTGAGGCCAAGTGTTTTGACGAGGCGGAGTGGGCCTTTAACACTTTAGCCACACACAAAAGCTTCCGCCATCTTTCTTACCTCTGTTATATTTTCAGTGGGATTGCTTAAAATGAGCACTATGCTTGAGTTAAAATCCCAAATGCCATATATTGAATATGTCACGATAAAAAAAATGGAGTAAAGTTTTATTTAAGCCAAACAAAAGTTTCAGAAAGATTACAGCATGCCTTCATGTCCGTCAGATCAAAACTGTGACAGACTACTGGAAGTGGCTGGAGGGCACCTTCCTGCCCGCCCTGTTTGTGACCAAGTACGCCAATGGCACGGAGATCAAGTTCTGGCAGGACAAGGCCTGTATCGGTGACCTGGCGGCCCGCCGGGTGGGGGTGGCCAGGATCAGGCAGATGAGGGTCAAGAATGGTGAGTCGTTATGACCGTTAAATCCTGAAAGTGGGGAGAGGAGGGGGGGGTGTAGGAGTAGAGAAAAGAAAATAGTTCTGAATGTTTTTTCTAGTGTGACATAATCACAAAACAAGAATGGCAGTGTAACCGAGTGCCCGAAGCACAATAATTACCATTGGAGGCAAAGCCAGTCAAACAAGTTTGAGATTTTAAAGCTCATTTCTTACCCCTACAAAAACTGCTATGGGTACGCAAAGCTATGCTAAATTTCTATTTTTGTCCCCAGAATAAGAATCTATTTGGGACATGAGGTGGTTGTACGCTAAGAATACCCAAAGTTTCACGAGCTTCTTTAAATAGCCCACGCTCAAGCCGTCAAGGCCGGCAGACAAGTCTGCAGAGTTTGCTGTGAAGGGTGACACAGTAGTCTCCCTGGCACAGTAGGTTATTGCAACGTTTAGTTTATGACAAGTCAAAACGTCACATTTACAGTTCGTCGACCAAGTGGTCTTTTGAGTGGACAGACAGACAAACACTGATGATACAAATAATGAACTTATCTCAGAATTGTCGACGAAACTCGCTTGCAAGATGCTGTTGAGGCAATGATTTATGTCCATATGTGACAGCATGATAACATTTTGATAAATCATAAGATTATCATGATAAAATCATTGCCTCGCCAGCATCTTGCAAGAGAGTTTCGTCGAGAATTCTGAGATAAGTTCATTATCCATGGGTGGGAGCCCCAAATGTTGCCAGGGCGGGGACATAGCTCAGTTGGTAGCGCGCTGGATTTGTATTCAGTTGGCCGCTGTCAGCGTGAGTTCAAACCCACGTTCGGCGGAAATTTATTTCTCAGAGTCAACTTTGTGTGCAGACTCTCTTCGGTGTCCGAACACCCCCCGTGTACACTACATTGGGGTGTGCACGTTAAAGATCCCACGATTGACAAAAGGGTCTTTCCTGGCAAAATTGCTTAGGCACAGTTAATAATTGTCTACCTATACCCGTGTGACTTGGAATAATAGGCCGTGAAAGGTAAATATGCGCCGAAACGGCTGCAATCTACTGGCCGTATAAAATTTCATCTCACACGGCATCATTGCAGAGCGCCTAGAACTGTACCCACGGAATATGCGCGATATAAGCGTCCTATTGATTGATTGATCTTGCAGAGAGTTTCGTCGACAATTTTGAGATAAGTCTATCTGTTTTGGGATTTGTGTTTCTATTGTGGATATAATATTTTCAGTTGACCTCTGTTTCACAAATACTGTTACGATCATTTCTCTTCCTCCGTCGATCTCCGCGCCATTGTCGGCATGAACTTCTGAACACCTGTATCGTTGCAACTTCGGCTGACTTTATTTTCGCCTGCTCTTCCACCTCATCTTTATTCTCTTCATCCCCCTCCTCCTCCTCTCCGGCGCCTCCTCCCTGTCGTCAAACTGCCACCCGCTTTTGTTAAAGACATCTGAACCTTGTGACACAAGATGGAACCCATTATCAATTATTATGGTGTCCTTTACATCTCTTTGTCTTTCTCTGTCTCTGCCTGTCTCTCTGTCTCTGCCTATCAGTCTCTCTCTCTCTCTCTCTCTCTCTCTCTCTCTCTCTCTCTCTCTCTCTCTCTCTCTCTCTCTCTCTCTCTCTCTCTCTCTCTTTGTTTTTACATTTAGTCAAGTTTTGACTAAATGTTTTAACATAGAGGGGGGAATCGAGACGAGGGTCGTGGTGTATGTGTGTCTGTCTGTCTGTCTGTCTGTCTGTGTGTGTGTGTGTAGAGCGATTCAGACTAAACTACTGGACCGATCTTTATGAAATTTGACATGAGAGTTCCTGGGTATGATATCCTCAGACGTTTTTTTCTTTTTTTGATAAATGTCTTTGATGACGTCATATCCGGCTTTTCGTGAAAGTTGAGGCGGCACTGTCACGCTCTCATTTTTCAACCAAATTGGTTGAAATTTTGGTCAAGTAATCTCCGACGAAGCCCGGACTTCGGTATTGCATTTCAGCTTGGTGGCTTAAAAATTAATTGATGACTTTGGTCATTAAAAATCTGAAAATTGTAAAAAAAAAATAAAATTATAAAACGATCCAAATTTACGTTCATCTTATTTTCCATCATTTTCTGATTCCAAAAACATATAAATATGTTATATTTGGATTAAAAACAAGCTCTGAAAATTAAAAATATAAAAATTATGATCAAAATTAAATTTTCGAAATCAATTTAAAAACACTTTCATCTTATTCCTTGTCGGTTCCTGATTCCAAAAAATATAGATATGATATGTTTGGATTGAAAACACGCTCAGAAAGTTAAAACGAAGAGAGGTACAGAAAAGCGTGCTATCCTTCTCAGCGCAACTACTACCCCGCTCTTCTTGTCAATTTCACTGCCTTTGCCATGAGCGGTGGACTGACGATGCTACGAGTATACGGTCTTGCTGCGTTGCATTGCGTTCAGTTTCATTCTGTGAGTTCGACAGCTACTTGACTAAATGTTGTATTTTCGCCTTACGCGACTTGTTTCTCTTTTTCTCTCTCCATCTGTATCTCTCTCTCTCTCTCTCTCTCTCTCTCTCTCTCTCTCTCTCTCTCTCTCTCTCTCTCCCCCCCCCCCCCTTCCCCCTCTCTTTCCCTCCCTCCCTTCCCCTCTCCTCTCTCTCTCTCATGTCACTGAACACAATCGCCGTCTTTTCCCTACAGAGACGTGCACCCTGCAGAGCGAGATGGAGTCTATCATCAACCATTGCCGTGACGCGTACAGCTGGACTGATGACGACACCAAGGACTATCTGCCCGGCTGGGAGCTGCCCACGGAGGATCAGAGTGTGGAGCTAAAGAAGGCAGAGACGCCGTGGGTGTACCAGAACTCGGTCCAGATGAAGAACGTGCCCTATGTTGGCACGCTGGCCACTTACAAGGGCGGTGGCTACGCCATGCTGACCAGACGGGATATGTGCAGGACCAAGCAGGTTTGTTGACTCAAAAAATGATTGAAGTGAGGGTCACTACCCCCCATCCCCCCCCCTACCCCCGCCAACCCAACCCCCAGTGTTGTGGTGTTACGTACAAGTACAAAATATGCAAGATTTGAAAGTAACGACTGTTATCTCCCCACCCCTACATCTATCACAAACCCACAATTAAATCCATCCCCAACTGCAAAATATCCTGTGCATTGATAATACAAATTGTATTGTATCTCTGTGCAGCTGTAAGCCCGTGTCTAATCTGTTCTTGTCGCTGTGCTTGGCCTCATCAAAGTTTCACGAATATTGACCACACACACAAAAACACTATCATAACACAGGTCAAGGGGGTTTGCTTGCAAAATGAATTAATTGTTACGCGTGGCTGAATGGTTGCTAGCTGGTTACAGGTATGGTAACTAGTGTGTTCATGCATTATGTTGTCAGTGTACTAGTTCGTTTAGGATGCAAGGTACACTGGGCTAGCTCTCTTGGAACACAACTTAAACTTGCACATTGTTCCGACGACCAGATCGTTTCATTTTGACCAAAAAAACACATAAAAAAACGAATTTATTATAAATGATCTAATCTAAAACGTGTTTATTTTATACGTCACTAAATATGTGTACTGTTTTCCTATCATTCATCTATAAATTGCCTCACGTGATTTTGGATTTCGGAAAAATTCTGAGGAAAAAGACTTTCACCTCAAATCAACGCTTCGTGCTATGTACTTTCAGATGATCAAGGCAGCAAAGGACAAGGACTGGCTGGACCTGAACACACGCGCTATCTTCCTGGAGTTCACCGTGTACAATCCCAACGTCAACCTCTTCGCCTCACACATACTGCTCACAGAGTTCCTCACCACTGGGGGTGCCACTTCCAGGATTGACATCAAGGTGTGTGGATGGGTGGTTGGGGGCTGCGTGCGTGTGTGTGTCTGTGTGTGCGTGAGTGTGTGTGTGTGTGTGTGTATATGTGTGTGTGTTTATCTGTGTGTGTTTATCTCTGTGTGTGTGTGTGTGTGTGTGTGTGTGTGTGTGTGTGTGTGTGTGTGTGTGTGTGTGTGTGTGTGTGTGTGTGTTTCTGAGTGTGTGTGTTTCTCCGTGCGTGTGTGTGTGTGTTTGTGTGTGCGTGATAGCTTGTGTGTGTGTGTTTGTGTGTGTGTGCTTGTGTGTGTATGTGTGTGTGCATGTGTGTGTGTGTGTGTGTGTGTGTGTGTGTGTGTGTGTGTGTGTGTGTGTGTGTGTAGGTGTGTGTGTGTGTGTGTAGGTGTGCATGCGTGCGTGCGTGCATGCGAGTACTGCGACTAAGAGCTCACTCACCGACATTTCTACCCAATAACTTTTCTCTTCCCATCCCAACAGATTTTTCGCCTACTGTCCTACATCGGGGGCTGGGGGTTGATCGTGCTGCTCTTCGAGGTCACCTTCGCCCTTTTCACCGTCTACTTCCTCGTCAGATGCATCCGCATGCTGAAGAAAGAGCGCCTCAAGTATTTCAACACCTTCTGGAACATTCTGGAGTTCGCCCTCCTCTGTCTGGCTGTGTCCTGCATCGTCTTCTACTCCTTCAAGCACATCCTCACCAAGGTGGCCATGAGCGCCCTAAAGGATCGAGAATCTGGTGAGGTGGATGAACTTGGATTGTTCACAAATCCCCAAACAGATAGACTGCTTGACCGGCACGGTTGGCCTAGTCGTAAGGCGTCCGCCCCGTGATCGGGAGGTCGTGGGTTCGAACCCCGGCCGGGTCATACCTAAGACTTTAAAATTGGCAATCTAGTGGCTGCTCCGCCTGGCGTCTGGCATTATGGGGTTAGTGCTAGGACTGGTTGGTCCGGTGTCAGAATAATGTGACTGGGTGAGACACGAAGCCTGTGCTGCGACTTCTGTCTTGTGTGTGGCGCACGTTATATGTCAAAGCAGCACCGCCCTGATATGGCCCTTCGTGGTCGGCTGGGCGTTAAGCAAACAAACAAACAAACAAACAAACAAACAAACAAACCAACAAAGATAGACTGCTAACGTTCCAAAATGCAGAATCACAACCAAGCGCTGTAGCTTCATGGAACGTTTATTATTGACAAAACTAAACGTTACATTTACATGTTTGTCAATAATAAACTTTCCATTAACCTACAATTCTTGGTGGTTTTTTTTTTAATTCTTGGATTGTTCGGTTTAGCTGCACATGGTATGCTAATTGAGGACGAAACTGACTGGGTTTTTTTTTTTTTTCCCCTTTGAAAAACACGTCAGGAAGATAAACATATTTCGTCACGGCTATAATTATCATACAGAAACGAACACGTCACCTGTTTTTGAGTATGCGGGGAAACTTATGACGTGTGCCACATTGACCAAGAAATACACGTGTCACGTGATGCGACGTTGAAATCCTTGCGGCTGCCAGCATGTTCCAAACAACTGTTGCAGTGTTCAAAAACGAGTGGCTCTCATACAAACCTCTTTTTCCAATCGAAGGAAGAGATTTTTGTGAAAAGCAAATCTACCTGAGGAATGTATGTGCTCATTTTGAGCGAGTGGTGAAGATCCAACCACAATAAACATGCAGCGAAACTGACAAAACATTTGCCTAACTGACTGTTACTTTTCTCAACTTGCAGACGGGTTCGTCAACTTCCAGTCCATCGCGCTGTATGACGAGACCTATGCCTTCATCATGAGCACTGTGGTCTTCCTGGCCACCATTCAGTTCCTCAAGCTGCTGCAGTTCAACAAGAATGTGGGCATGATAGGAGACACTCTCATACTCGCCATTAAGGATCTCAAGGTGAACGTTGGCGGAAACAGGTGGTAGTGGTGATCGTGGTTGGTGGAATTAACAATAATAATAACAATAACAACTCTTTATTGTCCATTAACATATTACATTAAAATGGAAAAATGATGCGCCAAGCCTGCTTGTAAACGATCATAACTTGAACATTTTTAGTGGATGTGTCAGGGTCGCACACGAGTTGCGCCCCCTCTCATTGGTGGTGGTGGTGGTGGTCGGTGGTGGGGTTGTTGATGGGTGGATGGTTTCTTGGCGACCATTTAGTTTCTCAATCTGCTGAAGTTAAACCAGAAGACGTGTATGATGTGAGACACCGTCAAACTCGCTGCTAACGATCTCAAGGTGATCTGACGCAGGATGTGATGGTATATAGGTGGGTGCGGGGTGGGGCAGGGGAGGAAGGATGAGGGGAGGGGTTTGATGAAGGGAATGTGGTGGGTGGATGGTAGGTTGGTTGGTTGGTACATCATGAGCACTGTGTTGTTCACGACCACCATTACACGTTACACCATAGAAACACGCAAATACCGAGCATGCATCTTTAAGCGCTGGTAATTGTCTGAAGTGAAGACCATGAGTGCTATACAGAAGACCATAAGACATAAGATAATTTTGTGTCCATACAATTATACAATGGATGAAACAGTGTGGTTCATCTGCTCTTAAAACAACCAAACAACATGTCTGACAACTACCTTAAACATACAAACAATAAAACATACGAAGAAAGAACACCCGAAGTACTCCTGACAGGCACGTCCGCCCACATCCATACTACACATACACACACACACACGCACACACACACACACACACACACGCACGCACGCACGCACGCACGCACGCACGCACGCACACACACACACACACACACACACACACACACACAAGCACGCACACTCTCACGCACATGAGTTGCTGGTAAGAGATGTAACCAATGCATTGCACTTCTGTCACAATTGTAAAATGTATAAATAATAACCGCTAAACGTCGTTTTATTTCTCTCACTCCCCGCACAGGTGTTCTCCATCGCCTTCATGCTCTACTTCATGTCCTTCGTCATCACGGCCTACCTGCTGTTCGGACACATGATGAACACCTACAACAACATCATCGGGGCCGCAGAGTCCATGTTCGCCTTCGCCCTCGGCTCCTTCGACTTTGAGGCCATGCAGACGGCTCAGCCCATGCTGGGTCCGCTCTTCTTCTTCTCCTACATCATGGTAGTCTACATCGGCCTCATGTCCATCTTCATGACCATCATTGGAGACGCCTTCACCAGGGTTAAGGAGGACACGGCCCTCCAGAGCAACGAGTACGAGATCGTCGATTTCATGTGGGGAAAGTTCAAGGGTCTGCTGGGCTTCAAGTAAAGAGGGGGAGGGGGTAGGTCAGGTCAGGGATGAGAGGGTAAGAATTAGGGTGCAGTAGTTCTGGTAGATAGGTGTGGTTTGGGTATAGGAGTAGGAGGATTGGAAGGGGTGTCTAAATTCAAATTACGGGAAGAAGATTTGGAGATCATTCTGGTAGATAGGTGTGGTTTTGACATAGGAGTAGGAGGATTGGAAGGGGTGATTACGGGAAGAAGATTTGGAGATAGTTCTGGTAGATAGGTGTGGTTTTGACATAGGAGTAGGAGGATTGGAATGGGTATTTAAATGCAGATTACGGGAAGAAGATTTGGAGATAGTTCTGGTAGATAGGTGTGGTTTTGACATAGGAGTAGGAGGATTGGAATGGGTATCTAAAAGCAGATTACAGGAAGAAGATTTGGAGATAGTTCTGGTAGATAGGTGTGGTTTTGACATAGGAGTAGGGGGATTGGAATGGGTATTTAAATGCAGATTACGGGAAGAAGATTTGGAGATAGTTCTGGTAGATAGGTGTGGTTTTGACATAGGAGTAGGAGGATTGGAATGGGTATTTAAATGCAGATTACGGGAAGAAGATTTGGAGATAGTTCTGGTAGATAGGTGTGGTTTGGGTATAGGAGTAGGGGGATTGAAGGGGTATCTAAAAGCAGATTACGGGAAGAAGATTTGGAGATAGTTCTGGTAGATAGGTGTGGTTTGGGTATAGGAGTAGGGGGATTGAAGGGGTATCTAAAAGCAGATTACAGGAAGAAGATTTGGAGATAGTTCTGGTAGATAGGTGTGGTTTTGACATAGGAGTAGGAGGATTGGAATGGGTATCTAAAAGCAGATTACAGGAAGAAGATTTGGAGATAAGTGCGGGCTGTTCAAACGAGTAGGGGGAAGGCGTTGTAGTACTGGATAGCGAGGGGAGGGGGGGTATCACCGCGGTAGGCGGAGGAAGGGGGAAGTTCATCTGATAGTGATCGAATGAATATTTGTTGATCAATTTATACAGAATAAAGAAAGAAGCTTTGGAGACAGGATTGGGTTGGTATAATGTATAGCGTTAGGTGGTTGTATCTTAGTCCTGGATACGGGAGAAGAAAATTTGGAGATACGAGGTATCCAAACAATGGGCACCAGAAGGGCTTTAGACGATGGATGCGGGTTAGGCAAAAGGTTCAGAGAATAGACCATCTGACTAGAGAAAGGAAGATTGTGTGAAGATAGGTGGTTTAAGCACTGGTGTGGGAGGGGGAATACAAAAACAGAGACAGACGTTTTGGTCACGAAAAGGACAGAGTTGTGGGCGACTTTGTTCAAAGACACATGATTTTACACTAAATTGAGGGGGGGGGGGCAGGTGGAGAGCTTCCCTACCCCCACCCACCCAATCAATGTCATGTACCTATGGTTTAGTTAGGGTGCATGTAAGACGAAGATTTGCCTGTGGGTTGAGAGGAGACGTGGGGGGGGGGGATGATCACCTTCCATAGCAGGAAGATGATTCAAAGTCAAAGTCTTCATCAAAATGCAGAATTTTGCAAAGAAAGATTGAAGGCAGCAAGTATAGGACTGATGCAAATTCTAATACATATCGACTGCTATAAATGAACACACTTGGACATTGTATAAAAAAAAACTTCTGATCACTTTTTTTCTATATTATGTAGTGTGTTGGTTTTTTCTACAATTATAGTACTCACTGTGACACGAATTCAAATTGTAAGATCCCGTGGTGGTAATGTCCACACATGTTTGAAAACAGCCAAATTGCGCTGACATAAACATGTTGGGATGTCTTGCTTATCATTCAGTGTTACAGGCGAGTGAACATAGCATCAAATTCAAAGAGCGAAAGTCATACATTTCCGTCTATTTCTATTCACTGCTTCACAGTCATTTTCGACCATTGGCTTATAGCCATAGTGTTTTTGTTTTTTTAATGTATGTGTTTTCAAGAGTTTTTCTGAGTATACTCTTTAGTCTTAACTTGTGTAGATTTATTTCTTCAGTTCAGACTACCTCGTACGTGTCTATCACATGCTTTGCTTTAGTTCTAGGTCCTGTTTTTCTTTGGCGTTTGTTAATTTTTGGTTCGTTTTAATTTGTTTTCGTTTGTAAAGTAAAGACATACCCTGTTACAGTCATAGTCTACGCAATGCCCTTTTTTGACAAAGAGTGTGTTTCTAAGTATGTACTTCACAGTAACAAGCTGGTTCTAAAGCATTTATAGTTGAGGGCCCCAAAGGGGGGGTATCATCACGATCACGGGAAGGGAAATTTGAGCTTTCACGATCACAGTTACCTTGATTTTTGTTTTCACGATCACGAACACCAGTGGCAAATCACGGTCACGGTAAAAGTTGCATGTACAGAAAGCACGTGTCAAAGTAAACACAACCACACAGTAATTCGCTCCTCTGGATCTATTGTTTATTCAACACAAAGTGAGAACTGTTGCACTTTTAATTTTTTTCATTATTTTTTTAATTCTCTTTCATACACAAATAGAAATACATATCATGATTTGTAATCAGTAACAAGAATGTTGTTTTCATTGTTTTCTCTCTCTCTCTCTCTCTCTCTCTCTCTCTCTCTCTCTCTCTCTCTCTCTCTCTCTCTCTCTCTCTCTCTCTCTCTCTCTCTCTCTCTCTCTCTCTCTCTCTCTCTCTCTCTCTCTCTCTCTCTCTCTCTCTACACTCATACACATTCAACTCCCACACCCTCACTCACACACATGAATATATACTTGCACAATTTCACATTTCCAGAGCTAAAGCTTGTAAACCCATTTTCTCAAAAACTATTGGGTGGATTGAAATTAAAGTACATGTATGTGTGATGGGTTCTTTATTTTCAACTTTGCCATACAATTTGAGGTACACTATCGCCTGGTTTCATGGCCTTGAAAAGGAATGCTACAGGCCAAAAATGGTTTTACCTGAAAGAAGCGCGCAGTGCCAGTGGCGAAGCCACAAGCCTGAGCCTGCAAAGCAGGCGAGCCAACTAGGGGGGTCCGGGGTCATGCCCCCCAGAATTTTTTTCAAAAAACGGTTAAAATCTGTGCAATCTGGTGCATTCTGGGCATCATTTTCAGGGCTGTAATAGTGTTGTGATCTTGTTAAAAATCCCATTTTAGCCTCCCCCACCACCATTCAACACACCTCCAAAACGGTGAAAACAACACTACTGTGCGCTGGCTTCATTGAGACCGGCGCCCGGTCGCGTTGCGCGATATTCACATGGATCGTTTTTGCGGAAATTTTTCAACTTCACCGGAATAAATTTGACTTTACCGGATTTTGGAAAAGGGTTTATCGGATTTCCGGCAATTACTGGAAAAGTAGCATGCCTGACAAAATCCCCAACGAACATGACCGTCTTTGATCGTCTTTGACATGAGGATCAAGTGACCCAAACTGGCACGTCTTCCCGCCATTGTTTCTGAATTTAACCCATTGTTGATATTAAAGTTTACAGGCGCTAAAATAAATCCAAGCTTAATGCAAAGAAGCGACAATTAGAATCTACTATGCCAAGCGTGTCCACGTGGCACGTTGCTGGG